>NC_138380.1:82891266-82963379 GCF_054177405.1 Leptonychotes weddellii
AGATCACCCAGCTGGAAACGGCAGAATCCAAACTCAGTCTTGTCCTCTGTCAGAGATGGCTCTTAATCGCTGTGCTCTGATAAGAATTTAAAACTTTTTGTCTTATTCACTGATGTATCCCAAGAGGCTAGAATGACATCTGGCCCACAGTAAGCATAAACACAGTAATAAAATCTGTGGAGTGAATAAATAGAGCATTCATATAAGCTAATCTGCTATTTGATAAGCATTTTACATAAATTCATCATTTCATTTCATTCTTACATTGCTCTTGCCCTAATATCTCTAATTTACAGCTAAGCACACATGGGTTCAGAAAAGTGAACCAGCTTCCCAGGGCCACACAGTTAGTAAGGGAAAGAGTCTGGATTTGAGGGCAGATCTGGTTTCTTCGAAGCTCAGCTTTCCTCTGAGTGAAACTGCTTTCAGCGCCTCGGGAATGAGTGCCTAATACGCAGCCTGCCATACGACAGCCTTTCCTTGAATATCTCGAGCTCCTCACCCGCATATATTTTAATCCACTTAGGGTAGAGTCTGTTAAATATATTGAGGTTTTATGGGGAAATGCTTTTAAGCATTACTGTACCTGATGAAAATGGCATTATCCGTTTACTTAACTTTCTTCAGTTTTTTAAACTACTAACATTTCGGGGCTGCTGTAAGGAGTAAAAGGGAGAAAGGATGTTAAATGCTTGCCCCAGCCCTGGCACTTAGTGCATAGCAAGCAAACCCCGCCCCTGCCATCTTGTTCCCTTGACCACGTGCGTCTTGGAAGCCACGGTCACTCCAGCACGTGGAGGACTAGGCAGAGGATTTTGAGTCCACTGCCCACACCGTTATTAACAGGTTAAGCTGACTGCCTCATTTTCTCTCGATTGTCAGCAACAGAAGGCTAGGCGATGTGTAGTTTGCCTCTCTAACATGACTATGTGGTTGCTGGACTTGATTTAATCAAAAGGCAGGGGCACAGGAATATTACTTGCTAGGTTCATTTAACTACTGCTGGTTTCCCTGATGCTCTGGAATAGAAAACATATCCATCTACCTTCAATAAACCTCTAGGTGCTGTTAGCAAGCTCTCCCAGGCAACCAAAAGGAAGAGATTTAGTGATATGGATAGCTAGAAAAACAAAACTCTGTTTTAAACTCACACGGAATTTGAAGATTTCATTGCAAGTTATGGATGGATTTTAATGTAGGATCTTCTCAGTGTCATTGAATTATAAAGCAACTATTTATGGTTTTTAATATAAAAGGTGACACCCTTGGGGAGCCTGGGTGGCTCAGTCCGTTAAGCAGCTGCCTTCAGTTCACGTCATGATCCCAGGGTCCTGGGATCAAGTCCTACATCAAGTCCCACATCGGGCTCCCTGCTCAGCAGGGCGTCTGCTTCTCCCTCTCCCTCTGCCCCTCCCCTGGCTGGTGCTCTCTCTAGCTCATGCTCTCTCTCAAATAAATAAATACAATCTTAAAAAAAACAAAACATATTCCTGATAAGGCTGTGCTTCAAAAATAGCTTTTGAAATTAAAAATTCCAAAATTCATACCATTGGTATAAATTCTAAATTATTGAGCTTAGAACGGGACAGTTGAAAAATCATTACAGTGGTGGCTTATTCGTTATGATAAATTACATTTTTTCAGGACCACATTTGAAGTACCAGAGTCGATACACACACACACACACACACACACACACACACACACAGAGACATTTAAAATAGGAAGCACGAAACTATGAGAAACCACACTAGGACGAGTGCAGTGGCCCTCTTCAATCACATCCATCGACACCTGCCCGGTGGTTAGGGGTAAGGGTGCAGATTGGTCACCTCTGAAAATGAGGATGCACTTTTATGAGAAAAACTCATCAGCATAATTCTAATGAGTTACGGTCTTTGTTGTGAGAAATGAGAACCTCCGTGGTCTCACCCTAAAGAACATTAAAAAAACATTACTAAGAGGAAATTGAAAAAGTAATATATGTTGGAGTGATGAGGCAACTTTTTTCTGATTGACCAGATAGATAAATATGGCAAGCAAGTATCAAAATACATTTAATTTTGCCACAACAATGGATATTCTCTTGACAAAAAGTATATGAATCACCTTGGACTCATGAAACTGGGTGGTGATAAATAGATACATCTTTAATGATGCTTGGAGTGGTTTCATTCCCCACCCTTCTTTTTTTTTTTTAGATGCTTGTTTTGCTGTTTATATTAATTTAAATTTGGCTTTGCAGGCTGGATGCCCTCAGAGCACTAGGTAATGCTAAATATGTGCAGCACTTTCCTTGAGCAATTGCCAAACATTTCCTTCACTGGGACCAAAGGACCTAGAATGTTGGAGCTCACTGGTCCCTGACTTGGGGTGGTTTTTTGTTTTTTTGTTTTGTTTGAGGTCATTGCTATCGCTTTTTTTTTTCTTCCATCTGGGAAAAAATATAAAATATACAGTTCCTAGGTCCAGAGCTTCATCTAGGGATGTTTACTAAAGCTTCTAAGGACCAAGGCTGAGTCAAACTAAAAGGTGTTCTCCCAAGCAATAAATAACATTAATCTGATTTAGTCACTTAATCTGGCATCAGCAGGCAGAAGCAGAAATACTTCCCCACATTCTAGGTATTTTTTGCTGGTATTAAAACTTAAAGTCTTAGGCAAAGCCATATAAAATCTTACAAAGTTGGTCTCTCTGCAAAATGATGGCTTCACTACAGTTATGATCCTCTTTGGAAGGGAAAAATAATGTTTTCGGAATTCCACAGTGTTAGCAGCTGCAAAGAAAATAAATAGTACTCAGAGTTTAATTTGTAGTCATTGGGGAGGAAGGGAAAGATGGTGAATAACGAATGTTGCCAGTTCATCCTTAAGAATTTGTCTTTGCTATCTGGTACGTGGAACATCCTACTGGACAAATATAACTACTATTAAAACGAAAATGTAAAGCCTCTGCAGAGAATTGGAAATTGGAGCATTAGATCATATTTACAAACATTTTCATTCCCTACCACTGAAAATCAAGTGAGAAGCCAGAAATTGAAACCCCGGGCCACAATGGCTTGAAGGAATTTGCTTTTGTACCAGACGTCCCCACTTGCCCTTGTTATGAATTAACCACGGGCTAAAATATGCATTCTTTAAATTCCAATTCAGGTTCTCTATAGGAAAGTTATAATACATTCATAGATGAAGAGGGGGGAGCTGTGTGAGAGCACGGTGGGACTGAGCCCTTGTTTACTACAAAATGAATTCATATAGGTCCTTGTAGTGGAATCAAGAAGACAGAGGTCTTATGACGGCCGTGTGGTTGCTGAGGAGGAACATGGTTCTGTGCAAACTGAAGGGAGTTCCCCACCATACGCCTGTCCTTCCTCTCTCTAGTGGGAAACCAGCAGTTTCTGTTTATGTTCTTGGGGACCAGAGGTCCCAATGGATCTACCTCTACCTACCTCCCTGATGGTTACCTGATTGCCACCTGACTTCTCCAGGCATCAAAACCAGTTTCTTCTTTTTTCTTTTTTTTACAATCAAAGTGATTTTAAAACAAAAGTGAGGGTCATCAGATATTTCTCAGACTCCCAAAATCTAGAACGGTACCTAGCACCTAGTGGCCTTCTTCAAAGATTAAACGAAAAAAACCTGCTACTTTTCAAGAGAAAATAAGAATCTGTTTCAATGAAGGGTGAATTCAGCTATCCAGGTACGCATGTGAGTGGGCAGTCAGTCCTCAAAAGGAGGGACCGCGGGAGATCACCTCAAGCCACTGACAAATGCAGCAGTTTCCCAGAAGGATAAAAGAGCCTGCAGGAACTCTTCAAGAGAAGGGACTGTAGCGTTATGTAATTGCTGCCATCTTGACCATCCTGCTTACTGGAAACCTAGGATTTCTTCTTCATTGGCCGGTTGCTGGTTCCATAGACAGCAAGATTTACAGAATGCTCTTGTTAATCCAAAAGAAAGGATTTTCATGAATTCAGATGGCTGGGCAATTTCCCGGTCTTCTACAGTAAGAATGAGAGCAGATGGTAGGGCTGGGTGCACAGCAGAGCCCCGAAAGGATTTGCTGAGTGAGTGAGTAAGTGAGTGAATATATAAGGGATTAATTTGTGCATGAAGCAAATGTATGAATAAAACAACACTCTTTGGGGCACCTGGGTGGCTCAGATGCTTAAGCGTCTGCCTTCGGCTCAGATCATGATCTCCAGGTCCTGGGATCGAGGCCCACATCAGGCTCCCAGCTCAGCGGGGAGTCTCTTTCTCCCTCCCTCTGCCTCTCCCCCTGCTGGTGCTCTCTCTGCCTTTCTCTCTCTCTAATGAATAAATAAAAATCTAAAAAAACAAAACAAAACAAAAAACACCCACTCTTAATTTTGAAGCCATTCAGAATAAAGCAAAGATGTTCAATTACTGGCTTTTCCAGATAAGGTTGAAGAGATTTTTATTCCTTTGTTAGAATCATCTACAGTCACTCCAATCCCCTACTCTTTCTGACAGTGAAAGAGTTGCTAATATGTCTGTATTATCTCTTCATATAAAAATACTTTTAATGTGTAAATATTAATATTCATATAAACAACCAAACAAACCAATTGCTAACCATAAGTGATAAATTTCCAAGGGAAAGTTGGGCATGGAACAAAGTGGCAATTTCTCCTTCCATTTCCAGAAGAATCTCTCCAAATTCCACTTCCCTTGCCCAAAGAAAATTGCATTTAGTGCTGAGAGTCTTGTTTATTTAAGCTTTGCTGGGAGAACCTTTTCTGTATCACTGGGTATTTCTGTCGAGTCCCAGATGAAGCCAGTCAACTTTGGATTCCACATCAGGCCCAATCAAACCTTGAGCTAATATTTTGCAAAATTCACTCTCCCTCCTCTCTCTTCCTCATCCCACTTTCTAGTTAAGTAAAAGCAGAGTGGTAGAGGGAAAATGGCACCATAGAGAAATAAAGAACTCCTAAATAATCCAGAGCTTACCAATATGCCTTTCAATAGAGTAGATTTATAATTCAGATACAATTTTAAAACTTGTGTTGAGGAGTGGCTCAGTGGTTAAAGTGTCTGCCTTCAGCTCAGGTCATGATCCCAGGGTCCTGGGATCGAGCCCTGCATCGGGCTCCCTGCTCGGCGGGAAGCCTGCTTCTCTCCCTCTCCCACTCCCCCTGCTTGTGTTCCCTCTCTCGCTGTGTCTCTCTCTGTCAAATAAATAAATAAAATGTTTAAAAAAAAAACTCGTGTTGATGGTGGGCACCTCTACTGTGTTCAGGAAAAGGATTTGTGTCCTGGACACTGATCCCTGCCCACCAGTCACTCCACGAATAAGCCAGGCAGGCAATTACAATGACTCCCCACTTAACTCCTATCTCAACATAGGATCATCTTGTGTACATTTAATTTAATCTTTAGACTATACTCTGGATCGAAACTTTTCCTCTGCCAATGTTTCCTAATGCTTGAGTGGGAACCCAAATAAAAGAGAGGATAGAAAAATCTCACATTTACAGTATAATATGTAAGAACAGATACTGCGATGCATCTTAAAATTTAAAAATTAAGGAAAAAACCAAAAACACCTGCATGCAGTGTTGAGTGTGCCCGATTCAGCTGTAGTGTTATTATAATAGGAACTGTCAACAGTTCAGACTGTGGTCGCAGCTGCTAACTTCATTTTGCCAAGGGACTCAAGAAAGATTCAGGTCCAATAAGAATGATCATTGTTATCAGTTGGGTTGACTCTTATCTGGGAGACCTGTCAGTTCCCTGATATGTGGCGTTTCTTCCACAATGTTTGCTGCTAATGGGCCGCGGAACCCGGGTTCAGGCCATGCTTTATAAGCAAATCATTCCTATCAAACACCTGTGGAACTGACATGACTTATCCTATCTTAGATCATGAAGATCGAGTGGGATCCCTTTCCCGCTGCCTCATCATTTGGAATTGGAAAACAAACACATGTACATTAGACTTCTTCTTTCTCAACAATTAAACAAATAAAAGACCGTGTTTGAGAGAGCATTTGGGAGTTTGGGGTAGTCTTGTGCTCTTTAATCATATGTCTGATTAAAGATAAGACAAGAAGTGAAGACCCATATGCACATCTTTACTGTACTTTATAAATAGTGCTGTTGCTGATAAGAACAGTCTTGCTAAGATAACTGCCAAATGACCAGGTCAAAATTCCTCTTGACTCCTCTGACCTTCCCTTGGGTATTGTCACTGTTTTCTCCTTTGGCGGGCACTGGCTTTCCCTGGTGCAACTTTCAGGTTTTCAAGAGCTTCAGTAGCATTTCAGGAACGAAAGCATTGCCACGGTATCCATTTTTAAGTCGGCTGACATTTTTTCCTTTTTTCTTTTTTTAATTTAAATTCAAGTAGCCAACATAGAGTACCTCATGAGTTTCAGATGTAGGGTTCAGTAATTCACCGGCTGACATGCCCACAATCAGCGTGAGAAATAGCAGCCACCAGCTCTCAGAACTAAACCAAGTTCATAGTCTATGGGAAGGTATATATTGTGCTCACAGTTTTAAATCCTTCCTCTGGTAACTCGTCAAATTCTCTCTTCTCTTCTGAGTCTCCTTTCTTTCTTTCTTTCTTATTTATTTATTTGTTTGTTTATTTATTTATTTATCTATCAGAGAGAGTGAGAGCGAGAAAGAGAGAGAGCACAAGCAGGGGGAGCGGCAGGCAGAGGGAGAAGCAGGCTCCCCGCCGAGTAGGGAGCCCGATGCAGAATTTGATCCCAGGACCCTGGGATCATGACCTGAGCTGAAGGCAGGTGCTTAACTGACTGAGCCACCCAGGCGTTCCCCAAGTCTTCTTTTGCATTCATTTCTCCTCTACTTTGCAAGTGTTCTCGGTGAACAAAGTCCCATGACCCACAGGTACTCCTTTTTTAGTATTATTGACCCTATGATTGAGATAAAGGCAGTCCCTATCTTTACCTGTTTTTAAAATTACAGATGGGAATGGCTTAGAAAATACTCGCGAATATTCACGATTAAGTCATGTTTAATTTATAAAAAACCCACTGAACTATGGGCGCAAAATGCTAACATTCTAAGAAAAACATAAAGAGATGGTACCTTCGGCTCACACTTGCCCCCCTCACACGCAGTGATGAGAGATAGTTGGGAGAGAATGACAAGCTTAAATCTCTTGGTCACATAATTGACAGTTATCAAGCCCCGAAAGTGGGGAAACAGGACAGAAGTGATACCCAGCAGGGTATAATCCTCAGAGCCTCTCACTATCCCTGCCAACCTGCTCGGGGGCCACAGGCCCTCCCCTCCCCTTGGATTAAAGCTCAGGCTCTTGCCCCACGACTTCTCGTAGGCACTCAAGGAAACTCAGTCTTCTAGAGTGACCTTAAGGTGCCAACAAGATGCCCTGTTCCCTGACAATAATCAACACTTAGAACCTAACTTAAATTTCCCACAGCCCCCAGCAGCGTCCCCAGGCAGGCCTCCTTCCGGCTGCTGCTGTGGGAAAGGGTAGTCTTCCCCTGGTGGAATGATTCTCCTTTCTTCACCTTGCTAACTCCGTTCCTGACAGGGCAGGCTGAGGTGGGGGGAGGACAGATGGGCATAAAAGTGGCCCTCTGTTGAACTGCTAAGAGACGGCCTCCGCCCTCTGGGCCAGCAGATGGCTCAAGCCAGCTCTCTCATGAGGTTGTCTGAGGCCCAGCTGGGACCTTCCAAGGGCACAGTGCTATGGTCAAGGGGCAATGCGATATAGCCCTCTCTCTCTGTCTCTCTTTCTGTCTCTCATCCCTCTCCTTTCTCTTCCTTTTCTTTGCTCTTCTGGCTTTTTCTCTCCTCCCTCCTCAGCTCAAAAACCACAGCCTCTCACCTTTAGCTTCCTTAGGTGTATGTTCCCCAAATTGGAGGAGATGATACTTGCCCCACCACCTTTACTACCTGGAGGTGAGGAGAAACTCCCCATGCCCCATCCCTGGGAGTGAGGAAGACACACAGAATTTCAAAATTTTTCTGTGTCTGCCCTCTGAGTTCTGAATTGTCTTACTGGTTTTCAGCAGCATAGTCTAGTCCCTCCCTTGGAATGCAACATCTACTGAATCTTGGCGCTTCGAAGGAAACTTCCAGCTTAGCATTCTGTTACAAGACAGGGAGGATTTAATTATTTTTCACGGTGAACTACTGTTTTCTGTTCTTCATGGTAAACTATTTTCATGGTGACATCATAATACTCAGAATAACACAAAGGAGCTTTTACAAATTAGTACAAATGCCAGGAGTTACCACACAGGCACGTAAGCAAAATTACGTTATGAACGAACATTCACTGAACACCTGTTTGGTTGGTGAAGCAGTGTTCGGTGCTTTGTGTACATTATCTTATTTCGTCCTCACAATATCCTTATGAAGTGGGCGTCGTTATTCCCATTTTACAGATGAATACCCTGAGGTTCTAGAAGTGAAGTAATTTGCCAACGATCTCCCACGGGTTAGTGGCAAAGCCTGGGCTTGAACCTGGCCAGTGGAGAATTTTATTCCTCTATAGACCTATCCTAAATTCTATTAAGGAGAATGATCCTTAATGGCTCTTAAGAAGATTTCAGAGAAGAGGATTGTTTCTACTGATGTTATTGCTGTCTTTACAACATCCGGCTTTCATGCAAATTATCCTTCTCCTAATTTGACCACAAGTGACACTGTGAAGATCCTGGCACCTCTAATTCTTTACTCTTGTCTGTGAGTGTGTTTCCAAAGTCGAAAACCAATAACGGAGCATCCAACGGGGATCCTAATTCTAACTGACAGCGGGAAACACTGAGTAGGTAGATATTCCCAGGGGTAGAGCACCTCTCAATACCCATAACACAAGCGTCAAAACGTACACCTTAAGACATTCTGTTTCACAGTTGCTCATTGAAGAGCTATGTGTCGTCCATTTCTTGGAAATTGGTCTAAGATAATTTGTCTCATCTCCTGGGCTTCGGTGATGCCATTTTTAGGCACTGCCATTCCCGATGTCCATACCCAAGCCAGGCATTGTTAATCACTCGTGGTGCTGTATTTTTCCCAAACCCTGAGACCTCCAGAGTTCAGGGAAGCCACGCCCAACTGATTGGCATTGCCTCCAAGATTAAATGCAAGGGTCCTTAGTTGAGCATCTCTCTCTTTTGAGCTCCGTCATCTGCTTATCTTCATGCTTTTACTCTTCTCTGGTTCAGATTCTCTGCTAAAGCCCCTCTCAACATCCACGCCTCTCTTTTTCCCCATCTTGGACAGAGCCAAATGCAAGAAGGCACGACTGCATCTCGGAAAAATAAATTTTGTTTGGGGAATAATTGTATTCTCTTACCTTTCCTGGAATCAACATCCTAACCAGAGCTGCCAAAATAATTCTAAGTGGGTTTAACCTTACAACTGGAGGCAAGTGAGATCACTGAATGTGTTATATAAAGAAGACAAAATCCTCCCTTGGAGAAAGAGAGAGAATGGCTGTTGCCAAACCACAGAGGAAGGGGAAGGTGATGGGCTGCTTCCGTCCTGGGGATCGCTCACACCCGCTCCCTGGCTCTCTGGCGCTCTTTGTTCAATGCTAGTGTTAACAAAAGCCTCTTGACCAAAAAATGCTGAGGTTACACAAATATTTGACAAAGAATTGTCTCTGCTGATGGATTGAACATGCTGAGAAAGTCACCGATTTACAGTATGGACGGATTTCCTTTTCTTAAAGATATGTGCAACAAAATTACTTGTCATTCTGACATCTGCAAACACATTCTCCGAGGCAGAGTTTAACAGCATGTCATAGACAATTACGACATGTGGCCCATCAGATGACTTGTCTGGGTGCCCTGGGCTTCAGTGATGCCAGCATCCGCTGCTGCTGAGGACACCACATGTGGGCAGTGAACAAATTCAGTGCACGTTATCCTCCATCGGTCCTAATTCGTCCCTACTGAGCACCTCAACTAGCGCAAAGTCCGTAAGGGCACAGTGATGATAACCCGGTGACCCCAAATTGCTGAGATTTGCTACAGTCCCAAGATAATCTTTATGACGGCTAAAGTCCTAATTGCCACTGAATGAACAACAGTCACTTTTATGTGTAAGTCACCCAGACTTTTACAGAAACAGGGATACATGTGCTAATGAACATTAGTAGTCATTTTAACTATATTTTTTAGTTGCTCTTGTGACACGGACTTCATTTTCGGTTGTGGTTTATGCTCGTAACTCCTCTAAGGAAAAAGACAGGTGGACGCGAGCAACAACAACCAAGGAAGTCCCCTGTCGGAGAGGCCAGAACTCTTTTAGGTCACAAGTTATTACAATACGAGTAAGGGCCCAGGCCTGGTTAAAGCATTCATCAGAAGATGAGTCATCACTGTTAGGGCCAGGGCAAAGACATCTAGGATCATTGCAAATGATGCCTGAGCTATTTGCTGTGGGATTGATGGGGCAATAACTTCACCCAAAAATTTCTAATGTTGCAACCAAGGCATAAAGTAGGCCATGCGATTTGAATTGCAGTGGAAGTCAACGAATCCAGCAACCCCTCTGTCAAGGATTCCTGGAGGCACTTTGCTTCACCCCTGGCCAACTACAATAGCATCCTGGCAACTGAGCTCCTGTCCAGAGTCTCTCACCGCTTCAGTCTCTTCTATCCACACCTTTGTCTTCACCCCAGAAATAGCTCCATTTCAGTGCTCCTTTCCACCCCCTCAAAAACCATCCTTGAATCCCCTTGCCTGGATGGGATTTGACACCTTCCACGCTGACCTGTCCCTGCTCCACTGTCTCAACCCTCTTGCTTGAAAACTAGTCAATGCACCATCCCCCGTGTTTCTCATGTCCAGCTAGTCTCTTGTTTGGAATGATTTCTCTGCCCTGCTGAATCCCACCCAATGCTTGAGACTCTGCTCTGCCCCCATTTCTTCCGTCAAGTCTCCCTTAACCACCCTCATCGTTCTTCCTCTGATAGCGCTCATTCATTCCCAGTATGCCTTGGAGCACTCATCACATGGATATAGAGATTCTTATCAGGTAGTGCTTACCACTTGTTTGGTACATATCATTTCTCTGTTGAACTAACAGAATCTTGGCATGCAATGTGCCTGTCTCGTTGCCCCCTCCTCTGCCCCCAGTTGCATCTTCTTGGTCTTCTCCATGGCGTGTGATGCCACACTCCCCGCAGAGAAGAGCCTGCAGGCAGCAGGCTGCTCTGCCAAAGTCAGTTCTCTCGTGTAGTTAATGCCTTGACCAGGAGTCACAGCCTACTGGCTGGCCTTGTTCGCTCAGCAACACGTCTTTCCATCAGGACTCTCCTAGCAGCAAATTCTGAGCTCTGGGAGCCAGAAACGCAAACTCCAAAGGCTAGTCTTTGGGCTACAGATGTCTCAGAAGCATCCTCTCTCTCTTTGCCCTCCAGTCAGAGTTCTCCCAACATCAAAGGTCAGTTTTAACTTCCTGATTTCCTTGGAATATGTGTAGATGTAAATACTTCCCTTGAATATCAAAAGGCCTCTAATTTCAAATACAATTTCCACAAGTAAAACTGCCAACTTTACGCAAGTGCCAAGAGCCTCACATCATGGCTGCCCCGGCATCTCTGGCTTCCTTGTTGAGATCTCTCTGGCATCAGGATCCGAGGAAGCGTTTTGGTGAGGTCTGTGGAAGTGTTGAGAGGAGTCGGGGCCAACCGAAGCAAAACAGGCACATCTGGGAATTTGTAGACAACACAGTGTGTGATCATCTCTACCCTCGATGAATGGGAGCACGCTGGGGGATGTTAGGAAACCCCCATAGTGCACTGCCAAGTTCATGATGTGCCCAGAGGGTCATCCCAACTCCCCTGCAAAGGGGAACAAGAATGAGAAATGCACAGCTTCACAGAAGGCTTCCAGACCTTGGAACTGTCCGACCCCACCCCCCAACTGGCAGAAAAACCCTCCTTGTTAAAGGGTCCCTCCAGCCGTGTAGTCCCAGATCCCTCTGGCTCCGACAAGAGTGCTGACCTGCCCTCCGCAAGTGATGCTGGGGCCCCCGAAAGACGAGAGGAGCTAGTGGGGAAGGAGACGTAAGTGGCCCCATGTTTTAGTAATGTCAAGCACAGTGTTTGGAGCGAGGATGCACTTACGGGAAAGGCTGGTGAGTCGTTTGCATTTGCCTTTCCTCTTTCCAGCGGGAAAGAAGGCCAAGCATCTCATTACTGCGAGGGGAGCAGAGACTCGTGTCAATCTTCTCGGAGCAGAATGCCTCCCAGCATCACAGCGAGCTCTGTAGCTGTCAGCGCTGTGCCTCAGCGGAAGCCTTCTCCCAGCTTACTTACTCACAGGGGCTCCTAAACACGCTGACATGCTGCCTAAAATAGAACCCACAACCCTGCCACCTAAACGAATCCGGGCTCTCTCGGCTTTCAACTCAGGCCAATCCAATGGAGTGGGGCTTCTCAGGCCGAAGACACGGGGAGGCCAGAGTGGACCGGTCAGTGTGGGTATGGGACGAGGCCCCTGCTCTCCAGGCCTCTCCACACTGCCTGTGGGGTCAGAGGAAGAGCCTTTGAAGCCTGAGCTGTTTCCTGCAAGGCCAGTCATCAATGCAGTACTTACGTGCTCTCATCTATCGATGTGGACTCCTCCTGATCTTGCTGGCTGGCCCTGCTGGGACAGGCTCACTGCTGATGCTGCGGGCCGGACCCTGCAGGCTTGCTCAGGGAGACCCGCAGAGCTACGGACTCCCTAAGGGCCTGCTGACCGCTCTCGCAGTCATTACGTGACCTTCATCAGCATCCACGGACAACTGCCCCCGATCGGCATCCACGGACACCTGCCCCCGATACTTAGCATGCACACAGCTCTTCCAGCAGCGCCATCCCATGGGGGCTTCTGCGGTGGAAGCAACGGCCTAATGAGGAGGGGGCGCTCCCTCCGTCGTGATCCTCCGCACCGAACAGTGTGTTCTTGGGGTTCTCCTGCAGTTCTTGTTGCTTCTGGAATCCCTGTGATAGCGGAGTCTAGAAACCATTCATTCAAAAGACATGTGTGGAGAACCTGTGATAAAGCCCCCTCTGGAGTGCTGCGGGGGCAGAAAACAGAAGCATTTATAAACTCAGACTGCAAGCAGTGTGTTGTCTGGAGGGAAATTGCAAACGGGAGGCAGTGCCCTCCCTAAGAGTGGGTCCTCGCCTATGTCCTCCATGCGGTGGGAACCAGATGACATGATGGAAGAGCCACCATCTGGGGCTCAGCGGACCTGGACTCCAGCTCTGTCACTCACCAACGCCTCCATCAAGTGACAGCTGAGCCGACTTGGTCTTACCCACTTAAAGGGGGCGGGACTAATGCACACTTGTTAGCGGACGTAAGAACGTGGAAGGAAATGAAACCGTGGACGTAAAAGCACTTCCGGAGACAGTATTAGGAATATGTCTTGGGGGCCCGAGGCCGCGTTACCACAGTTCGCATCTGGGAGGGGACCCTGGAAGGTGACTCAAAGAGCAGTGCTGCTGAACCATCCCGTGCTGTGTGGAGGGGGAAGCATCCAACCGCCAGCTCTGTGACTCCCCTAGAAGAGTCCATAACTTTGGAAGACACATCATCTTTTCATTCTGTACTAGCAACATATGAATGTGATCTATGTTTCCAGGTCTCGGAGACAACCCTGACCATTTGCTGTCCTGCCCATGATCCCTTCCTCCTTAGCACCGTGACTGGGTCCAGCCAGGTCCCTCCTGCAACACTCCACCTGATCCCTTCACTGAAGCCAGAAGCTACTAGATGCAAGCAGAAACTTTATCTGCCACCTGCCACAGAAGCCCTGAACTTCTAACCCTTAAGACCCAGTTTCAAAAAAAAAAAAAAAAAAGACCCAGTTTCAAACACATTGTCTAAAAGGCACATTTTCAAAATTTCCATCTTCGGTTGCCATTCCAACTCTATTTTAGTTTCAAGCATTTGTTTGTGATCCCAATTCTCTCAAGCCTTCAGAAAGCTGAGACTCCTAGAGCTGGTAGGTGGCAGAGCTGGGAATGGAATCCCGTCTCCCTGATGCCAGAACCAGGGTGGTGAGGCGCACTCCTGCTGGGGTGCCAAGGACCTTGAGGGAGGAGTAGGATGAAAGGTGAAAGGATGCAGGGATGGAGAGAGTAGAGGAGAACAAGGCAGGGGGAAGGATGTGAGGGAGCACGCTGGGTCTGAGGGGCTCCTCTGGGGAAGGGATATGGCTCTCCTGCTAGACGAGGGTCTTGGGTGCCATGAGAAGTCCATCTTCTAGCTGGTTCTGAGACAACAAAGCAGATGTCTGTGAAATCCCAGGTTTGTGTCCTCACTGAAGCTTGATTTTACTTTCAAGTAAGATGCTTTCCCCTGCCTTTCCATGCACCCCATTCATGTGTGCTTATCTCTCCTGCAGATGCTCATGCCCTGCCACTGTCTTCCACACCCACATCTCCAGATCTGGTCACCATGGTCTCTCGATGGGCTCTCGGGAGGCTCCTGCACAGAGCAAGGCATGAGTGGTCTTCAGTTGCATGTGCAGACCCAGAGCAGAGCCCAGCACCTCACCTTTGGGCCCGTCTCTTGCAGATTATTGGGACCATTCCTCTGATGCCGAATCCGGGGCCATCAAGCCAAGCGGCGAGTGGCACTCAGGGCCTTCAAGTGCAGCCCATCACCCCCCAGCTCCTGACCAACGCCCAGGGCCAGATCATTGCCACGGTCATCGGGAACCAGATTCTCCCAGTGATCAACACCCAGGGCATCACACTCTCACCCATCAAGCCCGGCCAGCAGGTAATGGCCCCACGTCCAGGCAGCCGTGGCTACCTGGACCCCCCTCCTTACCGCTCATCTTCTGTTTGGTCTCAATCAATGAAGAGTAATTTTTAAATCACAAAATATTCCAACCTGAATCCTAACATATCAATAATTTCAAAAGGCAAGTAGTTCTTTTTTCATTCTTAGAGAATACGGTAAGAGCTAGGTCTCTAATCCAAAAATATGAGTATATTAAGTTATAAACAAATAATAGCCTACAATTCAAGAGGGATGTGTCCTTACTTTGACACTGATGATACTTAATTTTCAGACAATTTTAAAAGGGTTCAAGAAGAAACTAAGACCATTTATGCCTTAACTGTAAATGAGAAAAAAATTACTCCATTGCACAATAAAGCAGGGAATATCCCATAAGAGGGCAGGTGTGTACAAAGTTTAATATCATCACAGAGGTGGGAGTGGCCAACTTTGTCTGAAGAATTTTGAGTTCTCACAGATAAAATGGTTTGGGGACTGAGTCTTGATGGATGAAGATGGAGCAATGATGGGATCACAGTATGCCAGGCCACGGGAACAGCAGGTGCAAAGCCAGGGGAATATGAAGGAGGATGGAGTGTTGTGAAACAGAAGAAAGGCTCATGTGATTGGAGCGCAGGGGGAGGCTGAGGACAGTCATGGAAAAGGCTCTATAATCAAGCTGGAAAGGATGGACTTCGTCTTTGTGTGATCTTGAATGAATCATGCATCATCTCTATGCCCGTGTCCTCATCTGTAAAATGGGGATAACCAGTACCTGACTCAGAGTGGTTGTGAGGATTCAATGAGTCAATCTATATGAAGTGGTTAGTGCCTGGCACACAGTATGCCCTTACATAGTCATGATGATGGTGATACCGTCTACTCTGCAGCCTTGGGAATCTGTGAGAGGTATTCTGAGGGAGGAATGACATGCTCAGCTTCATTTTTCAAGAAAACAACTCTAACTCGGGGAGCAGATGGAGGCTGAGCTGAAGTGGTGAAACATCTATTGTAAACAAACCATTTAGGAGACTATAGCAAAACACAAAGAGGAATTTATGAAAGCATGCGCTGGATAACTGAAACGAAGGGTCTGGAATTGTAGTAGCATCCAGGACAGGATCTGAGAGTCAACAAGTGCATATGGTGTAGCTGAGAACAAATCCAACATCCAGAAAAAATCAGCAGGAGCGAGAAAAGGAAGGAAGATGAAGGAGTCACTTAGGGAAACATTAGCTTTTAAGGAATGGAAGAGGAAAGGAGAGACGGAAGAAGTGGCCGGTTAAGGAGGAGAGGAATCCAGAGGGTCACAATCTAGCATCCAAGAGTTTTTTAAAAGTAGGAAGTGGACACAGTGTCAAATGCTACAGAGATGAAATCGGGTAAAGCAATGGAGAAACATCAATTCCTCTCTTTCTTTGTTGTAACTCTTTAAAGTCTGGAGCTGCTCTGTTTGAAACATTTTGAAACCAGCAGCTGGGTGAGTCAAGAAGCAAAAGTTGGAAGGGCTAAGACCCAGATTTGCATCTAGAGGGTGCACTAACAGGAAAGGTGGTGGGAGGAGAAGACAAATATTAACAGTGAGTACGTGACTGAGTAGATGGCCTCACGGGTTGTTGGAAAACTATAATGTAAAGCATCTAGCAAGGAAGTAAAATACGAAGGAAAAAGGAAGAAGAAAGCACTGCTCAGTTCTTCATCATTCGTCTGTAACAAAGTAGAAGTGTCTTCCCAGAGATCTCAGCCATTTGGCTTCTGATCCAACCATGCATACAGCCCACTCTTGGTGGCACTCAAAGACTATGCTTGCAAAATCCAATCGCTTGTTCAATAAATATTTTTAAAAATCTGTTTAGTATATATATTTATTGACCACCTGCTATTTGTCAGGCACTGTACATGGAAGCTAGGCTGGTAGACATGACAGATACCATGAGCCCTTCCTTCATGGAGTTCACGGTCTAGCGAGGAAGATGGACATTCATCAAAGACTTGCACAAATATGTACCTGAGATCTATAGTAAATGTCATGAGGGAGCAGTGAGGGGATCTATGAGTGGGTCAAGCAAGGATACCTCTTCCATTGAGGGGTGAACACTAGGAAAAACCAGGTCAGATCTGAACACACTTCCCAGAGATGGAGACTCTGGTCTTATGCCCTTTGGTTCTCCCTCCAAATCTAAACCACTGCCTGGAGAGCCAAGGCTCCCAGCACCCCTCTTATTCCTCAGCTTAATCATACCCAGTGGCTCACTCCCTGCCAGATATATCACTGAGGACTTCCCTCCCCTCTCCTCACCCCTATCTCTCAGCTAGATTATTTCTTTTACTATTTACAAGATGCCATTGGACTCTCTGCCTTCTAAATGGTTCCCTAAATAAGGCAAGAGCCTCTATCTTTTATTGGCTTTTTAAGACCTATTTCTATCTGTTCAACCTTATGCTAAAATTATCTCTAGGGGGAAAAATGAGATCAGCCTCTTTTCATTCAGTCTGCTAAAAACTATTTCTGTCAGCAAAGCCAAGTTGTAAATTGCCACAAAGGTGATGAATTAATTAGAAATCATCAACATTTAATACAAAACAGCTCTCATTCTCACCTTGGATTTCAGAGGAGGGCGTGTAGGTGAGAGACAATTCCAGTTACATAAAATTACAGCTCTAGATTTGAGGTAGGATGGTTTTAATCCAGGAGAAGGACCTAGCCAAGAAATGGCAAAAAAAAAAAAAAAAAAAAAAAAAAGGCAGATATGGTGCCATTCCTCCACTCTTTGTCCAAATTAAACATCATTGATCCATTTCCGCCACTCTGGGAACACCTGGTCCTCTGCTGCTCTGACGACCATGACTGTCTTCTTCACAGTAGAACTGGAGAGCTAGCAACTGGTAAGAAACAGCCAGTCCCTTGGGGGTGTGCCTTGCAAGTCCACTTCGTGTCAGTTATGACCAGCATCCCAGAGAGCAGGACTGTCCTGGACGGTGTACGTGCGTGCTGAGAGGACACATGAACACAGCTGGAGAAGAGTGGCATACGAACCTTCCTGAATGTCCAAGTCACAGCAAGTGCCCCCGGGCCCGTCCTTCTTGTTCCAGCCATGTGCACATGGTCTATTCTAGTCCCGAAAGATCGAGGGAACGAATGGGGAACCTGGTTAGAAATATCAGGAAACCGGGGGCGCTTGGGTGGCTCAGTCATTAAGCGTCTGCCTTCAGCTCAGGTCACGATCCCAGCGTCCTGGGATCGAGCCCCGCATCGGGCTCCCTGCTCGGTGGGAAGCCTGCTTCTCCCTCTCCCACTCCCCCTGCTTGTACTCCCTCTCTTGCTGTGTCTCTCTCTGTCAAATAAATAAATAAAATCTTTAAAAAAAAAAAAGAAAGAAAGAAATATCAGGAAACGGTGGAAAGAAACGAATGGCTATTGCTATTTCTTGGCACCAGCTCTGAAACACCTTGAAACACCCCGGAACATATAGTAGAGTTAACAAGTTGGGTGAATTGACAGGAGATGCGCAAGTCTGAGTCCTGGATATAAAAGCTGGGATCCTGAGATCATAAAATGCCCAAGAGTCCAAAAGTAAAAAGCCCAGAGCTGGAGGTATAAGGATAGTAGTCTTCAATTTTTTCTTTAAATATTACCCTTTACATTGAAGAAATATAATACAGACAACCACTAAAAAATAAAGGATTTCTATCATACAGTAGAGAAGTTTCTCAATTTATTTTTTCATGTGATTTATGACAAATGCCTGATCTCACAAGAGCATAGTTCCAACAGTAAAATACATCATAAATTACAGGAGCAGAAAGTTCCCTAACTCACACTCAGAAGGGAGTTCACTTTCATGGAGTGAAGTACCTTGGACCAGATTACCCGGGGTGACTTGTTTTAATTTAATGAAAACAATTACATCTTTAACTTCATTTTTACATCTGCCTAGCATTAATTAAAGGAATCTGAATAAAATCTAAGAGTGGACCCTCAACTACTCTTGATGATGATTTATTCCAATGATAAAAGATTGAGAACCTGTGAAGTTATCATCTGGAATGCAAGCAATATATTTTAAAAATACATATCAAGACTCAATGGCACTAGATCTAGCCTTCACAGTATCACATCAGAGATTCTTGGTAAGCAATGCAAGAGAATAAAAGTCAGAAAAAGACTAGATAAAAAAAAAAAGAAACAGAGAAAGATAGAAGTATCTTTCTGGGCATGAAAAAAAAAAAGCTACCTAATACAAAAATATTTGGTGGATTTTGAAAGTAAGCTTCTGTTCCCTCCATGAGACTCTGCAGCTACTGTGGATTATGGAGAATTCCCCACCAAAGTGAGAGGGCCTCACATCCCCTAGTTTGCCCTTACAACCCCGTGACCGTGAATTAATGATTTCTCCGTAGCAGCACAGACATCATTTTTGTGTATATTTTTTCTCCCTTTGACTAAATTCCAACAAAAGCTAGCAGGAGTTTGTAGCACCATTAAGAGGGTGGAGACACTTGAAAGGGAAAGTGTTGCAATTTGTAAAATCAAAGCAATGAAAATTTTCAGAAACTAAAGGCTGTAGCTCTAATCCTTGAAGACTGCCCTCTATGAAGGCACGCAACTTCTCTTCAAAGAGTAATCTTGGCCTTTATAGGAAACCAAAGGAAGGTAGTTCATTTAAATCAGCTCCTCAAAACGCCATCTGATTATCCAAATCCATTCGTTTTTCAAGTAAATACAAAATGTACTCCCTTACCTGTTTTTGAAAATCAACTGCCTTTCTCAGCCCCTGCCTGCCTATCACAGTGGTTCCCCATCTCTTTCTTAGAGCCACCCACAATGAGACATAAATGAGGCATTTCCACCCACAAGGGATCTGAAATAGCATAGGAGTTTTCCTAGATGGATGCAACTCCAACACAAAATAGCCCTTTGACCTTGCAGCCACACAACTGGGCGTCTCGCCCTTCTGGTCTCCCCTTGTCCCTCCCTGCCGAGCCCGGCTGACAGTGCCCTGGCCTGGAATGCCTTTCCCACCGTCTCTGTCTGGCAAACTGGCCACCGTCCCTCTGTCCAGGATCCCTCCTTCTAGAAGCTTCCCTACAAGCTCCCTCCTCTCTGCTTTCCCCCCTGCTCCATTCCTTTTCATCACCTGGGCTGTCACTGGGTATCTACACCCAAAAGACAGGGAGCTGGCCGACTCAGCCTGGTTCAGGACCCCGCCCACGGTGGGGGCTCAGTCAATGGTGTTCGCTTGAATCACTGCCCAGTTACGGGCACCAGCATCCCAGAGCCATGCTTCCAGAGCAGCCCAGCCCAGGCCTTCCTGTGCCTTTCCAATTCTGTGCCTTCTGTCAGTTTGCAGTATGTTCCCAAGTTAGGGCCCGCAGCTTGAGAAGGGCTCCCACACGGCACTGCCTTTTCTGTTCATCTCATTTGTGAATGTTAACCCGTTCCTCTCGCCCACCGCACTCTCCCACCTTACTTCCTCAGCTGCATGTAATCCCTGGTTTTCTGCGCTGCTCTGTCCCATCATTCTATGTTCCCAGTGCTTTTTAGGACTGCCACTGGCCTTGCCTGCCCGTGTGCAGCGTCTTCCCTAATCCTGCCCCCACGCTGCTTCTCCTCACTTCCCCCCAGCCTCGAGTGCCTGGTGTGACTGCTCTCTTTCTTGAGCCCACTGGCATTTCTGCTTCCAGGGCTTCACTCCCCTGCAGACAGGAAGTGTCTGAGGGAGTCCTACAGCTGGGGCTCTTCTTCCTGCCCGGGTTAAAGAGCCATTTCCCGGGGCGCCTGGGTGGCTCAGTCGTTAAGCGTCTGCCTTCGGCTCAGGTCATGATCCCAGGGTCCTGGGTTCGAGCCCCGCATCGGGCTCCCTGCTCGGCCAGGAGCCTGCTTCTCCCTCTCCCACTCCCCCTGCTTGTGTTCCCTCTCTCGCTGTGTCTCTCTCTGTCAAATAAATAAAATCTTTAAAAAAAAAAAAAAAAATCCAGAGAGTCTCCTGGACCCTGCCAAAAGGACAGCTCCCTCCTTGCTTTTTTCAAGCCTTACAAAAGATAATTCAAATCTCCACTAAATGTCATGTTTCAGGTCCTCAAAATTTTTCAAGCTAGCTTGTCCTGATATAAACCCTAAATCTTAGCAAATCTAAGATCTGGGCTCCTGTCCTACCCACAGTAGAACGAGCAGCTCAGTAACTCTCAGGCAGTCATTATGTCCTCCTCATTCTTGAAGGTTCTTATTAAATCTGGGCTATGGCTTCTCTTATCTGGACATAATAAATCCTCTTCCTTTACCCTTTTTTGAAGAGAAGCTCCTTCAAAACCCTTGTGTGGGCCCCCAACCATCAGCATCACGTAGGAACTCCTTAGAAATGCAAATTCTTGAGCCCCATCCCAGATGCATCAGACCCCCCCGGGCAAGGGTGGGGGGTATGATCTGTGTTTTAACAGCCCTGATGAAAGCTAAATCTTGAGACCCACTGACTTCGTTTCTCTTCGAGCTATTATAAGGTACACAGTAGGTACTCAGAAAAATGTCAGCCAGTGCAGGGACGGAGAATCACGATGTCCTCCTGCATGCTCTTGCTCCTGCTAGAACTCTTGCGGTCATGTTCACGTTCTCATTGCACCAACTGGGGATTCAGTCTGCAGTTCATTATGGCTCCCTGACATACTTGTAAAAGGCCAGACCTCCTCCATTTTGCCTTGGCATAATTGGAGAGTTTTTCCTTCCCCAAATTAATCTCTCTATATTTAACTCCATTTGAATTATACTGTTTATATGCATTCATTTTTCCAACTTGTCTAGCACATTCTGCATTTTATCCCACTTTCCAAGACACTTGTCACCTCCACTTATTTTTGTAGCAATTATGGATTCAATTGGAAGATTCTTTATTCCAGAAACTAAAACATTATTAAAGATATACTGTGTTACACATGGAAGCTATACAAGGAGCCAGGGCATAGAAAATCAAGAACGTCTGTAAAGCGTGCTTGTACTTGAATTTACTTTTGTTGAATATATTAAACACCCAGCAATTCCAACCAACACAAACAAACCAATGCAGCCAGTCTCTCACAGGCCACAGGAAGGGAGAAGATTTTCAGACCCTGAATCCTGTCCTTCCTTGTTTGTCATTTCCTGGAAGAGATGGACATTCCTCCCTCCTTCCCTGGGTAATGCAAAGCCCCAGGCTAACATGAACTGCCCCTTCCCTCTCTTGTTTTGTTGGCTCTGTGCTCTCAGCCTGTATGAGTCTGCTTGGGGCTGACAGAGTGCCATAGATAGGGTGAAGTTTATTGTCTCACAGTTCTGGAAGCTAGAAGTCCAAGATCACTGTATCAGGCAGGGATGCCTTCCCCTGAGGCCCCTCTCCTGGGTTTGCAGGTGGTCACCTCCTTCCTGTGTCCTCATGTGGTCTCCCCCCTCTACCAGTCTGTGTGCTAATCTCTTCTTTGAAAGACATCAGTCATACTGGATGAAGCCCTGCCCTAAGGACCTCGTTTTAACTTCATTACCTCTTTGAAGACCCAATCTCCAATTATAGTCCCATTCTGAGATACTGGAGGTTAGGACTTTATCATATGAATTTGGGGTGGGACACATTTCAGCCCATAACACAGCCTATTTACATCTGACTTACAGCTCAATAAAAGGCAAGAAAGTGATTCCCCGAACTTAGATGGAAACAAATTCCAGCTCCTTTAGGCAGTGCAGTGGGGGTATAGTGAATAAATAGAAAATATGATCATATAAACAGGATACTGAGAAAAGTAAATTTGAGGTACAACAAATAACTGGGGCTCATTACATTAAGCAAAGGACAATCTATAGGCGACTCCATCCAAGATGTGTCCCAGACGACACCAAAATCATAGTGCTCTGGCCATCTCTGACTACCATGTTTTCCTAAAAAATCTGACATTCTTAAATACTTCAGGACCTATAGAAAATAATCCTAAACTAGAAAAATACTTAAATTGTCATATTTAGTGAAACAGATGAGATATGTTCAAAATGATAGACCATGATCTATGCTTGCGCTGATCAACTCTAGTGTGTAGCTCACCGTGACCAATTTGAACACATCTCATGTGTTCCCACACCATCCAGCTAGAGCTTCCTGCCGTCTTCCCGACTCATACCTGTCTCCGGGGGTAGACAGGAGTGGGGCAGTGGTGTGCCTGCTGGAAGGAGCGCTGGCTCCTGAGTCAGACTCCCCTGGCCTCAAAACTCAGTTATATCAGCTGTGTGACCCCAGATAAGCCATCTTAAGTCTGTTTCCTCTTCTGTAAGGACAACACCAATACCAACCAAGAGGACTAATACCAAGCTTTAAAAGTCTACGTAAAGACCCGTGGGAAGCATCTCATCAATGGTATCCATACAGTTGGCCTCTCAAGATCAAGCCAATGTAATAAAACATCTGCCTTCATAGAAGCTTCTAAGTCCCCCTTTCTCTCCAGGAAGGAAAAGGAAAGAAGCCTTTCGTTCAGGCTTCTCCTTATTCCCTAATACCCTGCACTATCTTTTGGTGAACTATGCCACTTTTTATGGCCAGTTATGTATGAGGCATTTACACACCTATTTCTTTTGCCAGTAATTACACAGTATAAGTAATACAGGATTTTCAGATTTAAGTCAGGGTCTGAAAAACAACAGAATTAAATCTAATTCTAATGTTGCTTATTTAAAGTCTTTGAAATTTCTATATTGAAACCCGAAGTTCTTTCATGAAGTAGCTTAAATCTCTGCTTTCCCTTTCTTTATTTGATACATATATATTTTTTTAAATTTTATTATGTTATGTTAGTCACCACACATTACATTATTAGTTTTTGATGTAGTGTTCCACGATTCATTGTTTGCATGTAACACCCAGTGCTCCATTCAATACATGCCCTCTTTAATACCCATCACCAGGCTAACCCATCCTCCCACCGCCCTCCCCTCTAGAACCCTCAGTTTGTTTCTCAGAGTCCATAGTCTCTCATGGTTCATCTCCCCCTCCGATTTCCACCCCTTCATTTTTCCGATGATACATATATTTTTAAGCATATTTCTCATTAAACTAAGAACATCACAGATAAGGCTATTTTTTTTTGTCATTTACCTGAAAGAATTACAGTGCTAGGGATGGGAAGTAAGAGAAGTATTACTCTAACATCCTCTTTTTCTGAGGGAAGAAGTGATAAAAGAGGGTCAGTCTCTGGGCTCATTTTGATATGTACAAAAGGCTATTCCATCTGGACTTACAAGTGATTCTAGAATTAACAGATACATGTCTATACATTCCCTACATTGGAATGAGACATACGGGCTCCAGTGAGGAAGCTACTGCTTATATAATCTCGATTCTTGACAAGTAAAAACTTTTCAGAATTTTTCTTGGTTATTCCATATTGTCTGGTTAAACTCTGGAGGGAAAGCAGAACCCCAATGTCCTAAAAAAAATGCGTATTTACTTTGGAAGAAATGTATCTTTCTTAGATACTTAGGTATCTTAGAGTCATCTCATTCTCTCACTGTGTGGACACAGGACAAGCTCTTAAAAGAACTATTTTACTTCCCTCTTGAATTTCTTTCTGCTGCATAGCTTAAGGCATAAGCCCTAGTTTGCTTTTTTGTGTCCTTAGTGAGACTGCAGCCCATTAATTTGTTTCTCTACTGAGTTGTATCTGAGGAAGAAAAATTTCAATTGATTATTGTCTTACCCAGTTCCTTGATGGTACTTTACCACCCAGGGCCAATAAAATATTGATGGAATGGTAAAACGGAAGGCTATCTCATGATTCAGTGACTCAAAACTGTGAAAAGCTTTTGTCAAGTAACAATATTTAGAAGGACAACTCAATAAGTTAGAAGGGGTAGACTGACATGCAAATATCCATCGCCTTTTATTAAGTAAATTAAAAATAGATCTAATCTTTAATATGTGTCCCTACAGAATAAAATTTACTGGATTCAATTGTTGATTATGTGCTCGGCAGATTGGCTAATTACTTTGGGGCAGATGCTTGATGCATATTAATTTGGGTTCCGTGTCAATTATCACTATCTTTTATTCACAATATAGCCTTCCACTTAGCACAGTTTGGTAACTATAAGGATGTGCACTTGAAAGGTAACTTCAAGCAATTCTGAAGGGGGACAAAATGGCATCCCGGAAGGAGCCCTGAGCTATGAATGAGAGCCCGGATTCTAATGTGCTCGGAACCACATGATCTTGGGCCAGTCATTTACTCCTCATAATCATGCTAGGTGTATATCTGCTGCATAGGGATGTCATGTGAACCCGGGGGAGCAAAAGCATTACCACGAGGGACCAGAAGGAGAGAGAGCTCCTTATGCATTTCCAAAGTAGCATTTTACTAACAGTTGTTTGCAGGTAAAATGTTAATTGATGGTTAAAACACGTTAGGGAATTTAAAGGACTGACAAATCCCAAGCATTGGTAAGGACAGAGAGCAACTGGAATTTTCATACATTTCTTGTGGGAATATGAAATGCTACAGCCACATTGGAAATCAGTCTGGTAGTTTCTTAAAAAAGTTCAACGTGCATGTATAGTAGGATGAAGGAATTCCACAATTCCCCTCCCAGGTGTTTACAGAAGAGTAATGAAATCACAGGTATACACAAGCACTTGTACATAAGTGTTTATGACTGCTCTATTCATAATGGTCCCAGGCTGGAAAGAACCCAAGTGTCCATCAACAGATGAATGGATAAACAACCTGCGGCATAGATATCTATGTAAGCATAGAGATGTACGCTACAAATACATACTGTAAGTACTACTCAGCAATAAAAAGGGATGATGCTGCTGACGCATGCAACAAAACGAATCTTAAAATCAGTATCCCAGCAGAAAAAGCCAGATAAAAGAAGAGCACATACTGTACGGTTCCATTTTTAGAATCGTGCCAAATGAGGCCATCGTGACAGAAGGTCCATTGTGGCTGTCTGGGGCTGGGCCTTGGGGGGAAATTGATTGCGAAGGGGATGAGGGAACTTTACAGAATGATGGGAAGGAAGGTCCTATGTCTTGATGACGATGCTCGTTTCACAGATGTATCTATTTGACAAAACTCATCAAACTGCATGCTTGAAATGGGTGTATTTTATTATGTATAAATGATCTCTCGATAAAGTTGAATGAAAAAATGAACACACACACACACACAGGGAAGGCAGTGACAAATGTGAAGTTGACATGTCCCAGGCTGACCATCAGATCCTGAGCAAGTGGTCAGAGATCAGGTCAGGCCGTGAACTTTGGTGGGAGAGCCCACCAAAGTTCAGGGCCTGACCTGATTCTACTCCCGGGCTGACTTCCTTTTATACAGACTCTGCTATACCTGTGTGAATGTGACAATGGCCACGAAAGCAGTTTGTAAACCAAGGAGGGCTATCTCCAATCATAAAGGGCGCAGTGGCTAAGGCTGATCATGCACCTGTCCAGGGTCTTGAGCTGCCCCCTTTGTGTCAGCTTCCGGGCATGGGGGGGGCAAGCACAGATTGAGAAGGATCCCTCCTGGGCCTCCAAGGGGACCTGGTACTTGCAATCACTTCCCTTTCCTCCAACCTTCCTCTCCTGTGCTGGGCTTCCCTCACCACCCAGAACAACAGGCCTTTGAGAACCTCTAAAGGAGTCATGAATAAATGGACATAAAGACAACCTTTCTCAAGGCACACTGAATTTTGAAAATTAGGTTAATTCTTGCTTCTGGCATGGTGATTAAGAGCTCGAGCCTCCAGGTCAGACTCCACGTGTCCAGACACCAGCCCCCCTACACCTACCGGATGAACCCACAAAACCCTTTAACTTCTCAGAGCTTCCACTTCTTTGTCTGCAAAAGAGAGGTTAAAATAGCACCCACTTCACAGGCCGATATAAGAAATGAGCAAGGGCATCAAAGTCCTTAACACAGGGTAGCACGGAGTAAGAAAGCGACAACTGAAAGCTACAAATACTACTGGATATTTTTGTCCCGGCTGCCCCAGCTTCTCTCTCCGTTTCCTGTAGGACATCAGAGAACATTCTTCCCCACTTTACAGTAATCCAGCCAGACTCTTTGATGGGGGGGGCAAGGGGGGAGGGGAGAGCAGAAAGTTCCCAAACTCAATTCACACTCAGCCTAAATGGGAACTTTCCTAAAAATACCAGTTACAGAAGCCAAATTGGTCGGGCGCAGCCACACCCGTGAGCTTGAGTTGCACACTCCGAGGTGACGGCAAGCGCTGTATTTTATCTGTACCTCTTGGGCCGCCGGTCACGTGCGCTGTAATTGCGTGAATAGGCAGAAAAGAGTCCAGCCACATGCTGTGCTCGAGAAAGGTAGAAAATTGGGTGCTCCCGCAAGCCAAGTAGGGAATTAATAATATATTTAGGATTACTAATAAAATGCCTGTCAAGCAAGCTGCAACATATAATATACTAAAAAAAAAAAAAAAAATCCCGCCAGTTGTGTATAGAGTTTGCATTGTTCCTGAGCAGTATAATGTTCTTGGAAATACAATGCTTCAACCCCAGATGAAACTTCTATCCCCTGGCATTTCCACCCTCCGATTTCTCACTCGTGTGTATTTTTTACATCCCCCTTCCATGTAGCTCCACCAAGCCTCGCAGACGTCAGTGGGTCAAGCAGCCTCCCAAAGCAGCCTTCTGCACCTGGCTCACAGCCAAGCATCCATGTCTCAAAGCCCCATCCGGCAGGCTTCCTCTTCTTCCTCCTCATCCTCCTCTTCTTCAGCTTTGAGCGTGGGCCAGTTAGTCAGCAGTAAGTATCCTTTCTGGCTCGGTGAAATCATGGTGGTCTTCTTGTTGCCTATCTGCAATGCCTTCCCTCCTCTCTCTCTCTCTCTCCCCTCCCTTTCTCTCTCCCCACCATCCCTCCGTCCTTCTTTCTCTCGTTCTTTCAACATCAAAGAGGAATTTCCCGGCCTTTCTAGGCCAATACCGGAATAAGGTCTCTGCCCAGGGCCAGATGGTTCCTTAGGGAAACAGGCCCCCGAAGCACGCCCCCTTCATGGGTGCGCGCAGGGGCGGGTCTCTATCTCAAGAGCTTTCTGCCATGCTGAGTCAGTCCTGCCGCTTTCAGGAGGGAGAAGCTGATCAGCTTGCAGGCCATAAGCCACAGAGCTCAGAACTGAAATCGCCAACAACAGGTACTCAGCCAGCAGGTCAAGCTGCTTTTCCGTGCGTTTGAAGTCCCCTGCCTTCTATCTGTAGGTGTCAGAGGAAATAAAAGAGACCGTGCCCGTGGGCGGGTGGGTGTGTGTGCACAATGAGCCGCCTCCAGGGGCACGTGGGGAAAGCTGCACGGGCTGGAACAGGATGGGAAATCTCTGAACCACCATTCATAAACTAAAATAAGCCTGCGGGTCTGCTTCCCTGAGTGGGCCACATATATATGTAACGTTTAGAAACGGCATGTGGCCCCACGTAAAGACAGCGTGTGTATCACATGCAAATCAGAACATGTGGAGATGAATGGGACAATGGTCTGATTTCAGGTTAGTCGTTCACCTTTGGGTGCAATTTTTACCCATAAATAAAATCACAGAATGCGCACTTCGATTATAATTCTCCAGGAACCGAAAATCCAGTAATTACAGGTTTAAAGGGCTAAAGCACTGCATAGATATCTGTGCCATAAAATAAAGACACATCTGAGTATCTGTGTTTGATCGAGTGTCATGAATAACTTGTTATAACAGGAACAGCAGGGATCCTCATGTAATGAGAAGCAAAATGGAGGGTTGCCATGCCCTCCCCATGCAAGCAACCCCCCCCAAAAAGAATATATATGTGTATGCATACCTACATATAAGTTCAATTATATGGATAATTCAGGCAAGAAGGATTTGGAATGGAGAAGAGAATGAGGACTTATGGGAAGATATGAAAATGCCCAACTATCTCAACTAGCCTGGAGGCTCCTGACCTCAAAGATGGGTCAGCACCAAACAGAGTTTCAGAGTACATATTGGAGTTTGCCATCAACCAGTTATTATAGGTTGTTTAGATATACAACCCCTCTCGTTTGGGCTAGAAACTCTAGTTTTACTAGAATAAAATCATAAATAAAGTTAATTTAATTATAGCCAGATTTTCCCCAAGAAAGACACTCCTCATAGGGGTGTTAGGAAAGATTTCAACATCATTCCAATTCAATATTCTGCATAAGTTTCCACAAAATACTCTAGTTATAAATAGCAGCACAGTCATAAATTTAGGATAGGCTTTAAGCTTTGGTCCTATAAGAAAAGGAACTGAGATCAAATATCTTACAGAGAAGAAATAAGGTAAATACGAAATAAAGTACAAATCATCCCACAAACACAGTATTTTACACAATGTAACCAGTCCATGTTGGAGATGAATGAGTGGCTGAACACACAGACAGACGGATGGATGATACCGGGTTCCCTCTAGTCACTTGTCTCGAACTGGTCAGGAAAGGAGCAGCCTTTTTCAGAAATCCATCACAGAGCTACTTAATGGGACAGATGGAATTTCAACTGCACGGTTGCCAATGGGGCATCTAAGTTCCGGGTGTATAATGAGTGAACCATATTACATATCCTGATATGAAATATAAAGAATGGGGACAGAGACTCCTTTACCATATGCACTTGAGGCAGGAAACTCCAAACTTACATGCAGAGCCTGAATGAGGAGCCTTCTCCAGCAGATATAGGGGAGGCGCAAGCAGTCCCCCTGGGGGTCAGACTTTATACAAACCCACTCCTGGGCTTAAAATTGTTAACCGATTTTGAGCATGTTGTTTAATTGATTTCCTTCTGTCTCAAAACCCAACTACACAATGAATGATACACAGAGCATTTCTCTGATGCTGATTCTCCCAACCAATCTCTGTTTAAGACTTGATTTGTAAAGAAGGGTTTTCAGAGCACTTCAATACTGTGCCCATTTTAATACAGTGAGGTCATAGAAATCCTCATTTGCAGATCTTGAAACTGACATCGGTCAGATCCTGAAAGTACTACCCATTTTGGCCGTCTTCTGTCAGAGGGACCACATCCCATCTTGGTTGAGAGGCTGTGACACTCTGTGTGACAAATCTAATGGGTGGCAGGACCAGGATGATAACCCAATGGGTCATACACAGGCTACACAGCACAGCAGCCTTCAAAAATCGGACGCTTACCCCTGAATTTTATCCAGTGACATTTGAATGACAGTATATGTCAAATCACCTAAATATTCCTCAAATAATTCTTTAAAAGCCTGGACCTATGCCTTACAATTAAAGCACAGGGTTTTCCCTGAGCTAATATAAAGAGAAAAACTAAACATTGTGCATATATTGAAGTCATAGTCAAGCATGAAATATCCATTTAAAATTATTGTTGTCTGAGATGAAACTTCACCAAATCTGCAGATAGGATAATATGGGGAGCCCAAACCCCTACTTCAGATGTAGTTGTGATACAGATGAAATTACAGGGGAACAAAAGGGTGGTTTCGTCAGAGGCTGTCAACTTAAAAATAAAAACACAGTGCCATGTATATGCCAAGCACAGGAATAGAAATTAAGAAAGCAAAAATAAGCAAGATGGGCTCCCTGCCCTGGGGGAAGTCATGAACTGGTAACAAAGAAACACAGTTACAATAAAGGGAAATGAACGCTATGATCAACACAAGAACAGGGACTATGGCAATACAGTTGATAGTTAACTTGGTTTTAGAGGTTGAGACAGAACAGAAAGACTTGCTAGAATAAATAATTCTTGAATTGAGTTGGATGGTTAATCAACAAATCCCTCCAAGAAACCAAGGCCAGGTCAACCTGGACTTGAACTTGTGGTCAAGACCTTGGTCAATGAACCCTCCCACATCCATGGTCAAATATTGGCACCATAGTGCTGTGCAACTTGCCACTGTTCCAGAGAAAATGGAACCAAAAGTCACCCCCAAATCTTCCCCACTCCAGGCAAAAGAACACAGAGTTAATGCCTTAGCAATGATAACGGGATCTTCATGTGCAAGGAACACCACATCTGAGCTCAGTGTTACCAAATAAGCACACTCCTTCCTCCCAAGAACACCTGCTGTAGGTACCTGTTCGCTGTTCCCACACAGCTTGCCCTGTGTTATACCTTGCTCGGTTGCCACAGTCATCAGAAGTAAATATAGTTTCTATAAGCAGGGCTTTTGGAAAGTCTAACAGAGTCAAACAAGTGACTTGAGAAATGTCCCAAATTGGCTCAAGATTTACACAGTATTGTTTAAAAACAGGTAGATTTTGGGGTTTTTAATTCTTTGCTGAGTTTGGTTTTGTTTTGTTTTTCAGTACACACTCTTTAAACCCCTGGCCAGTAAACTTGATTTTTTCAGACAGCAAAGGACCGCTGGCTATTACCAGAAAAAACAAGCCATAAAGTGAACATAAAGATGCATGGTGATAGCTTATGGTACCCCTGATTCCCATGATCACAACTCACACTATTTTCCACAATGAAGTCACCATATTGCAAGTAAACTGTTCTCCCAAATTACATTGCACATTCTTAAGTGGTTTCTTATTTCTCAGAAATATTTGGTAAATATGCCTATTATTTGCTGTGAGAATAACATAAGAAAGCAGATGGGTGTTTACATAAGACCGTTAATTCATACTTGGCAGCTTCTTTAAAGTTGCATGTTTTTCATAGAAAAATCCCACAAGCAGAGGTTGTAGAAGGATGATGTTGATGGATGGTGACGGTTCGACCCAGTTAGCAACCCCTTATACTGATGTCCATGTCAACTGGTGGAAGGAGCTAAATTTTAAAAAGTAAACAAAACAAAACATCTGTGCTGGTCCATCCTCAGCGCTCAGTTCGGTATGGACCCAGTGACCATACAACCAGATTCTGCAGAACAGGATTGTTTTCACCCAATTTGCATTTAGTTCCCATAAAAAATCTTTTATTTCTCAGCCCTTGCATTCCAGATTTGGTTTGGGAGACGTCATGCTTATGAAATCCTGCCAATTTTCAATGCCAGTTGATTCTAAATCTCTGGGCCAGTTAATCTCTATATAGGTTGATCTTCTGGCTTCTCTAGCAAGGGTCAGATTTGGGGCAGATCCTGGCCATCCTTCTTGTGGCTTCCTGAACCTGTACTTAATATATTGGGCTGACTTCATCTGGAGCAAATTTCTCTGAAAGGTGTCACTTCCTCCTCAATGCAGAGAAATCCCAGACCGGGTTGCCCTAGTGCTGGATCGACCCAGTAGGGGATCTGAGAGATCCCTCTGAGGTCCCCGTCCCCATCAAGGTGGCCTCAGAATCCTCCTTGAAATTAACCCAACCTCCCTGAGCCAGGAGACTGGATAAGGGAAAACCAGACTGAACTATCCCAGGATGGAATGTCAACCTCTGAGCCAGACTGAGAGCTGAAGTCACATCCCAGGGAAGAGGCTCCCATTTCGTTTCCCCTCCTCAGATAGAAAAGCATATATCCCTTAAGGAAGGGGTATTGTTCCAACAGTGGGAGGGGCGGAATCCTCAAGAGTTTAAGACAGAAACTTTAGGATCAAAAAAAAAAAAGCATAAATTTTTTTTATCAATTCAAAAACACCTTACGGACACTACCTCATGAATTCTCCCAAAGTGTGAAAACAAGTCCCACATGCTGTAATCAGGGTGAAACTGATTTTTGTTCATGGGTGGGCCCCTTCTTTGCATGGGGCTGGGGGCCTTTGTAGTCTTGGGACTCATGGAGAAAACTGTAGTAAGACATTTTACCACCTGATTTTATGGGTAAGAAAAACAATATAAGGAAAACCAGGAAGCTCATCTCCAGCAGTTAACAAATTGTGCAAAGAAGAAGATACCGATTTCCCTTCCCTGGGCCTTTATCCAGCAGATCATCAACCTGTTTAAATTTCACAGAATTCCTATCTCATCAGCTCTCTAAGTAGAACGAGGGAAAAGACAAGAAGGGAAACGTGTGAGAAGAGGAAGAAGGAACTCAGCTTCCTGGTGTGACGAGTGTTTGTCTGGAGCCCCACGGAAGACCCTGGGCTCAGTGGGGCAGGGAGCCACCTCTCTGAGCTTTAGAGTGAAAGCTTCGACAGTCAGTCAGTGCAGGGAGTAAGAGTCCACAGCTTTCAGTTCAACTCTGGTTATTGTCAGTAATCTGGCACAAGCAAGATTTAGTTGCTAGTCTCGGGGAACCAGGAAGACAACATAAGCATTAAAGGCAGCAGGGGAAGGGAAGAATAAGATAGAATGGATTTACATAAAATTGCCACCCAAGTCAGAAACCTGCACAGGCCACAGGGCTGAAGCAGAACACAGTATTCTTCGAGATCAAAGACCCGCCCCGCACGTGCTGCATAACTCAGTTGATTCCTGTTGATCTAGAGATGGAGCTAATAGAAGGCAACAAATTTACTTCCCACAAGGGCTACTTAGCTTTGCTCAGAGAAAAACTCTCCCCCTAGCTCCAGACTACACTGGCAACCCCAGCCCGCTGACACCCAGGCATTTGCCACTTGCCATAAATGGTGGAGTTGGGGTTGGGGAAGGGTATGGGATAGGGTGCCTGCCCAGAGGTCCCCCCTCACAGCGCCTCTTTGGCTCATCACTCTTACACAGGTGGTACAGCAACTTTTCTGTGTAGTGGAACCTGGTGAATAAGGACGGTAAAGAGTGGAGAGAAGACAGCAGTTTGCAGAGGGGGCCATGCCTAGACTCGGGCAGGCCAGAAACATAGAGAAGGCCCCTGTCTGTGGGGTCAAGGGATCCCCTGCTTCAGAATCACCTGGGGCACTTGTTCAAAATGCATGTCCTGGGCCCCATCAGGTGACTCCTAGTCCTGCCAAAGGAAGAAAAGCACCATCCTAAAAGCCATATCGTTATAAGGAAAGTCTCCAGTTTCCAATTTTTCACCCTGGGTTTTGCATCTCCCCTGCCCACGCTGGAAAGGCTCTCAGCCTTCTCTCCCGGCAGGAGGCCAGGCCTCCCCGTGTCCGTCTGTACCAAGTGGCCAGCTCTGTTCCAAACCAGAGCTTCTCGACTACTATTTTATCATCACCTCCTTCCCCCACAAGAAGCCCTTTTATGCTTTTTTAAATCCCTGTTACCCTCCTTCCCCCGTGAAACGTTAATATCACAGATCTACTGCACATCTGTACTGTTTATGTGCTGCAGCCCTCTGCGGGGGGGCGGGGGGGAGGGGGGGTCCAGAACCACCCCGTTGGGAATGCACACTCTGAACGCAGAGTCCCCAAAACAGGCTGAGCCAGGCAGCAGGTCTCAGGAGGGCTGCCGATGAGGAGCTGAACAGGCAGCCAGAACCAGTTCTAGCTGACTGATCGTTCCCAAGTAAGTGCCAACGGAGGCCTGGTGCAGCCAAACCTTCTAAACATTTCAAAAGAACCTAAAAAAAAAAAAAAAAAGGAAATGTTTTTCTTGTGAAACCTCCCAATGTTTAAATGTTGGCAATTCCAAAAACTTGTAAGCTCTAGGAAAGCTGAGTTGTATGTGCAAGCTGCTCATTTGCAACTTCTGCTCTAGGGATGTTTGAAGGAAGAAATGAGAGAAGAGGCTGCCGTGTGCGTGGACGTGACTTCCCAGAATCCTTAGCAAACCCTTCAAGTTTCTTCCAGGCTGCTGCACGGGGGGGACTTAAGATCCAGAGGGCAGCCTCTCCCAAGGACAACCCAAACAAGTCTTTCTTTAACCAGGGTTGCCAGCCCTCTGGGGGGAATTTGGAGGGGGGAAAAAGCAAGATTGTAATTAATCTTAATCAGTTTTGTAGCCACACTCTGCCCGTGTGCACGGACACAGATTCTCGATGTCCTACACTGAAATATCCTCCACTCCTAGCACAAGCTCCCCAGTCCAGCCTGCTAAACGGCTTGCAGGCACCCCCACAGTGCTTTGCTCCTGCCTATGTGCACGCTGCTCCCACAGGCCAGATGTGGCCCCTCCATTCTGCGACAGCTGCCCATTGGGCAGGACCCACTGTCACCTCTCCCTTCTCTGTAAATTCTGCTGTGGGGGTTGGACACCGTTAGTTCTTGATTATGCTCAGCCTGGTATTTTTCAGGAATTGATTCTCATTCATAATATTGAGCCCCAAGCCCCTATAGACTGTAAACTCCATAGAGGCTGGAACTCCCCCCCACCCAGTTCTCTTGTTCCCCCTTAATACTCAGTAGGATGCCCAGGAGTCACTTAAGAAATACTCACAGGGTCCCAGTGGTTGTACCACTTTTCAATCTTTCCTCGACAAACTTACAACGAATGACATGCAAAAATTCTACAGGACATTTTTTAACGTGAAGATAAAGAAGGTACCGTGCATAAGTGTATTGCAGATCCTACTGACAGAGTCCATTTCCCCCGTAATGAAAAGACCTGGACTGGAAGCTCCAAGCCCCCCACAGATACTAACATGTTTATTCAAAAGTCTTTGAACAACTGGCCCTTGAAATGCAAATGTTTATTTCTCTTCCGACAACAGGAGTTTCTGTAGCCCTGAGCCCGGAAGACGAATCTAGTCCACCAGAGTCCCTAGACAAGCACTTGAATTTACTGAAATTGATGGATTATTGTGCAGAAAGAGGAAGCGAAAAACTTTTCACCGAAGTCCGAGGAATGAGGTGGAGAACAATAGAGTCAGCTCGCAGGGAGAAGGGCTTCGCTCCAGGCAGGAGCGAGCAGCACTTTGAAATCTTCCCCTATCCCCAACCCATGCTGTCTCCAGCTTGGTTTATGCTTTCATTTATCATTTATCCGGGGATCAGTAGCGGGAAGGGGGGGTTTCCTTCTCCAGCTGTTGTGTCATTTCCCTTGATAAGTCCTAAATTGACCGTGTTATCCGGGACCAAAGGAGCCTTCCTGCAGTAGGCATTTTTTATTATGTGCCCTTTTAGGGGACAAAGGCATCGTGTCAGTAAACTGCTATGGGCGGGGGCGGGGGGGGCGGGGATACAGTATTATTCTCACAGCTTCATAAGCATGCTCTTCCGAGGGGCTAACAGGAACGTAAGAAATTAGACAACATTACCATCTGTTAGCCTGCCTGCCTCAGTGATCTGGTGAAGGACAAAACAAAATCCTCTTTTTCTCAAGGGCAATTTTTAGCCCTAAAGAACCCAATTAAGACATTTCAAATTGAAACCTTACCCTATTTATGTTTTTGCACAATATTTGAGCCTATCGATGGGCAAAATGGAATCGCATCCCCTAGCTCACGCCTCCCTGCCCTGGTTGTGACGGGTTAAGCCCAGGGGAACATGCTCTTGTATCTTGGAAGTGGCCATGTGTGAACTACCTGTGGTTTTATCTGGGATAGAAACATCCCCAGGGGTGATTTGTGGAGGTGTAACGCCTTGAGGATGGGGCCCTGGGTGCCTCACTCGGGAGACAAAGAGAACATTCTACAATGTCAGTTTCCCCACCATCTGCTGTTAAAGAGAGCCACTTTCTTAGAAGCCGTAATAAACAGATATTGCTTGGGTGTGTGTTGACGTATTGATCCTATTTTTAAAAACATCTCCACAGATCCTCAAACGGCAGCGGGTGAGGTGGATGGGGTTAATCTGGAGGAGATCCGAGAATTTGCCAAAGCTTTTAAAATCCGGCGCCTGTCCCTTGGCCTGACCCAGACTCAGGTGGGACAGGCTCTCAGTGCTACAGAGGGCCCCGCGTACAGCCAGTCGGCCATCTGCAGGTAACCCGTGCCCACATGCTGTCACCTCTCCTGGCCGGCCTGGGCCTCGTTTGTCCTCATGGCTCAGCTTTTCTTCTTCGGGTGGGCAGAGCTGGAGGGGTAGAGTATGGGAACTAAGTTTGGGGGGGGTTGGGGGGGCTTATACGTTGGAATCGGTGACATGGACAGAAACGAAGGTGCTAAAGCAGATGCGGGGGCCTGGCTTGATAACTCCTGTCAACTCACAAAGAAGGCAGTGTCATTGGAAATCCCCCACCACGGGCCAGAAGTTTCCTTCTGGACTCCCCCTCCTACGCAGCTGAGACCCCCCCGCCCCTTCTCCTGTCTGCAGACAGGTATCCTGAGCAAAAGCCATAAAGCTGCCTGTCCCAACGGGTGTTAACACTCCCCCCATTTCGGCCCAGGGACGGCTATCGGGATTTTTCCAAGGAAATACACCTTAAAAAGAAAATTAACCATCTCGTGACCGCAAAGGAATGCTTTAACACTGCCTTCCCAGACACAACGCTAAAGGCCCTCCCCCTTTTTTTTTTCAAAGAAGCAGCTGCTTTACATGGCTCAGAAAGGGGTAGTGAGAATCTGGCTTACCCTGTCCCCACCCCTCCAAAAAAAAAAAAAAAAAAAACTAAATAAATACATAAATGACAGAATCCAGCCTTGGTTGTGTTCAAGTTGATCTGGGTCAAGCCGCCAGCAGCAGATCCCGTGCATGTGTGTATGTGTGTGTGTGTTGCACTAATCCCATGTTTATGCATGAGGTAACAAAGGCACTTCTGTAAGAGCTTTTTCCTCTTGGGCAATGCCTTATGAGTCCTCCTCCATCAGGAAAAGCCAAGAAACCAACTCTAAACTCATTTAAGTGGATTTTGTTCTTGGTGATCCATGAAATGCTGTCTTTTTATCTGCTCTTTATACTTTTAATGTATTCCCCAAAGGACGGAAGTGTACTTTTCCTGCAGTTTAAGACTAAGGTTATAAATAACATCAGTATGGGGTAGTAGCTTGCAGCTCACATTTTGCTCAATGATTTTCCATAAAACCCATTGATTGTTGTTAAATACAAAAAGCACCATAGGATCCTCTCACGTCTATGGTCTCCCCTACTGTTTTTTCTTATAAGATACCTCCCTGTAGAAAATAACCTTTATTCAGTCTATACAAGGATACTACTGCTGGGAAATTTGTTTCAAGGCTTGTATATGTTATTCCCAACAACACCAACGGAACATCAACACTAACAAGCAGCATCAATGATATGAATACTGTTGCTCCCTGTTGGGAAACATTAATTTTGTTTCATCTTGACAGCCTTGTGATGAAGGCAGCCACAGGTTTTTTTAAGTTGTCCATTTGTTATTTTTGCTAATGTCCTCTCTGACTTATTTTTAGTCCTAAAACGTGATTTCCTTTTATTGGCTTAAGTGCCATCTGATGTTTTCACCAACACCCATAGAGTGTCTAAGGCATTCCCAATCAAATATGTAGATTTCTAAAGTCTCCCCCAGGGGAAGCCAAGAAACCTATGGCTGAAATGGAGAGAGAGAGACCCTGGGAATTCACTGTATGCCAGAATGTGCCAGAAGCCTTGACTTTACAGCCTTTCTCTAGCTGCTAGGGTCTGGGTGAGCTAGTTTTAGGAGCTAACGACCAAGAGAAAAAAAATGAAAGTCTTGAAAGAGATGGAGATCTGACGTTGGAACGATTCACGTTTATTGAAGGGGAGGGAAGGAATCTGCATTTGAGCCTGCACACCCAGGTGTCACTTATGAGCGATGGTGACTTCCAGGCACGGCTCCGACAAGTGCCTCCTTAACAGAGACGCAGAGAAGGAAACACCACCAACACGCTGACCATCCCTATTGCAAGCTTTGTCCCTCACACCGAGGCACTGTGAAGCCTGTTGTCACACTATCCAGAGTTTAAGCTCTGTAGCTTTTATGGTAAAATGTGGTAGGTAGCAAATTACCACCACAGTTAGAGCTTTGTGGCAAGCTCATTAAATGAAATTAGACGATTAGTTCATTTTCTATTGAAAGCAAAATGTACTTCTTCCCCCTTTGATCAGTAGTGGAAGTTGGGTTTTATAAAAAAATAAACAAATAACCCCTTGAACTCTACAGGGAAGGCAATGCTATGGAAATCACATTAAAACTTGATACTGTTTGCAGTATCAAGATAAGATTATGGCCCATAAAGGAAGCCTATCCTTTTGTGTCCTTCTGCAAGCGTCCTTACAAAGCATATTCTGGCTAGAGCAGGTTCATTTTAGCTCTATAAGATGCACTCTGCAGTCAGACGGTTGTCTTCCGATACACTGAACACTTAAAAAGAGTATATCCAAAGAGGAGATCTGTGTATCCGAAGTCATCATACGGGAGGGCCGTGAATTTGGATTTAGGATAAACAAACGAAGGAATAAAAGCAACTGGCACTTCTGTGTATTTCATTGAGCGTGAGGCTGAATTGGATACCAGGATGACCTCTTAAAACACTCCATGTAATTTTGTCCCGAGATGCTTCATATTTTTTAAAATCAGTGTAGCAAAGAATTGCTGATGGCGATTGATACATAGAAGACCTCATTTACAGAAAATGATATCATGGGAGTACTGTTTGCAGATATCACACATTAAACACAGCTTGATGCCCTGGTGCCAAAGTACCCCATTACGCTGGACAGCGTTTGAAAGGCATGAGGTGGCCTTCGCACATCCAGGGAGGGGGTTATTCGTAGCAATTACAAGGTGTCCAGCTGCTGAGTCCCCCCAGTAAAGTAGCAACAGGCCGTGTTTTACCTGGAAAGCGGGCAAGTTGTTAACTGACATATGATGCAAATTGTTTGTTACCAGAGAGAGAGCAGGGGTGGGGGGGAGAGACAGACAGACGGAGAAAGAGAGAGGGAGGGAGGGATTAAAATGAGACACTAAACAGAGATGAAAAGAACCGCGACCCAGCGTCATCCCTGACTCGACTGGTAACTTACAACATTTTCATAATGGAGTCCATGGGAGGGGTTTCGGGAAAACCAAACGGAAGCCATGCAACAGAGTCGTTTTAAATGAAAGAACGTGACAGCTGCTGTCTCCGACGCCCCTTGGACGGGTCGTTTCTGTTTCCATCGTGGTGGCTCGCGGGTCCTGCCGTCTGCACCCTTCCCCACCCCCATCCGTGTGGCTGTGTGGGCTGCATGCGGGGCATGAACATGCATGGGGGCGGGGGGCGCTGGCTTGAGCGGGGGGGACGGCTGCCTTGCAGCTGGCTGCTCATCCGGAGTGAATTCGCTCTGCCAGGCGGTCAGGCAGGCAGGCAGGCAGGAGGCCCACCCTGGCAGAGGACTCAGTGTAAGACTGTTCTTTCTCAATTCTCCCCCCAGACACACCATCCTGAGAAGCCACTTTTTCCTACCACAGGAAGCCCAAGAGAACACTATAGCTAGCAGTCTGACAGCCAAACTGAACCCTGGCCTTTTGTATCCTGCCAGGTTTGAAAAGCTGGACATCACCCCTAAAAGTGCCCAGAAGATCAAGCCGGTGCTTGAGCGGTGGATGGCTGAGGCTGAGGCCCGCCATCGAGCAGGTATGCAGAACCTGACCGAGTTTATCGGGAGTGAGCCATCCAAAAAGCGCAAGCGGCGCACCTCCTTCACACCCCAGGCCCTTGAGACCCTCAATGCCCACTTTGAGAAGAACACACACCCCTCTGGGCAGGAAATGACCGAGATTGCCGAGAAGCTGAACTATGACCGGGAAGTAGTTAGAGTTTGGTTCTGCAATAAGAGGCAAGCCCTGAAGAACACAATTAAGCGCTTAAAACAGCACGAGCCGGCCACGGCGGTCCCCCTGGAGCCCTTGACAGACTCTCTGGAAGAAAACTCCTAAAGAGACACCCAGCCTGCAAGCAGAAGCAAAACCCACAGAAACTTAAACTCCGCCCTCAGACGCCACAAATCAGAATTCATGACAAGAAGAAGAAGAAGAAAAAGACTACATTGAAAACAAAGTCAAAAGAGAGCCCCAGTCGTCACCCTTGTAAGTAAAGAGACTAAGAAAACTACCAAGTGGACAGAATGGTTTATACGTGTCCTTTGGTTTTCCAAAAATGAAAAAAAAAAAAAATTTTTGAAAATTTTTAAACAAGGCACACACCGCACCTGCAGGTGTGTGTGGTAGGATAGTCCCCTGGTCCGCCCGTCTCCCCGAAGCCAATTTTCTAATGGACTTAAAGCAAACCAAATAACCACATACTTTTTTCTGTATATTATGAAAATGTGAACACATTTTAAGGAAAAAGAAAAACAACTAAACCAAAAAAACAAACAAACAAAAAAGGAAGAAAGAAAGAAAGAAAAAAATAATAAACCCAACAACAAAACAAAAAACTTGCATCTGTTCCAAGCGAATACAAGCCTGCCACCTGGAGGAGGAACTGCGTTCTTTCAGGTTCTAAGTGCTGATTCACTCTGAAACCCTATTAACCAAAGTCAGAAACATGGCATTGCAAACGCGATCGTTGGTCTACTCTTCTCTGCGTGTAAAGTTGTGTTACGAATTTTTACATTTGTATGTAAAGGAAAATTACGGAGCCTGATTTCTCCTGTCTTACCCATCTCTGTCCTCATCTGTGAGGTGGGTGTCATTGCTGAAGCCATCCTCTGAGGCTCACTGTTGGTTTTCATTTGGGGTGGGGGGTTCTTTTCTCTTTGTCTTGGTTTTGTTTTTTGGGGGGGAGGGGGCATCCTGGATCGTGTGCCAAAGCATCCATTGCTTTCTTCTCACTATGACTTGTGGGTTTGAGAAAAGAAAATGGAGCTCGCATTTCTCATTCTTCCTCCATTTCTCCATCTCCCTCGGGTGCGGCCTCCAGGGTCTACAGGGGGGCCACTGAGTGGGAACGGTGTCTTTTCCACTCAGATCCCAGCGAAATGCAGGAGAGACTCCAAAATATCTAGGGCTTTGCTCGATGAACTGTCAACACTGGCAGAAGCTGTAATTGTACTCACTGTCCACACCAGAGCTTGGGATTTTTCTCAGTCTGCTGGCCACGTACATGGAGAGCTGACCAAAACTAATTTTGTAATATAAACATAAACTGCACATTTGGTTCAATACTTACATCTATGTTATGCTTCTGTGCAAAGCAATTTCTCTCAGAAGTCTGATAGCCAAAGAAATGTCTCAAGATTTCAGTCAGAACACACACATAGCACGCACACACCCACATGCACGCACACAAAGACAACAGGCCAAAAAGAAAGGGGTGGTAACTGGATCCTTAGAGGCCATCATGTATCCTGTAAGTCCCATCTTTTCTGCTACTCTTTTCATTCCAGTAGGGATGGCAGACTTTTTTCAGGGCAGGGGGAGCCATTCATTGTTCTTGGGATATACATTTACAAATGGAGCAGAAAGTTGGAAGATGAATTTAAATGATTGGGATTGGGGGCTGGGTTCTTGAGGGGAACAGAAGTTGTAACAGTGAAGTACCTCCACCGAAAGGAAAATTCTAGAAGCGGCTTATCTAACACGTCAGAGTAGCCTTCACCATTAGAACGAGGGGATTAGTTCTGTTTTCAAAATAACTTACTCGAAAGGTACTTGGGCCAGAATCACCTGATGAGCCAGAAGGAAAAGGTGAGACATGAGGATGGCCGGGCAGGTGGCCAAGCGGTTCCCCCAGAGCCAGGCACGATGCGTTTGGTCTAAGGAGCCGGCAAAGGGAACCACCGATCTGCCGGCTGTCTCAATGCAAATATTCTCGAGTCACTAGTTACTAATCACGCTCATGTCCTCTCTAGAAGTAAATTGTGAAAGAAAGAAAAAAACTAAACCCTCAAGTTGCCCAGCTGAATAGAAATGTCATCTTCCTCCCCTAATGCTCTCCCTCCCCCCGGGAGTGTGAGTTTCTTCTTCTGTGGGGCCCTTTGCAGGTGTCAGTGCGATGGCAGGACTGTCCCCACCCACCCACCTGCCCCCCCCCCCCCCGCCGGACGGTTCCTGCGCCAATCAGGAGACCACCGGCAAGGAAACTCAAAAGGAAATGCTGCGGGTGGAATTATTTGCTTATAAAGGCATTTCCAATCCACCAGTCTGAGGCTAACTGGACCACAGCTAACTTGATCTTCAATGCCAATGACATCATGGTACACATTTCACCACCTCCAAAACTGCACACAAAGACCAACAACCTGGAAATCCAAAAATGTATCGATTAGACAGATTTTGTATTCCCCTCGGACCTGCTCTAAATTCCATCAAGAGAGGCTCCCCAGGAAGAGAAGTTAACCAGAGGACATATGATGGATGCTAAATGTTTAAACATACGCCAGCAACAGTTACATAAGGCCTGCTCCGTTCAGAGATCTATAATTGGGAGGGTATAACTAGGACAGTGAAAATATAAAAGAAAAGTAATCTTCCAGAGTGGAATAAAATAGAAATATATTCATCCCACAGTCATAAAACCATTCATGTGCAGTGATTTTTTTTATAGTTTTATAATTTTGTATTGTTTTATAAATTATTTATAAGGTGTTGTAATGCTTCTTATATTAATTTTTTACAGATAAATTTTTTGCTACAAGGCATAAAAAGGTGCCTGAACAAATTCTTAGGAATATAAATTATACTGTGTGACTTGTAAGTCTTCGGGACCTCACCTACTGCTTAATTTTATTATGACATTTCTTATTTCCACTTGTAAACAACTTCGTATATGCCAGTAACTCTTAAGTGTCTTTTATGTTTCCATGAACTGAAGGATAAAGTTGCCACTAACAAAAAATAAAAGCCACTTCGGGCATATGTGATTGTATTTCAAGCTTCAATATTTTTCTTACGTAGTCTTAAATTATGGTCATGTTCATTTCCTTCATTGTCTGATAAAAAAGTGAAAGGACTGATGTTCTGTTTCACCCTTGTTTGTAGGCTTTTTTTCAACCAAAAACCATATTGAACAACTGAGGGTTTTAGTTGTATTGCAAGGTTTTGGTTTCTATATGTTGTAATCACCCAACACTACCACGCATACACACGCATACACACACATAACACACACACACACACAAACACACGCACACACACCCCACAAGAGAGAGAACAAAAAAGCAAAAGGAGCTAGGAAAAAAGAAAACCAAGTAGAGGCGTATCAAAGAACTCAAGCTATAACCAAAAAGAAATTGTAAAATGCCTTTGCTCATCTTCTCTACGCTGGACCAAAGCTCAATATTTGTAGGTATATGCACATTGTATAGATATGGCTTAAATGTTGCTGACAATCTCGCAATACTAAACTGTTCCTATTTTAAGAAAAAAAAAAGAAATACAAACTGTTCATCAGTGTTTTACCTCAGCACTCTACTTGTACCCAGTTAATGACCAAGCTTAAAAAAATGGAGAAAAAGGAAATTGATTTTCATTTCAATGTTTGAGTGTAAAATCTGTTTGGATAACATTTTGTAATGAGCTTTCGTCATGTGATTTGCTTGTCTTCAACTTGAAATTATGTGAGGCACATTTGTTTTATTTGTTGTTAAGAAAGTGATTTTTTTTTCTTTTTGTCCTACGTGCTGTGATCTAGACTGGTCACCAGGGTCACTGATGAGGCCCCACAGAGAGCTGCCTGCTCCCCGCATGGGGGAGGCAGCAGGAAGGAGGGCAGGAAAACCTACTGGGTTGTTTTGAAAAAAAAAATCATCATGATGAGAAGTTGACATGATGGACTTGTGACCGAGAAGCCAAACTGGATATTTAAAAGCTCCTTACTTGCTCTGACATTGAAACCAAAGCTGATTTATCTGCACAGGTTGCTTAACGTTTAAAAAAAAAAAAAAAAAAAACTGACAAAACTGTACTTAATCTAGAGCAATATCTGTATGGTCAGTAAAGCTGCACTTTGTGTATTTCTTAACAGCTTCAGATCTGTCACTTTTAATTTGTACCGTAAAAAATAAAGAATTGTTTGACATGAGCTTCTAGGCTAAGTGTGTCTTGAACTCAGATATGTCATTGAAATTGTAAGCATGTAAATGAGCATGTGTTATAACCCCGGATGTTAAGAAAAGGAAAGGGTTCCAGGCAGACTGGTTAATATCATGATTATTTCAACTTTTCAAATAAAATACTAGATAAATTAGGACTCCATTGGTTGCAGGTTACAGAAATCCAACTTAAACTTGTGGAGACAAAAAAAGCCAATGGTATTTGACCTGACGCAGAAGTCTTGCTGGGGACCTCAAGCACCGCTGGATACGATGGTTCCAAGGACGTCATCAGCCTGCCCCTGCTCCGCTTCCTTCCAAGACGGAGACCCCAGATGTGGAGTCTTTGCACCTGTCTCTAAATGAGGCGCCATGTTGGGGGATGATGTTCTGGAATCGGCCACTAAGGGTCACAGACCCACCCTGTCTGTGGTCAGGGGATGGGGCCTCATGATGACAACCCCGTGGGGCCCCCAAGGATGAAGGAGGAAGTCTCCACAAGAACCTGAAGACGGAAGATGGCAAACCATAGCAGGCAGACAGAAGAACCCACAGCCTCCCGAGTCTCCTACGAACACCCAGCCGTGTGCCAGGTACTACAGAGGATTCTGCTGGGAAAGAGCTTTTGCTGCTCCTAAGCAACGCCTATCATTGCATGTTCTGGAACATTTAGGCATTTAGCATATGCTCCTGACGAAGTGTAATGGAAGAACGAGAGGTGAGTTAACGTTGTTTTATAATTTACTTGATCAAAAGGAAGATGGGAATATCTTGCTAAAATGCCAATAAAAGGTTTTTTTAATTAGAATCACAATCTGCATACTTTTAGTATGCATTTCTTAGGCTACATGGAGGTCCATATATCAACTTCATGTTGTGATTGATAAGAAGTGCTTTAGGACAAGCAACAGAACCAAAAATTGGAGGGCCCATACATTATAAATAGGCAACGAAAGTGGCCAGGAAGCTCCGGGATGGATTTTTAAGAAGAGCAAAAGGATGCTGATGCTTCTGCCCTCATGGGTAGAGAAAGATAAAATACAGTCCTTGTCAAGCTCTCTTTCCACATAAAGTCATCTAAAAATACTCTGGGCAAAGGCCATGCCCATCATTAAACCTATTATTATAAAATATGTTGGATAACATATCTTTAAAAAGGTAGCCATCTCAACTATACTCAAATTAAAAATAAAATAAGTATCTCAAAGAGATACTTGGATTTCCATCTTCATTACGGCACCATTCACAGTAGCCAAGATATAAAAAATAAACTGTGTTGTCCTTTGTTCATTATAAGAATGCTCAATATCCTAAAGAGACACAGTTTGGGCACCAGGGTGGCTCATTCAGTTAAGTGGCTGCCTTCCACTCAGGTCATGATCCCAGGGTCCTGGGATCGAGCCCCACATCGGGCTCCCTGCTCAGTGGAGAGTCTGCTTCTCCCTCTGCCTCTGACCCTCCTCCCTGCTTGTGCTCTCTTTCTCTCTGTCTCAAATAAATAAAATCTTTAAAATAAATAAATAAATAATTTGTTATTTATAAAGGACACAGTTATTTCAACTGTCAAAATAAAAATCTAATAGTTTCCACCACTCAACCTCTGCACCTTCAGCAAAGCTGGGTTCTACTGTCATGCTGGACCGAAGAGAAATACCAGCATAATAGCAACTCAGGGTCATAATTGCCTCCATTCTTTTTTTTTTTTTTAAAGATTTTATTTATTTGACAGAGAGAGACACAGTGAGAGAGGGAACACAAGCAGGGGGAGTGGGAGAGGGAGAAGCAGGCTTCCCACGGAGCAGGGAGCCCGATGCAGAGCTCAATCCCAGGACCCTGGGATCATGACCCGAGCCAAAGGCAGACGCTTAACGACTGAGCCACCCAGGTGCCCCAATTGTCTCCATTCTTAATAAGGACATAATAATACAATATTTGGGCAACAACCACTGATATAAGTATAATTACATTGTAACTATATATCTGAATCATTGTACCAATAAACTTTACCTATTAGAAGTCATATGACAGGGTACCTGTGTGGTTCAGTCGGTCAGGCATCCGACTCTTGATTTCAGCTCAGGTCATGATCTCAGTCGTGAGATCGGGCCCCACATCTGGCTCTGCACTCAGTGGGGAATCTGCTTGAGATTCTCTCTCCCCCTCCTTTTGCCCCTACCCCCATCCTCTCTCTCTCAAATAAATAAATGAATCTTTTAAAAAAAGAATTTATGTAACAAAATATAATAAAAGAGACAACAAAATAATTTAAAAGAAAAGAAAAAATAAAGATACCATCACTTAAATTCAATCATTCCATATTCCACAAATACGTACTAAACACTTCATATGTGCCAGAAACTTTTTGTTGCGAAAACTCAGAAATGAACAAAATGAATCCTTGCTTTCAAGAAACTCATATTTATCATGCAAAAACCAGTAATACTTCTCCAGAAACCAGAATCATCCCATGTTTCACAAATAAAATAAATTTCAGGATTAAAATGATGAAACACAGTTCTGAGGCTGCCTTTGAAACAGTAAATGAATGGGTAGACCACGCCTCTGTTACAAGACAATCACCAGTATCTGTTTTAAACAATTCCAAAAGCTATTGCAATAAAATTTTCCACTAAGCCAAACATATGCACATAATCTATTCAGTGGCAACTGTAGCAGGACTATGGCTGATGAATGTAATCAAAAATCCATGGTGGGAAAGAGTTCAGAAGGAGGCTGTCACAAAGTAGATGAAACCAGCTCCTTACTAACACACACAGGTCTGGGCTCCTTATTCATTCTTCGGCCCTTTGAAAGGAGTCTGAGCAGACAGCCCCTGAGAACCATTCAGCTTATCTGCAATACCACGAGGAAAGTCATGGTCAAAGGAAGAAGACACCTATGGAGGGTTTTTGGATGTTAGGTGAACAGATGAAATATTGCTGTGTTTTCTTAAAGCAGATGGTGGACATAATTTACGCTCTTCTTTATGGACGCTCTCCATCTATTTGCTTTATCCTTATGAATGGTTTCATCCATCAGCCATCCAAAGCAGAGGTCTGGAATTTACCCTGACCCCTGTACACACCCACATACACACCCCCAAGTCACCGAAAATGCTGGCAATTGCACCTCAAGAATCCCTTTTGACTCTGTTAACCCGAAAATGAAGAGCTATAAGAAGCAAATGAGCACTTATTTGTTGTCAGAGAATTGCAATTCGGGGAGCATAGATTCAGATAGAAACCCAGATGGTGTCCCGCTTTTAGGATGAAGCCAAGGGGTTATTACGAGGGATGGGGGCAATTACATGAGTGGAGGGGGGTCGAGAAAGGTTTTCTATAGGTGTTAACAAGCTAAGCTGCTTGGGTTAAACATTCTATCTTCAGAAAATCCACAACCACCGGTCTTGTGATCAGGATGTCCATTCTTCCACTGACTTCCCAAGCAATTGCTTCAACAACTGCCATTTCGCCCAGGCCAAACAAAGACAGGTAAGGCAGTTTCTCTGCAGCGACCACTTCCGGTCTATTTAAAAATGGCTCCAGTCATGTCAATTCTTCACGACTCTGTCTCCTGCTCTCATGCCCCACTGCCACTACATAGCTCACACCTGCCCACCTCTCACCCGGACCACCATGATATGCTGCTCCTACCCATCATACGTGTGCCACCAAAGAAATCATTCTACAAGGCCAATATGAACATATTTCTCTTTTATTTAAAATCTTCCCAGGACACCTGGGTGGCTCAGATGGTTAAGCGTCTGCCTTCGGCTCAGGTCATGATCCTGGGATCCTGGGATCGAGCCCCGCATCGGGCTCCCTGCTCAGCGGAGAGCCTGCTTCTCCCTCTCCCTCTGCCTCTGCCTCTCTCTCTCTTTTTCTGTCTCTTATGAATAAATAAATAAAATCTTAAAAAGTAAATAGATAAATAATAAAATAAAATCTTCCCAATGTTTGCCATTGCCTTCAGAGTGGACAAGGAAATCTAGCCCAGCATACAAGGCCTTTCAGGACCCGGCCCCCTTGTTTACCTCTTTGGTCTCATCTCTCATCAACTCTCAAACCAATTTCTCCAATACCCAAGGAATATTTTGTGCTTCTGCTTGGCATATGTCCATCCCCTGCACCGTCAGCCTATCCAACTTCTACTCACTCTTTAAGACTCAATTCTATTCAATTCCACAAATAGTTATTCTACTGTAGGCTGGGCATTGTGCTGCCTTCATCAGAGCATGCCCTGAGTCTACGTATTTATCAGTCACCACTTACATGCTACAGAATCACTGACAGGGACCTCTAAATGCCTACAGATTTGGCTGATCTATGGACTTGTAGTTTGGCAATATATTCTTTTAGCCAGCTGTCATTTGTATGTGACAGATCTTCCTGTCTGATAAGAGTAACAATAATTTTATATTTGTATAATTTTCAAAGTTCCTTCATGTACACCAGTCCCCCCTTATCCGCAGGGGAGATGGTCCAAGACACCCCCCCCTTGGATGCCTGAAACCGTGGAGAGTACTGAATCTTATACATATACTATGTTTTTTCCTATACATACATAGCTATAGTAAAGCTTAATTTACAAACTAGACATGGTAAGAGATTAGTAACAATAACAATAAGGTACAACAATTAGAGCAATATACTGTAATAAAAGTTATATGAATGGGTCTCTCTCAAAATATCTTATTGTTTGGTAGTCACCCTTCTTCTTGTGATGATGACAGATGATAGAATGCCTACGTGACGTAGCATTGAGCTACTCCTGACCTTCTGAAGACACGTCAGAAGGAGGCTCATCTGCTTCCAGACCGTGGTTGACCACGGGCAACAGAAACCACAAAAAGAAAAACCGTGGAGAAGAGGAGACTACTGTATGTTTTTTTTCATTTGCTCCTAACATAAGCCATTGAAAGTGTAGTAATTCCTATTTTATAGGTGAGAACTAAGAATCATAAAAGTTAATGGGCTTGACCAAGACCCCAGACTTCATGAGCAGAGCTAGCATTTAAATGTATTGGGAATTGGAGTATTCACCAAGGTGGGTACACACTGAACCCCAGTGAAACAGCATCTGACACGACCATGTCCCTAACCCACCAGTGTCCAGTGTCTGATCTCTGGTATAGCTCAGGAAAGGCTGTGTTGAAAATAAATTCCAAAGATCTCATTACCAAGTCCACTATGATTCAGGTGAATATAGCCTGAATGATTACTGCTGCTTGGCAGACACAGTAAGATACATAAAGGGAAATTAGAAATGCCTCTATATGTCGTGCCGTTCCATTATCACCGAGAGTCAGGGGCTCCAGGTAAGAATACAGAATTCTAATTGTTCCAAAGGCAAAGGTGTTGAAACCAATTGAAAAGTGAAAGAGAAAGTTTCTAAATCCCGCACGTTGTTTAACTAATCCCATCAGCAAGTGAAGAACATGGAATAAGTGTAGAATCAGGAAGCTGGCCTCGGACCTAGGGCAGGGAGTCCACTCCAGAATTGTCTTTGATACCCCCGTTGTTACCCTTAAAAATTCTGGTTGTGCTCCCAGCCGTTAAGTGCTTCTGACTTCCGCAGACATGCTGATTGGTCCTTCAGGAACAAGTCACACTCTCTGCTTTATTTGTATTGCTACAGTCTGGCGTCTGTGTGGCAGCCTTTGTATGTGTTAATGGGCTTCGTTATCAGGAGCATGATCTCTGAAATTGGCGATGTGTCTAGGATGTTGGGCCATTTGCACATATACCATGGTAGGGAGGCCAATATAATCACACAGATCCAGAAGGGAAGTAGTTCCAAAAATTGAACTTTAGTGCAAGAGTAAGACACCCCCCGTATGCTATGACAACAGTAGTGGTGAGCTGTCCTTCACAGATGCTCTTACTAAGATGCTGGATATAAGCAGAAAAGAGACAGCATTTCTTAGATTCCTACCATATAAGTATGCACTCTTATCTGAGATTCGCAGTCTTGCTTAGACTTACTTATGCTACCAATAAACATTCTCATAGAGGAAGATCTATCAAGACTTACTTACATCCAGACTGACTAAATTCTTTTTTTTTAAGCTTTTATTTATTTATTTATTTATTTATTTATTTATTTATTTGACAGAGAGAGACACAGCGAGAGAGGGAACACAAGCAGGGGGAGTGGGAGAGGGAGAAGCAGGCTTCCCACGGAGCAGGGAGCCCAATGCGGGGCTCGATCCCAGGACCTGGAATCATGACCTGAGCCAAAGGCAGACGCTTAACGACTGAGCCACCCAGGCGCCCCCTGACTAAACTCTTTAATGCATCATCAAAGTGGATCACTGGGCCTCAGACAAGTTGACTGGATCCAGTGGTTCTGGTCACCACATCATGACTACAGATGAAGGACAGGATGCCAATTGGGAAACATTTTTGTTGGTTTTGCTTCCAGTTTTTCTCGTTGTTGGTATCTTATATTTTGTAAGTTAATCTGTTTGTTGGAGGAAAATCAGAAAATCCCAAAAAACAAAGATACTTCCATTGTCGACATATTATAGGTCAACTGATTATCTTTATATTGCTCTATTTTCACATGTATGAGCTTCTTTACATGATTGTCTTGAACTACAGAGACAGAGGGCAAATTAGGAAATCAAAAACAGAACTCATGTATCTTAAAATCCCATCTCTGTGTTAAACACTGCAGCTGTATGAGTTGTCCAAACTTAGTCATTCTTCACCCAGAATTTTAACTAGACCTATCACGCAGCTCATCTGGGAGGAAAACACAACAGCCCCTGGTTGTCTGGGAGCTGTGATACCTGACGCCATCTCCGAGCAGGCTTTACTAACCAGTCAAGTGGTGGTCGTGAAGAAAAACAGGTGTCCCCAGGTATTGGCAGGACTGTAGTAGCTAACATCATGAATTCCTTCATAGGATGAGACCCTCTGCCTTATATTTAAAAAAAAAAAAAAAAAGGTTTTATCTTCAAACAAGTCCAAACCATATCAACACTTTGGAAGACCATATCATGCACCCCATGGGGAGCCAGTCTAAGCTGTAACAGCATAGAAAGACAACTTAAACCCACCAAACCCATTCCCTGACGTCTAATTTAACAACACACACCCCAACACACACACATCAAATATTTTTAATTGTTTCTTTCCAATGACACAAGCTTCATGCTTACCTTCCAACTCCCACTATGCCATCAATGCTCAGCTCCTACTTCTGCTTTAAATGGAGGGAGAAATTCTGCCCAGGCTCCTGGCCCTCCTTCTGGAAGGTGAGAGTACAACTTGTCTTCCCCAAAACGAATGTGGCTCAAGCACTTGCCATGTATGATTGTATGTATTCTTTATGCCTCCTTCTAGAGCTATCAGACCTCTCGGGAGGAACCAAAAGAGGAAAATGAAGGCTCCAAGAAGACAAGAACGGAAAATGTCTGTTTCACAGGAAACACTAACCTCTGAGAGCACTATTTATATTTCCTGCGAAGAACAAAAAGCTGGGGACACCCCAAAGCCACCCGCCCTGCCCTTGGAGGAGCAGCCAACTGACCCCACTTCTTCTAGCACTTTGTTTTCTGCCACTCTTTTTAAAACTTACTTTTCCTTGTTTTCCCCAAAACCGAAGGGGTAAGAAGCATCATCAATTTCGCCAGACGAGACCATTCACTGTTCCTTGCACACACTTCCTCAACTTTCTTAGCCAGGGTACCCTCCTTACATTTTGTGTCCTCTTGTCTTCTTGCTCCTTCCCTATTCTCACACCCAAAGCCTGATCAGCATCCGAAGTCCAGATGAGAAGCCTAGGATGTGAAAAGATAATAATCATGTAATTGAATATTTGGGACAGAGGTCAAGAGGAGAATCTGTTATGGGTGCTGGCAAAAGTTTTCCATAAAGGGTCAGAGACAACAAATACTTTAGGCTTTGAGGGCCATACTCTGCTGTTTCAGCACAATAACAGTCATCAGTAGGGTGTAAGCAAAATGGGAATAATTTTTCAATAAAACTTTATTAACAAAAATAGGCAGCGACTGGATTTCGCCTATAGACTGAAAGTTGCCCACCCCGGTCTATTAGATTAAGTTGGTTTTAGGGATAACAGAGTCTCCATAAGTCTTCCATGGACTCAGATGTGGGCCTACCTTCTGCTCCACCCAGACCCCCTAGGATTCTTTTACCTGTCTTCTATGCATCCTTCCACCTGCTTCAAAAACCTTTGCCCTCAAAATTATGTACCAGTGACTCTTCTTCTGGAAAACTCCCTCAAACTATTGGAGTCACTTTTGCCTGCAGGAGCACAGAGCCCCAAGTGCCTGGGAGTGTATGGCCCCAAGCCCCCAGCCCAGGGCAGCCCTTAATCTCTGACTGATGGATGCAGGAGGATGTCTGCCAAGCTCCTTCCCTCTGGTCTGAACATCTGTGAGGCTCCTGCACATTCCAGGTCCATCCAGATTGAGGGATCCAGCTGCAGCTGCCCTCCCCAGGGATCTGCCTGAAATCACTCCCCTGCTTGTCCCACTTCTCCACTCCCTTGCCAGGTTTTTCCTGGAAGATCTTCCTTGGTAAATCACTTACACCCAAATCCTCATCTCTGGGGAACCTGACCTCAGGCACCATCTGAGAATGTTCTAGGAACTTCCTGCCTCCATGAAATGTTTACTGACTCTGGAGTAGATGTTCAGACACATCCCACATTTGCATTGGGTCTAGGGGCCTTAGGGAAAAGACCTTAAGCCCATCCCACAATTGAGGTTCAAATACAGACAGAACACCTGAGACACTAGGGTCCCCCTAGGACCCAGATGAGAGGGAGAGAGAGCGGGGTCCTTGAGAGGAGATGGAGGTGAGCGTGGAAGGACCCAGCAGAGAGGACCAGCCTGAACTTCAGCAGAACAAGAGCACAGGTTCCCAGTAGGGGTGAAGTGGGGATCCTGGGGGTGTGGGAAGGGAGGAGGCTTTGGGGCTCAAGAACTCCCCACCTCTAGAAGCAGAGCCAGGACTAGAGTGACACAGGTGAGGTCCCTAGGTCACCGATTCTCAAGAAGCGCCTGGGACAAGCCCCTGAGAACAAGCATCTCCTGAAATGTCACATCCTGGCTCCTCACTGGCCTTGTCAGGGCCTTTCTAGGGGGAGCTGGTCCAGGGAGCGGAAGGAGAGTTCCTGCTGACCTAAGAAGAGCTTCAGAGGGCAGTTTCTGGGCAGACATTGGCAGCTTAGAGTTCTGGCTCAAGCTCTGTGGTTGTGCTTTCCATGGGGTACAAGGGACTCAGTCTCCTTGCTTTTCCTGGAATGTGCTGGGCACCCACCCTGGCTCAGCAGCTTTTCCAACCGTGTGCACTCCCAGAAAGCTCCTAGCCCCTCACCTTCTTCCAGTGTGTGCTCAGATCTCAACTTTTAAGTGGCCTCCAGGGACCACCTTAAAGAATGTCACAGCCTGCACCACCGCCTCCCAGCACTCCCTGAACCCTAACTCACTCCACCTTTTTTTCCGTATAGCACTTATAATCCTCTCCTATTCTACATAGTTTAATTATTTAATACCTGCTGTTCGTTACCTATCTCTTCCTGCTCGAGTGTAACCTCCTCACAATCAGCAATCTTGTTTGATTTACTTTCTGTCAGCAAGAACTGTGCCCAGCCTATAATAGGTGCTCAATAAACATGTGTTGCCTGAATGAATGAGGTTTGGGAGCATACTTGCTTAGAGCCACCTGATTTAGCAAATAAACATACAAAACACCCAGTTACATTTGAATTTCAGATAAACAACAACATTTTTTAGTGTAAGTATGTCCCAAATATTGCCTGGGACATCTTTATACATTTATACGTGTATATGCAGTCTATCCTAAATCCAAATGCAACTGGGTGCCGGGCGGTCTGTATTTTTCCTACATGGGTTACGGCTGCAACAACGGTAATTACCATTTGTTGACTGAGCAATTGCCACACGCCAGGCACGGTGTTGTGTTTCTACATCTAAATTTTACAACAACCCTAGAAGATACTACTAGTTTCTTCCTTTTGCAGAAAAGAAAACTAAAGCAGAGAGAGGTTGTCTCTAGCCCTAAGTCCCACAGCTAGTGAGTGGGACAATGAAGATAAGAGACCAGGTCTGTCTGGACTCTGGACTTGAAGGCCTAGTTGCCAGGTCAAGGCCATACTGACATACCCTCCATGCCCACCAACAAAATGCAGGTCCTCCCTAACCCAGATGCCCATGGAATGCACGAGCATACCTTCTGTGGCACTTCCTTTCTGTTTCTTCCCAGCACGACTTTCTCTCCCAACACCTGCCACCGAGCCTATTCACCCTCCCAGTCTAATTGTGACAGGACACAGCGTGATCACCCACATTGCTGGTGGAAAACCTGGAGCTGAGCCTGGGCTTCGTTCAGCTCCAGATGCTCACCACCCAGATCCCACCCCAGACCTCTCAGACAGAGGAGGCACATGGCCAGCTTGAGAGATGATGAATATCTTAAATAGCAACAAATGTAGGACTTTTTCAGCCAAATTCTGATAAATCATACCAAAGTGGCCCAGCCTTCCTCTTCAGACCTGAGCAGAGAGATGGAAAGGATGCTTCCTTGTCTGTGATGTGGAAGCCTGCTGATGATAAATGTCTGCTTTGGCTACACATCATGGGGGCGCTGGGGAGGGAATGCTGCTAAGGACAACAGGCATAAACAGACTTCCCTTCAATATTGGTGATTAAATAAAATACTCATTTGGTTCTCATCTATATGTGGCTTTTCATGAGAATTAAAGCTGTAATAGAGGTCATAAACCCAAATGCTTACAGGGCTGGGGGATAATGTTTGACTCAGATGAACCCAGGAGAACACTATAAACACAAGGATAAAAAGGAACTGATATGGGCGCCTGGGTGGCTCAGTCGGTTAAGCATCTGCCTTTGGCTCAGATCACGATCCCAGGGTCCTGGGATTGAGTCCCACATCGGGCTCCCTGCTCAGCAGGGAGCCTGCTTCTCCCTCTGCCTGCCGCTCCCCCTGCTTGTGTGTGCACTCTCTCTTGCTCTCTCTTTCTTACAAATAAATAAAACCTTAAAAAAAAAAAGGAACTGACACCTGGCCTCCATGTCAGGGACAATAGGGTGTGGCATAGAGTGTGACCCGCAGGACAACCCGTGCCTTATCTAAAGGATAGGGCCTCAGCTCTGGCCTCTTGTCACTGTGTGAGAAGGCGGGGCCAGTGGCATCAGATCTTCTAGTTTTTCCAGAAAGGCTGAAATCCCTTATTTTTATATGAATTATCCTCATTTATAAATATTGGCCACAATTCTTTAAAATGTAACTATAAGCAGACCAAACAAAATCTATCTAACCACTGTTGGGTTTTGGCCTCTGAATATAAAACCTGGAAAACTGGATTTGTGAAATCCAGCGACTCACTGCTCTTTATTTAAGTGCTTTTTTTATATGTCCACCTGCCAAACGCTGTGATTGCAGGAACAGCGCCTTGTTCATTTTTGAGTGTCCAGGACCTATGCTGAGTATATCACTACCAGGTTGATCCTTCAGTGGCTGTGGCTCTTGGGACCCCCCAGGTTACACGGGGAACACAGAAAGGCCTGAACTGCAGATATATGGGAAAATCTATTGACCTGATGTCCCCCAACACCCCGAGAGTAGCTCGAGTGACATCTTCAAGCCCAGCTCAATGTCTTCCCGAATGCTCTTCCAAGTCAGTCTCCTTCCCCAACTTCTAATACCAATGCCATCAATGTTTATAAATATATATATTATATATATATTATATATATTATTATAACAAAGTTTTATCACATTATTATAATAAAGTCTTTATTAATAAAAGGAGAAGGGAGGATCTGGACATTGACAGATTTGTGTATTTAGACCATTCACATTTAAAGGAATTATTGACGCAGTCAGATTAATATTTACCATATTTGTAATAGTTTCCTTTTTTTAAGATTTATTTATTTATTTGAGGCAGGGAAGGGGCAGAGGGAGAGAATCCTCAAGCAGACTCCCCACTGAGTGCGGAGCCCAACAGGGTGCTCGATCCCACAACCCCTGAGATCATGACCTGAGCTGAAACCAAGAGTTGGACACTCAACCATCTGAACCACCCACGTGCCCCCATAATGGCTCCTATTCATTACCCTTGTTCCTTATTTATTTTTTTGTCTTCTTCTCTTTTTCTTTCTCTGGTTTTCATTGAGCATCTTATATGATTCCATTTCTCTCCTGTCTCAGCATATCAATTATACTTCTTTGTTTAATATTTTTTAGTGGGTGCGCTAGAGTTTGCAGTATATATTGACGATAAACCCAAGTCCACTTTCAAATAATAGCATACTACCTCCCAGGGCAGTCCAAGTATGCTCGAGCAGAGTACTCCCCATCCTTCCCTGCCCTTCTGTATACCATTGCTGTTATTCACTCACATGTAAGCTATAGTGACTGAATACATTGTCATCATTATTATTTTGAACAAACTATTATCTATTAGATCAATGAAGAATAAGAAAAACAAAATGTTTCATTTTACCATCATGTGTTCCTTCTCTAATGCTCTTGCTTTATGTAGACCTGTGTTTTTGACCTATATTAAATTCCTTCTCCCTGAAGAATTATTTCTACATTTCTTTCAGGGCAGGTCTATTGACAACAAACTCCCTCCACTTTTGTTTGTCTGAGAAAGCCTGTGTTTCTTCTTCACTTTCAAAGGATCATTTCATTGGATACAGAATTCTAGGTTGGTGGTTTCTTTCTTTCAACGTGTTAAATATTTCACTTAACTTGCTTCTTGCTTGCATCATTTCTAAAGAGAAGTCTAATAGACAAATTGGGAGTTTTCTTCCCTATTTGTAATGCTTTTTGTGATATCTCTTTCATTTCGAAAAAGAAGGTATACACAATAGTATTAAATAATCTTAAGGGATTTAAACAGTTCTTCTTTCAAAAAAAATTTTTTTTAATTTTACACAGATTTTATTTTACACATAGAATAATTTTTAATTTTACACAGATTAATTTTACACATAGAATAATCTATGTGTAAAAAAAAATTTTAATTTTACACATAGAATAATCATAATAGAAGGGGACATAGTTGATTGAACTTTTTAAAAATTAATTTGGGTTCACAAGGCAAAAATACACAGAACCAAATATAAGTCACTTAAGGCCACCTTCTTGTCCCTGGGGATGACAGTCATGTCACCTCAGGGAATACTGACATTGAACTTTAGGTCGCAATAGAACCACAGGACACTGTCATATAAAATACTACTAAATCAAATTTCCACCTCATGAAAATATTTATTTTCAATCCAAATGCATAATTTTGCATGCATACTTGCTTAATTTCATCTCATTGGTTTGGGCCCACATCCCAGCCCACCAAGGTGTTTCTCACCATAATTCTGTCATTTAGCAAAAACATTTGCTTCTCTCCAAGTCTGAGGTCAACTTTTTTGAATTTCTAAATGGATGCCTTCAGCCAATAGTTGTATAGAGATCATCTCTGCTTTCTTAGATCAGAAAAAGGGATTTACAGAGAGGGGATTAAGGCCTCAGAGAACCGACATGTGCCTGGGTGACCCAGCAAGATGTACAGGAACTGTCTCATGAGGACTAAGAAACACAAAGCACAATTATCCCTTGGTAGCACTGGCCTAAAATACTTCCTCCACCACCATCAGATGCCATTGTCATCACCCAGGACTCTGATGCTGCCTCCATCTTGAATGAACACTAAAATACCTTTGCCTTGTTTGGATGCTCAAGAGAGTATCGAATGGGTCAAGACTCTGCCACAGGCCCGGGAAGCCAGCGGGAGGGGAGAGGAAAGCCTTGGGCCTTTTTCCATCAGGAGCGAGAGGCCAAGGCACCATCTACTACATCAAGAAGACCACACGTAATGGGGATTCCCTCAACTGAGCACTTAGGATTGGACATTGTAAAGTCAAAAAAATGTCAAAGTTCACCATAAATAGGGTATTTTTATTTCAAAAAATGTTTTGGAATAGCATAGAGCAGAGTTGATATTCAGACGATATATACCACTGTTGGTCATAATCCGCATCTGTTCTGAATGACCTGTGTTGTCAAATACTTTGATGATCATCCTGATGTCATCCTGTAAATAAAGCTTTATGAGGCAAATTGAACTAAATAAGATGGGTGACAATGTTAGGTGATGTAATTTTAGGTCAAATAGAAAGATGTGACTAATAAGCAATGAGACCACTTTTCTGGTGTGGTTTATAAATAAGTTCCATGGGCAATTCCCAAAGAGGAGTCCAGAGCTTTTTTATTTTTGGCAATAGCAGTAGAATAAGGAGGCTACGGAGAGGGATAGTCTGGTTTTTGTTGGTTTTGTTTTTTGTATATAAATGCTGGTGTATTTGTTCAGGTATCCATCTTTTTACCTCATGGTCCCAGGATAAACGTAGCCACATATTTTTTTTTTTTCAAATCCTTTCTGCACAAAGACAATATGAACGACCAACTGTCCTTAGTCATGAACTTTGCAAAGAATAGCAATAAGCAACATGGGCTAAGAAAGTGAGTAAAAGAAAAATTTCTTTCAAGGGTAGTTCCTGTGTTCAAATTGCCTAGCATCGACCCCAGCAAGAGACAGTTGCAAGGAAAGGCATCAGAATGAGAAAGATGGGTAGGCATTCAGCAGACCATAAGGATCAACATGAAGAGGAAAGTAAACTGGACTCACAAGATAAAATTTTTAAAAGAGACAACCACAGGCACAGGAGGGCAGGGGAGAGAAGAAATGAAGGATTCAAAGTGAGTCAACACAAAATCTACAAAGAAAAACCAGATTCTAGATCTTAGGGATGAAAAAACAAACCACTGGGGCCACAGAAAGCCCCTGGTAGAGGCAATACTGTTTGCTATACTAAACCCTTTCGATTTTCATCTGCTTGCCTCTGAACACCCAGAAAGGGGCCTCTGTCCACAGACCTCTCCCCACTCCTTAGCATTAGAAGTTGGATCCATCATAACTGAAAAGTTATCCTCATTCCGGTGAGGCCCATTATTCTTTGCTGTCCTTTTAACGACAGTCAATAACTTGTCCTTTTTCCTTCCGTTATTCTTCCTCAGTATTTATAGATGCTTCAGTGGTTTCTTTCCTTCAAAATGTGCATATTCAATTCCCTCGAGCCTAGCTGACTTCAAAATGCATGATTTTGAAAGGAGTAGGAAGGAGAGAGAGAAACGAGGTTCACCTTTATGATCCTTTGCCTATCCCCAGTTTATCAATGTCTCAATAATGATAAAGCCCAAGCTGGACCAGGTGTTTTGTGTTTTAAATGGGCACATCTACCAACCCTCCCTACATATTGATCAGTTGATTGATTTTTAAGATTTATAGAAATGCACTCACTGCCAAGGTCTCTGGGCACCTCTAGGACAGTAATATTAAGCAACATAAATAGGTAGATGCTCCTTGTCCCAAAGACTTCCTCTTGCCACGCAAGAGATTTTTTTTTTAAATGCACATTAAAGGACAGACTTTATGCCATGCATGGAAAGTCATCCAAACAAGGTTTGCTCAGAGATCAAAAGGAAAGTTTCCTCCACCCTGGGCCGTGGCTGCTCATCACTAGCTCTTTTTGGTTTTGGTCCCATAGTCCTTCCTGGATATCCTAGATGTCCTAATGGACAGGCCTCAGGACTACCCCACACAAATAATCCCTGCTTCCTTACCAGTGACAACCTTAACCCCACTTTGTGCCTCTCAGTCCCTAGATAAAAAGTAGTGAGATTTTCAATCACTGAACTGCCCCCAGTTCCTGAAAGCCCCCAATCTAAAATGAGCCCTCACTTCCTTAAACCCTCCCTGCCATCAGCCTGCACAAACCCAAGTCCTACAGCAAGTCTCTCCTGACTCGTCTTCCCCAAACAACCCCCCCCCACTCGGTGCCCCTACTTGCAATGAAGTGAATTTTGTTTGACTATAAGAGTATTTCTGGTGGCTTTTGATGGATAGGCTTCAACAGTACCTAGAAGTCAGGTGCCACCATAACAAATACTTAAAATATGGTCCATTGGCTAATAAGTATTTAGTGCATTGGGGAACCGGAGGCTGGGAAGATGATAAACAGCATGAAGTGGTGAAAAATGGGTATAACTGTCACCTCAGATTACTTGGAATCATGTACTTCATGAACTCACAGCTCTAGAGAGATGATTGGAAAACAGAATTAGTAGACATGTTGACTTTGTTGGCTGCTGTTGACAAGGCAGCACAAGAGAAGGACGAGTTCAGAAAAGTGTTGGCAGGTATGCAAGTACGAATGAGACAGAAAAGAGAGTCTGGAAATTCAGGGACTTGTAGGCTGAAAGAAGAAAGCCACTCAAGACCAACTGGGAAAAGATAAAGCTGAGAAGGCCTCTGAGCAATAAGGGCCCAGCCTTATCTCATAAGGGTCAAATCAAGACCACGGCTGTGAACCATTGTTAAAACCTTTGAATGGGGGTGCCTGGGTGGCTCAGTTGGTTAAGCGACTGCCTTCAGCTCAGGTCATGATCCTGGAGTCCCAGGATCAAGTCCCACATCGGGTTCCCTGCTTAGCAGGGAGTCTGCTTCTCCCTCTGACACTCCCCCCTCCTGTGCTCTCTATTTCTCTCTCTCTCTCATTCTCTCTCTCAAATAAATTAAAAAAAAAAAAAAAAAAAAAAAACCTTTGAATGGTTTAAAGCATCTCAGAGGAAAGGTTCAACCAAGGGTGTCGGGCCTGGAAAATCCTTTCTGTTGGAAAGAACATCTCAGTCAACAGAGACAAAGTGTGGATCTTCCATCCACACCCTGACAAGCTCAAGGGACTGAACAATTAGGATGAGAGAAAGAAAGAACTGGAGTGGGGATAAGAATGCAAAGAATTACAAAAAATCCAAGAAGTGCGTCTAGAAAAGACTTGTAGGCATGGCTCATGGAACTTAGAGGAATCAACTAGATCAAGGGTCAGCACTCTTCTATAAAGGGACATACAGGAAATGGATTAGGTCTTGCAGGCCATACTGTCTCTGTTACAACTATGCGACTCCACTGTTGTAGGGTCAAAGCAGCTGTAGACAACATGTGAATGAATGGATGTCTCTGTTCCAATAAAACTTTATTTACAAAAATAAGTGGTGGCCTGGACATGGCTCACCGGCCATAGTTTGCTGACCCCTGAACTCAGTAAACTTTGAAGTCACTTGTACAGCCAAGGAAACCACAGGCTCGATTAGAAAAGTCTGTGACTATTTGAAACCTAAAACAACTCTACCCCTATTGCTGTACCCCTATTGAGTTCTGCCTGGAGCCCATTCCTCTCATTTTATATTCTGTCCCTGGTGAGCCTGGTCCAAAGCTCCTTTGGTTGCAAGAAACAGTTGCACACTTGAGCTAGACTGGGTTCAGAAAGGGGGGTATTAATTACACAGACACAGCTTTGTTATTTATTACAACCTCTTGGAAAACCTGGAAGCTACCTGTTCAATAAATGCCTCCCCTTCCTCTCTCTCTCAGCATCTCTCTCTCTCTCTCTCTCCCTCAACCAGCTTTCTATGCTCCTCAGTGAATATGCTGGACTATGATCCTGGGTGGAAGCCCAGTCTGCATCACACGGAGTTGGATCTGGACTCTCCCCTCGATGGCAAGGCAGTTTAGTGGGGGTCAAGGTGATTGGGAAGGGACCAGGCTGTGTAGGTAGCCCTGCAAGCATCCTATGAACCACATGACCTTCTGGATGCAGCTCCCTGCTACCTCTCAACCTCATCTGTCACGACTCCTCTGCAGTCCTTATGCCCCAGCCATCCTTCTCTGATCTTGTCATCCTCTTTCCCCCTTACCTTCCAGCCTTCACCCAGCTGGTCCATCTGCCTGGGAGCATATTTCCCTCTCTCTGGCTAACTTCTTCTTCCCTACCTGGTCTCCGTGGAGGTAGCATTTCCTTGAACCAAGCTTCCAAAATAAAGTTCAGTGCTCCTCCCCTGTACTCCTAATAACTTCTGGATTGTCATAGCGGGGAGAACACTCTACTATATACTGATCTACCTCTCCAACTACCCGGTAAACTTGCCAAGGGCAGTTTTCCCAGAACTTGTGCCTGTACCTGGCTGGCACATCATCAGTGATCAATAAATGCTTGCTGAACGAATGACTCTACCAGCTCCCCAGATTCCCCTTCCTCCTTGGCTCCACAGCTGAGCTTCCCAATCTATCATCCCAACAATGATTTTACAAACTTTCTCAGTCCCCTCACGCTCTGGATCACCACGCTTTACCAGCCCTGCTCATCCTCAACCCCGATTCAATTCAAACCTCTCTTTTCTTCCTGGGCTGCCCAGCACTGCTGGAAAAATTACAGACAGATGCTGGATGCTGCCATTTCAATCGAAGGTCTCTAGTCTCTGTGGAGAAATGAGTAGAATTTTGTAACTTTCAGCAGTTTTGTAATTTTCCTTAGTCTGGTACATTTTCCAGCCTCTAGGCAGCTGTCCTAAAACTTCCTTGGCATGGATTTTAAGCTAAGCCTTAGTTTACTGCTCTCATGTCTGGGCTGCATGGACAGGCTGGGGAGCTATGGAGAGAGGATTCTCTGAGGTTTGCTGACACGGTGACTCAGGTTGTATCCATACGGGATTCAAGACCATTTAATGGGGCGAGGTGGGAGATGATGGGATCTGCATGCCTTCAAGTTGGAATTCATTTCCAGCACAGTGATGTTAACCGAGTAAGAGAGCCTTAGTCCATGAAGCATACTAGGGATTTTGAGAACAGCAAGGTGGCTGTCATTCAGATGTATGCTTAAGCCAGCCCTTGAGTACTTGTCTGTATCCAAGAGAGAAAATTAAAATGGAAAGAGCTATTTCTTTTCATATTAGAGCCCATGAAGCCCTAAGTAACACAGCTTTGGAGGACGCTAACAGAGAGCGCTCAGAGGGGCCACACCTGGAATAACCAGGGCAGAAGAAGCAATGGGCAGGGCCAGAGCCCAGAGGAGCTACGAAGGGTCAAAGGGGGGCCACTGTACCTGACTTTCCTGCAGCAGCTGCCCGCTGGGGCCATCGGTGGAAATCCACAGTGCCCAGGGGCATTATGGAAACCCTCACACCATGGAATGAACGTGTCCCTGAGCCTATAAAAGATGCTCTGGTAACCCCTGAAATACTTGTGGGGCTTTTTGAGGGGCTGCTGGATCTAATGAAAAAGGAGATGTGGAGCTAGAGTGACCCCCATAACACCTGGCTGACTACTCTCCTTAATTTTTACCCTGCCTCTGGGCACTGCATTTGCCTCCTACTGCACAGAGAACATACAGGCCCTGAGATACAGCCTTGCACAATTTCTTACCTCATCTCCAAATACTGGACCTGCATTCCTGCAACAGGAATGACAGAAATGAGAGAGAGAGAGGGAGAACAGGCTAGAGCACCCATCAGGGGTTGAGGGGAGTGTTGATGAGAAAGAACAAAAGTCGAGCGAGCAGGTGTGAGTCTAGGGTGCCTCAACCCTGGGTCCGAGCTCAGGGAAACTGTGAAAGAAAATCCAGCCTCAGTCTAAAGCACCACGGTCTTCCTTTAACAATGGCTCCTTCTCAATAATCTTTGTATTTCCAGGGACAGATGCAAGTGCCTGGCCCCTAATAAAAACAAGGTGAATAAATGAATGAACAAGTAGATGAATTAATGACTCCCCTAACTATGGAGACTTAATGTCCCCTGGAGAAAAGAGATTTAAGAATGATAGACTTAATAGTTAAACGAATATTAGCCCAGGGACTTCATTCAGATCCATGAATATGGAGACCACAGATGTACGGAGGCTCAGGCTCTGGGGAAGGAGGAAACCTCACTCAAATTCAAGCCATGTCCACATCACTGCGTGACCATATTTCAATCGCAGGGCCCTCCTGGAGAAGCCAGAGCTGCCGTGGCCCTCCAGCACGAGGGTGAGGGCTGAGAGAAGGTGGCCTGCAGCCAGGGCAGACTAGGCTAAGACATTCGCAAAGGGAGCAAAGTGAGTAGAAGCCAGGAAACCAGAAGAAACAGCACACTCCACAAACATGAAACCAAGCCACGGTGGCCGTTTTGGTTTGGAAGGGACAGATGCCTTCATCTGAGCTGAGGTCCAACTCAGGAAGGGAGAGGGAGTCCCCTTGCTGTGATCTTGTCTGAATCCCTTTATGAGTGAACTGTTGGATCAAAATGTCTTCCCTGGGAGCACCTGGGTGGCTCAGTCAGTTAAGCGTCTGCCTTCGGCTCGGGTCATGATCCCAGGGTCCTGGGATCGAGTCCCATGTCGGGCTCCCTGCTCAGCAGGGAGCCTGTTTCTCCCTCTCCCCCTATGCTCTCTCTCTTTTTCTCTCTCTCAAGTAAATAAATTAAGAAAACAAGAAGTCTTCCCTGGGCCTAGATGTAAAATGGGCTAGGGTTCTTCTTCTTAAGCCATAGCAAAAACAAAACAAAACAAAAAACTTGGCCTGGTATGGAAATGCAATAAACTTAAAAGCAGTGGGCCCGTTATTTTTTCTCTCAAGATTGACATTTATCAATAAATATCCATTTATACAGGCCTAGACATGTGATATTTAGCCTACATGTCACATTTGCAGTGAGAAAGTTCACTGACCAAAAAATAAAATAAAATAAAAAATAAAGCAAATCCTTTAAATTAAATATTTTCTTTATTAGATTTCATTTTCCAGCTGTTTTAACTTAATAGAATTTTTTCCCTTAATTTCAGACTATATCATGCCTTTTGGCTGAACAATGATTATCTTTCCAGCCCAACGGCCTTTCTCTGTCAATGGCAATTAAATCCACAAAGACAATTTGCTTTCTAACTGTTTGAGGTTCTTGTTCTCCCATTGCACGTCAGAAATTTTGCTAAAGTCAACCAAATTTTGTTAGGAAAATTTTATTTGATAAGACAGGATCCAAAATCCCCAAATTAAAATGCAAACATCTTAGGGGCATGCCACCTACAAGGTGTTTTATTGTGTAATTACTATGGGACCCTTTATACATATTGAAAAGCTGAAAACCAGATCTTTTGGTCTGTTCTGTTTTGTTTTCTTAAAGTGTATTTTCTGGGCTCCTGTCTCTCTTTGTTCCGATGTAAACCTCCACAAAATTTTCTTAATGTTTGGCACTATTGTATGACTACATATTTTTTGTATGGGATTTTAAATCTTATTATTTCAAAGGATCATTAACTACCACTTAGTGAGCATAGGTGAATCTTTTAAAGGGAACAGACCCTGAGGCTATCTTTAAAAATCTGCATTTTAAAGTTCTTTTCAAACAAAAATAAACAGCCAAATCAGAATAAAATACTAAGCTTTGATGCTTCCTTTTTCTCACTTTTTCTAAATTATGTAAATCAACTCTATGTATTGATGTACTTTAAATGGCTTTTAAGATCTTGAAACCCAAATTTAAACCCTTCACGCATTCTTCTGCCAATGAGATTATACTCATTGAAAGCACATACAATCCAATTGATCCCAAACTTTAACGCAGAATGTCCTGTTTTTTTCCTACCTGGTTTTATCCAGCCCTCGAAATGCAACAGGATTCTACCAATGACCAATGAGGAGTACTTGATGCAGATGTCCAGAGTCATGTCTCTGTCCTCAATGCCTAGACAGGAAAGACACAGTCATGCCCACAGAAGGAACTGGCCAACTGAAACTGAAATGTAGTTTTTCTTCATCTCACTTTAACGGATGACCAGATCTTAGGCGATCATATCTTTCTGTTTGGATTTTTGTATTTTATCTGATTATGCCTCCTTTAAAAAAAAAAATTTAGAGAGAGAGAGAGAGAAAGCTCAAGAGGTGGGCGTGGGGGTGGGGGGCAGAGTGAGAGGGAGAGAAAGAATCTTAAGCAGGCTCCATGCCCAGCATGGGGCTCGATCTCACAACCCTGAGATCATGACCTGAACCAAAATCAAGAGTCAGACGCTTAACCTACTGAGCCACCCAGGCATCCCTATAATACCACAACAGAGGTTTTAGCAAAGCTAATTAGCTTTAATAAGAATAATAACTGTTACAAATTAACTTCCTGCCAGGAACTGAACTAAGTACTTCACTGAAAAATTCTGTGTATGTGTGTGTGTGTGTGCATACATGTGTGTGCATATGCACATGCATGGGCTTGTGGGTATTTAATTTCACGACAACTTAAGAGGCTTTATTACCTCCATTATAAAGATGAGAAAAATAAAGTTTAGGAAGTTTAAATTACCCAAGAAAGTGTCCACGGTAGAAACTAAACCCATGCCTGTCTGACTAATAGTCCATGCCTTGAATCTCTCCCCAAGAGTCCCATATCATATTGTTGTATACTCCTCATTTTTAAAGTGCTTCTCATTCAAGAACATGGGCCTCCAGCCCCAGAATCATCTGTAGAAGGTCTCCATCCATTCTACTGGAAGCACAGAGCGACACTTTTCCAACTTTCCAAGGCTTCTAGAATTTCTCAACATGGAGGTCTACATGGCCAATGAAGATTACATGTCATATGTGTTCTCTAACAGTCACTCAGACCTGGAAGTCAGGGGAAAAGAAATAAAATAATAATAACCAGTGAGTACAGCCCTGCAAATGACTCCCACGTTGCAGGCTCAGAGGAATAATTAGCTGTTCTCGCTGCTATGGCGACTGATTCTAAAACACCGCTCAAACCCCAAATATAAAATGTTGCCATCTTTCAAGAATCAAAAAGTGGTCTCACGCAAATCTAAATATCTTTATTGCAGTAGAATCACTGATATGTTTTTAAAAGGGAGAAAGTTCGGAATTTACACTTATGAAAAGTGCCGTTTGTCTCCATATGGCACTTGGGTATAATAGAGCACTTTGGGATCATGCACAGCGAAGGTCGTTAAAGCGCTTCACTAACGTACAGACACACTTTGATTTAAAAAAAAAAAGTTAAAAGGAAGAAAAAAGTGGCATTCTTTCAACTGAGCAGAAGTTTCCTTTAATTTGTGGGCAGGAAAAAAGAGTTCTTCCTTAAAACAACATCTGTGTAAAGCTGTTGAATTGTGCCATTTCAATCACTGTTTCAAACACAAGGGATTTTATATGACCATTTGTTACAACCCGTAGTTTAACCTCCTCAAAACTCATTCTGTCCTGTTCCCTTGTTCAAATAACATTTGATCTATTCTTTTTTAATTGAACATTGTGTTGCTAAAGTGAAACAAAAAAGGCATGGTAACTGTAGCTTTCTCCCATAATAGGTCAAGGCAGAGGTGAAAGAAATGGACTGTCTCCCACAGGCACCAAGACAGGAAGATAGAATTTCCAAGAATTTCCAAAATAATAATTGATGTATCTTGCCCATTTTTGAAAACAGGGAATTTTCAAAAAATTATTAAACATGAATTAGTATGTTGGGATGCCTGGGTGGCTCAGTCAGTTGAGCAACTGCCTTCAGCTCGGGTCATGATCCCAGGGTCCTGGGATCAAGTTCCGCATCGGGCTCTCTGCTCAGCGGGGAGCCTGCTTCTCCCTCTCCTTCTGTGCTTTCTTTCCCTCTCTCTCTCTCTTTCAAATAAATAAATAACTTTAAAAAACAAACAAAAGCAAAACAAAAATATGAATTAGTATGTTTATTTCTCATTTGTGGAACATGTGGAAACAGCTTCATTGGTGATAATAAGAAAGGAAAAAGCAGGGGGAAAAATGAATGCTAAAAGCCATAAATATTAGTCATAGCTTTGTTCTCAACAGTTTGGAAATGTGGATTTCTAGTAGGCATGTAAGCATGACCTGCAATAGTTTTAGGACAAAGTCCATTTTCATTTTTTATCATCAACCAAAAGAGTTTTCTAGAGGATCACAAATGCATTCTGATTTAAGGATGAAAACAATAGATGAGTAATAATAATGTTATCAATTACTAAGAATCTATCTTAAGCCATTACTTTCCTAAATGCTTTATATAAATCATTTAATTTAATTCTCCCTTTACATGTGCAGAAACTAACGCTCACGAGGGTCACAGCACCAGGAAGCAGTACAACGTGGTGGTAAGGCCATCCTCTTACCTGTGGCAGGCCATCATGCAGGTAAGATGCGTAGTTGGCCCTAATGGAGTAATTTTATGGCTGTCACAAGCAATAACACCCAATGGTGAGAAAGAAAGAAGGCTCAAATCTAATAGGCAGGATGGCCACTCTTCAAAGTGTAGCATGGTCATGGCCAACTATGTGTCACATTTCATGAGATCGCCAGGTCAGTGAGAAACAACAGATATTGGGGGAAAGTTGGGAAGGGAGAATTTCCCACAATTCCCTTCTTTAGATCCCCTCCTTCTTTGATTAGAGCACTTGGGATTGCTTTCCCACAAACTCTCCATGATTTCCAGGCCATTCAGTCCTTCACTCACTCCAGTGGGACTAATTGCTCACCTTCTTTCCACCAATCTATAACCTACTTCCTCCAGGACCCAGCTCTCAGATTCCAGAAAGCCTTCTCTGACCTGCTCTTCCGCGTGCTGAGCACTCTTCACTTCCTTTCATCACAGTGCTTGGAATCTTGCTTCCACAACCAGACTACGTTCTTCAAGGGCCAAAATTCTATTTCTGTTTCTTCTGTCACTCTGGGTACTTGTTAAATTAATGCAGTAATGATAATTTTATTCTCATTCAGGTTGAAGATGTTGAATGCGGGCGATATGATTTCCAAACTACCCTAATCTGTTAGGATACCCATGACTCAGGGCTCACTAATACTGCTTAATGCATTATTCAGTTTATTGATTATATTTTCCATCTGTAATAAATGTGTCCTCTTTCAAAAAAAAATGACTCAGTAAGAATCAGGTAATTTAACTTCACTTAAAACCTGCCACTGTTTCCCATGAGCTACTTAAGCACTTACTTTTTATGAGCTTGGAGCAGGAGTCCAACAAAATTCTTATCCATAAATGAACCTTCTTAATTACATCACTCTGGATTTTGACATCATTTCTCACTAAGTAATCCTTCCTTCTCATCTGTATTAGTTTGGCTAACTCATGCTGTGAAATCAAATAAACCCTGATTTCTTGGTGGCTGATAATGTAAGTTTAGGTTTTGCTCATAAAAGTCCTTGTTTTGGAGAGCAAGGTCATCCTCTATCGAGTCACTGTGGGTGGGGAAGAGACCAGATGGGGGAGGGGCAACTTCCCCTCGTAAAAGTGACTCCTGTCTCTGCCACTCATAGTCCATTGGTCAGAACTGGTCACATGATCCCAATCCACTTGCAAGGGAAACTGGGAAATGATGGGACGCACCTAGACACTTAGGAAACATTTATTAACAGTCTGTGACACACCATCCTTCAAGGCCCAACTCAAATGTCTTCTCTTCCACAACGTTCTTTCCAAACTTCCTCAAATTCCCCACATCCCATGGGCCCACATCCACGTCTTTCATCGTTTATAGTCTCTGTCATATGTGGAGTGTGCTTGTTTATGCACACTTTCCAAATCCTAAGCTCCTTGAAGTAGAGAGCTATGTCACATTCAGCTCCGTAAGGCCCCTTTTCAAACCTAGCACAGCTCAAGAATCTTTGCTGAGTTCACAAGAATCAAATAGGAACCAAGCAGGATAGGAATCCGAAAGCACCTTTGAGAAAACAGAGGGGAAAAAAAGAACGGCCAACTTTATTGAAATTCAGAAGCAAAAGCCCCTCTTCGGAAAATCCTTCCTCATTTTCTCGTGTTTAGTGGACACAGCAAGATGGCATCATTTGAAAACATTGGCCATGACTGAACGATATATTAAAGATTTCTTTTATATTGGCAGTTTAAAAAAAAAATGTTCCTTTGAACTGTCTCAGCAAGGCAAAGATCTCTCTCCCAGCACTTCTTTAAAAGTTAGAAGGCAGCTCTCTGCCCATTCCAAATAGCCAGAAGTAAAGTATCAAGTCATAAATGCCCCCCAGTGACTGACTGGTCTAGCTGGCGTGGGTTTTTTCCCTTCTACTTTGCAGAAAGAAAAGACAGTAAAAGTTCCTTCAGTGAGCTGCCAAGGTGCTCCCCGGCCATTGTGCAGAATCATTGTCAGGTTAAATTAGGGAGTACAGACTCCATGAGTGTAAAAAAATCAATACTGGATGGAAGATTGCTCCCCGGAAAATCTGTTTTGATTCCAGGATTAATTCACAACCAAAGGCTTCTGCAAAATGACATGCCATTAGTCAGAAAATGAACACATTCTATCCTTGAAATTGGATGGAAATATGTCAGCTGATTGACCCATTCATTCTCCTCACTCTCTGGGCAGAAAGAGTGGGTGTGGTAGCTATGTGAATTAGTGCCCCAAACCTGGTCCATTTTCAAAACAGGGTAAAAATATATATATATATTTTTAAGTCCAATGTGAATTGGGAGTAGTCTCCAGGCCATTGTTGGAAAGCTATTGCAAATGTGTTTTGTCAAGGCAAATGCATTTGTCTGGAATGCCTGACTCTCCTGAGTTTTCTAAGCCTCAGAATAAACCCTACTAAGAATCTTAAAATAAAACAAAGATTTTCCCCCAAAAGCAGTGACCTGAAATAGTAATGACAATGTAATGTCTTTGTCACATGTAAAGTAACACTCCTCCCTCTCCTGTCTGTTAGGTTTCTTCAACTAAAAACTTTCACAAGAGGCAAGTTCCAACTCTTCGTTTGTGCTCACATCACTGGCCTTCGGGGCCTCTCCCAATTTGCGCAGTTAATACGTGGCAGGGAGGAATTTCATTCCACAGACTCTACTGCATGTAAATACTCCTCGCTTTGTTTCCTTCCAATCAAATTAAGTCTGATTCTGAGGCCATCAATCATCATTAGAAATGTCTCTCCATCTGCAGGCTGACAAAAAGGCTTCCAAGAGCTTTGACAGAGCAAATGTTCAGGAGCACCCTTCTGTTCTGCTGGCCATACTGGTCACCACGGAGAGTCCTCAAAAGCAGTTGGTTCTGTTTCACTCAGAGACAGAAAACCTTGCCAACCTTGGAGTTCCAGGGCCAAGGATCAGGATTCCCAAACTTCTCAGCTTTCTGCCATCTTCCCAAAGAGACACACACCTCTCTCCTCCCCCTTGAGTCTCCTCAATAAGATCATCATTGCAAAAACCAATACAGAGACCAGGGGCTGTTTTCAAACCACCAAGCTTTCCATTCTGCTTGGCAAGACAGCACAGATTCCTGGTGAGCTTTCTGGAATGGGAGAGGAAAATTAAAAGGAAGCTGGACCCCATTGAGTATGTCAGTGATGCATGTGCCTTCCCAGGGCTGCTTCCGCAGCATCTCCACCGAAGCTTCAGGCGCCTGGCCCGTGCCCACCAAGACACGCGCTCATCTCCCAGGGCAAAAGGACATTTTAATCTACTTGCTGAAGAGCACTTCCCAAGGCCCCGCCCCGCTCGCCAATACCGCTGCCGCGGGACGCAGCGCTTCCTTTCTGCGCTCGAGCTCATGGTGCTGGCAGCAGGCGCGCCCTCGACATGCAGAACGACGCCGGCGAGTTCGTGGACCTGTACGTGCCGCGGAAATGCTCCGCCAGCAACCGCATCATCGGCGCCAAGGACCACGCGTCCATCCAGATGAACGTGGCCGAGGTTGATAAGGTGACGGGCAGGTTCAACGGCCAGTTCAAAACCTACGCTATCTGTGGGGCCATTCGCAGGATGGGTGAGTCCGATGACTC
>NC_138380.1:82963879-82991399 GCF_054177405.1 Leptonychotes weddellii
GGTGTTATGCACAAACAATGAATCATGGAACACTACATCTAAAGCTAATGATGTAATGTATGGGGATTAACATAAGAATAAAAAAATTAAAAAAAAAAAAAGAATGAAGCACTCTTTCCAGGATCACACAACAATGACATGACGAAGCCACCATTGAAACCAACTTGGCTATAGATTCTTATTTTGTAACCACTAAATATGACATTTTAAATGAATATTAATATATGTGTTCATTTTTAAATATATCTACAAATTCTTTTATTTTCCTCCCTTCAAAAGGTAGAACATGGACCCCACTACTCCCTTGAGTGTGGGCCGGACTTAACTCATTCTACCCAATAGAATATGGCAGGGGGTGGTCTACGGCCACCTAGAAGTCAATGTGGTTTGGACAACATCAAAGTGCAACCTCTTCTTGCTGCAAGCAACACTATCAAGAATGTGACTAGGATAAAATATTTGCAACTCACGTATCTGATATGGAACTTGTCTCCAGTGTATGTAAAAAAATTCATACAGGGGCGCCTGGGTCGCTCAGTCTTTAAGCGTCTGCCTTCGGCTCAGGTCATGATCCCAGGGTCCTGGGATCGAGCCCTGCATCAGGCTCCCTGCTCAGCAGGAAGCCTGCTTCTCCCTCTCCCACTCCCCCTGCTTGTGTTCCCTCTCTTGCTGTATCTCTCTCTGTCAAATAAATAAATAAAATCTTTAAAAAAAACTACTAAAAAAAACTCATACAACTTAATAATAAAAAGAACAACCCAGTTTTATAAATGGGTGAAGAATCTGAGTAAACATTTCTCAAGAGAAATGGCCGATAAGCACATTACAAGTTGTTCAGCGCCATTAATCATGAGGGAAATGCAAATCAAAACCACTGCTTCATACCCACCAGGATGGCTACACTGAAAACCCCAGTTCACAAGTGTCGGCCAAGATGTGGAAAACTCAGAACCCTCGTACACTGCTGATGGGAATGTAAAATGGTGCGGCCAGTTTGGAAAACAGGCAGTTCCCCAAATGTTAAACATAGAGTTACCATATGACTCAGCAGTTCCTCTCCCATCTATACCCAAGAGAAATGAAAATCAGTGTCCACACAAAAACACGTACATGAATGTTCATAGCGGCATATTCACGTTAGCCAAAAAGTGCCAACAACCCAATGTCCGTCATCTGATGAATGGATAAACCAAATGTTATGCATAGAATGAATAGTATTCAGCAGTAAAAAGGAGATACTGCTGGAGGCAGGACTAAATGAGGGAAAATGTTTGCAAAACCCAGGGGAAGAAGTTTCTGGTTACATCCAGCTTTGTACCTGCCCAAGCAGACCGAGGCTTCTTTGTTGCTGGCTTTGCAGTGGATCACTCCATAAAGTCAACTCACTGGGAGTCAGATGAAGTCCAAGACAAAGAACTCACTTCATTCTCGCAGACCTGGGAATCTCTGAGCCCTCCCCAGACCCACGCAACTGCTGTTCTGACATGGGGATCCCACAGCAGAGCTATTCTCCAAGCACAGGGGCTGATGCTGATGCAGAGGGAGGGATGTCTCCAGAACATGCCATCAGACTGGAGGGGGCGGGAATCTCCATGCAGTTCCAGCCTGTCCAGTCATGAGAACTCAGCCCTTCCCCTGACTGATCCTGACAAGGAAAATATGTCAAGGGATGAGAACAGTAGGCCTGTTTCTTAAATACCTTTTCATGTTCTGGGTCCTGCACAATGTGGGATTTGGGATGTTTTTGTTTTTTAATAAAGAGGCATATAAAACCAAAAAAGAGAGAGAGAGAATACTGATAAATGCTAGAACAGGGATGACCCTTGAAAACATTATGCTAAGTGAAAGAGGCCAGACACAAAAGGCCACATGTTATGTGATTCCATTATACAAAATGTCCAGAATAGGCAAATTTACACAGGCAGAAGATAGACTGGTTACCAGGGAGGTGAGAAGAGGAGGGAGTGGGCAGTGACTGCATTCTGTTTGGAGTACTGGAAAGTTCCTGACCGAGGTCATGGTGACATTGGCACAACCCTATGAATATACTGAAACATTGACTCATATACTTTGAATGGGTGAATTGTATGGTAGATGAATATCTCAAAAAGCTATCTTAAAAAAAAAAAAAGACAGTGTGGTTTCTGCCTTGTTCCTGCTCTCTCCTGGGTGGGGAAAGCCTGCCGCCATGTTGGTAAAAATCCACTTGGCGAGGAACCCAGGCCTCCAGGAAATAGCCGAGCGAGTGAGTCATCTTGAAGGCACATCTTTCCATCCCAGCCAAGCCTTCGAGTGACTGAAGCCCTGGTTGAGATCTTGGCTGGAATCTTATGAGAGTCCCTGAGCCTGAACCACCGGCTGAGCCATTCTAGGGGCTCCTGACCCTCACACCACTCGAGATGATAAGTTTGTTGCTCCAAGCTGCTGAGTTTTGGGGTAATTTGTTAAACAGCAGTAGACATACAGACATACCCCATTTTATTGCACTTGGCTTTATTGTGCTTCACAGATACCGTGTTTTTACAGATTGAAGATTTGCGACAACCCTATGTCAACCAAGTCTGTCAGCGCCATTTTTCCAACAGTGTTTGCTCGCTTTGTCTCCATGTCACATTTTGGTAATTCTGGCAATATTTCAGACTTTTTCATTATTATTATTATGTTTGTGATGGTGATCACATTACAATTCCCTGAAAGCTCAGATGCTGGTTGGCATTTTTTAGCAGAAAAAATATTTTTTTAATTAAGGTATATACATTGATGAACCATGAGAGACTAAGGACTCCAAGAAACAAACTGAGGGTTTTAGAGGGGAGGGGGGTTAGGGGCTGGGTTAGCCCGGTGATGGGTATTAAGGAGGGCATGTATTGCATGGAGCACTGGGTGTTATACACAAACAATGAATCGTGGATCACCACATCAAAAACTAATGACATACTGTGTGGTGACTAACATAACATAATAAAATTAAGTTAAATTTTAAAAAAGGAATATACATTGGATTTTTTAAGACATACTGCTATCGCACACTTAAGTGACTACAGTGAACATAACTTTGATATGCACTGGGAAACCAAAAAATTAATTCGACTTGCTTTATTGTAATAATCACTTTATTGTGTTGGTCCTGAACTGAACCCACGATATCTCCAAAGTATGCCTGTGTTCTTAAGTGGAAGAGCAAGTAGCGCAATATTACGCACACTACGGTTCCTTTTTGTTTTGTTTTGTTTAAAATATATCTACAAGGGTTGCTGGAGGGGAGGTGGGGGGGATGGGGTAACTGGGTGATGGGCATTAAAGAGGGCACGTGATGTAATGAGCACTGGGTGTTATATGCAACTGATGAATCACTGATCTCTACCTCTGAAACCAATAATACATTATATGTTAATTAATTGAATTTAAATTAAAAAAAGGAAAAAAAGAAAATATATCTATGCATGTGTAGAAAAAAAATCACAGATATCGTTATCTCTAAGTGGAGAGATTATTTGCATTTTTCCTTTTAACTTCTCTTTATTCTCCTACCTTTCTGTAATGAATCTTTTATAATAAAAGGCAATTGAAGTTACTTTGAATTTTTTATAGATTACATGTAAGCCAGGGTGGGGAAAGACTTTTTTACTGAAGTATGGTTGACACACAATGTTACATTAGTTTCAGGTGTGCAACGGTGATTCAACTAGTCTCAACATGATGCTGTGCTCACCACAAGCGTAGCCACCATCTGTCACCACCCAACACTATTACATTACCAGTGACTATATTCCCTGTGCCATCCCTTTTGTCCCCAGGACTCATTCATTCCAGACCTGGAAGCCCGTTCCTCCCACTCCCCTTCACTCATTTTGCCCATCCCCTCCCCCCCCAAACCACCACCAGTTTGTTCTCTGTATCTATGGGTCTGTTTCTTCTTTTTTTGTTTGTTTGTTCATTTTTGTTTTTCCGATTCCACATGCTATTTGTCTTTCTCCCTCTGACTTATTTCACTCAGTGCAGTGCCCCCTAGGCCTGTCCATGTTGTCACAAATGACAAGATCTCATTCTTTTGATGGTCCAATGATATTCCATCGTGGGGAAAGACTTTGACGATAACTCAGGCAAGAGATGAGGGCTTGGGCCAAAGCAAGACCTGTGAGCAAAAGAAAACACAAGCGATGTTTTGAAAGAGGAGGAAGAGACAGGACTTAATGAATCACCCCATTCAGGAGATGATGGTGGGGGGAGTCAGGTCTACACAGATCTGGTCACCCTGTTTTGTGATTTCCAAGCCTGGCTGCGTGTCCCCTACGTCTCTGGCCAGTCTCCACCACCGGGCTGTTTACCCAACCCTCTCCAGGGACACCGGGAACCTCTTCATCCACCAGCACAGACCTCAGAGAAAGTTCTCTCATTTCTCAAGAAGGAGGAAAGAGCCCAATCTTCACTCGTGTTACCATCGGCCCGGGCTGGAGGTAGGCCGTGGCTTTGAATATACTCCATCTATTGCCCAGCTACTGTTTATGAAACATTTTCTAGGGGCCAGCAGTGAGCTTCATGCACAAGCAGAAGTCTCACTTCTTCCTCACAACTTCTCCTCTACATATGCTTTCTGCGTTTGAGAGTGGAGGAGAAAACTGGTGTTGAGAGAGATAAAGTCACTTGTTCAGAGTGTCACAGCTCGTTACCAGCAGAGTGTGGCCTGAACCCACCTCTGGTGAAAGCAAGCAGAAGAGCCCGCTAGCCTCTCCCAGGAAAGAGCTGTGTGGAAGTCTTCATGATGCTCCTCCCTGCCCCGGAAAGTCTGGGGAACCGGAGGGAGCCAGCCATGGGTTCATCCGCTAACAGGGCCCCTGCCTTCTGGAAAGGCCTTTGTCTGGATGCCTGTAACTCTCACAGCAACAATAATTCAAAGTCACAGACACTGAGAGGCTGCCAATAATTTTAAAAGTATAGTCTGTGTCCATCCTTATTACTGGGAACCAGTTGGACTCTAATTCCTCTTCTATGGATTAAAATGGAGACACGTGGGGCGCCTGGGTGGCTCAGTTGGTTAAGCGGCTGCCTTCGGCTCAGGTCATGATCCTGGAGTCCCAGGATCGAGTCCCGCATCGGGCTCCCTGCTCAGCGGGGAGTCTGCTTCTCCCTCTGACCCTCCCCCCTCTCGTGCTCTCTCTCCCATTCTCTCTCTCAAATGAATAAATAAAATCTTTAAAAATAAAAAAATAAAAATAAAAAATAAAATGGAGACACGTGTTTCAGTAAAGACAATGACTAACAAGAATAGAAAGAATAGCTTGGGTAAATAATTTTTTTTAAGTTTTAAAGCCACTCTCGCACTGTGGCCCTGGAGGTTCGAGCCCCAAGGGAGGGTTTGGGTTTGGTACGGTTTGCCATACCAGCATTTCCCCCCACTTGTGCTCACGCGAAGGAAGCGGCAATTGTTTGGTGGTAGAAAAGAAGGCAACAACAGCGCTTCTAAACAGCAAGTTCTGAAATCCTGTGTGCAGGAATATCCCACAGAAGAATAGGATCTTCATTAAGCCAGGGAAACACCTTAAATAAATCATGGTTTCCAGAAACAGGAGACCAAGAAACAGATGTTTCTCAGGCTCTTGGGGATGTTAACAGGAATATGAGCAGAAGAGAAACAGAGGGGCTTTCTCCCATGCTTCCCTTCTTCTGGATGAAAAGCAAAGAAGACAAAGAGCGGGAAGAAGAGAAATGAGAAGGATCACGATGAGAAATGAGAAGGATGAGAAGGATCGCCCGGGAGAAGGATGTGCGGGGAGGGACCCGGCTGGGATAGGGGCTGCAGGGAACCAGAACCAACGTGAAGGAGTAAAGTAAAGAAAGGAGAAGGGGGGAGTTGGGGAGGAGAATGAGAGTCCTTGAGCTCTCACCAGGACCCCAGAGAGCCCTTCACACCTGAAGAAAGAGGGCCTTTCTCCAAGAAGATTTTATACTTTACCCCTTATATCCACATTGCCTGCAAGGGATTTCTGAGAGGGGAAAAAAGCCTCCAGTCTTCAACAAACACCAAAAGTTTGAGGAGGATGCTTTTAATTAGTTTCTTCACCTCCAGAGTGAATGGTGAGTCTTGTGCTCTAGGCAGACTTCTCTCTCTGATCCTACACACTTACACACACACACTCACACACACACTCACACATGCACACACACACACACCACACACACACTCACACCTCTCCTTTGGGAACTCCCGACCCCTAGCTTTAAGCATCTACAGCGCCGGACTTTGCCCCAAGGTGGACGGACTGCCTGGAGCCTCATCTTCCTCAGGAACGGTGCCCAGTGCCTTGGAATCCCAATACCACTCCCCCCAGAAAATCTGTTTGTCCTGTGTTCTCTCCTAGAAAAAGCAGTTTAAGATTTGACCACTTCCAAATGAAAAATCAAATTGATTATATCACTTTTCAAAAGAAAACTTGAGGAAAGAAAGAAAGAAAAACAGATGAAGGGAAAGAGGGAGAGAAAGATATAACCCTTGCTAAGAGTCTGCAAGGTGCAAATGCTATGCTAAGTGTCTTAATGCATTTGGGCAGCCGTAACTTAAATACCATAGACTAGATAGCTCGTAAACCACAGAAATTTATTTCTTATAGTTTGGGAGGCAGGGAAGGGGCAAGACACTCCTTGGGGCCTCTTCCATAAGGGCACTGATCCCATCCCTGAGGGCTCCACCCTCATGACGTAATCACCTCCCAGGGCCTCACCTGCTCTCACCTTGGGGGTCAGGGTTTCAACACATGAGTTGCACGGGGACACATTCAGGCCACAGCACTAAGTATTCTGCATTTGTCTTCTCATTTATTCCTCAAAACAATATAAGGAGGCGGATTTTATTACCTTCTTTTGAAGATAAGTATACGCAGGCTCAGAAGCCTTAGATCATTTGTCCAAAAGCACACAGTTAACTCAGAACCAGATTTGAATCAGATCTTCCGGGCTCCGAGTATGAACATGAGAAATGCGTGTGATGGGAGAGAGGGTCCTAAACGTGAAGGTTCCTGCGCCCAGCGCTCCCCGAAGGCAGTCTGAGGAGCACCTCTGAAGAATGCCAAGCTCCCGCCTTCATCTGGGTTTGGCTTCGCCTTGTTTGCAGACGCCATATTGTGGCCTATTCCTGTCTGACTTCTTTCTTACGCTTCTATGCTCTCCAGACATATTTCGGGTATTCTTCAAGGCCTTCATAAAGCTCTGCAAAAAACAAATAATTGAAATTTGTTAAAAACTCCTTAAAAAAAAACCATATAAACTCATTAAAAAGAAATGTACTGACAATGTAGATTCCAAATTGCCCAGGACAAGGTTGGCCCAATTGCAAGGACAGCTGATGGAAGAATAGTCTGGGTCTGAGCTGCGAGAGGGGCTGAAGCCGGGCTCCATTTCCCCAAATCACACTGGATCTGCCACTGGTTTCCTGAATGATTGGGTCAGATGGTCAGTTGTTACTCAGCAAAGTGTGATAATAGCATTTCCCACAAGGTGTTCTAGAAAGGTTTTGAAGTGCTTGGGTGAAAAGAACCATAATACAATCTTCTGGGGGGGTGGTGAGTGGGGGGGGTGGTCAATACCTCATCACATCCACTTTTCAGTCCCTTTTAAGAGCAGCTGATGTGCGTCGTGCTCCAGGGCTGCTGACTCGGAAGGAGGAACTGTCACCAAAAGGACTTCAGGGCTTTTTGAAAACAAAGAGCCCCTCCAGGAGCTCACTTCCGGGCCCCGGTGAGGCCCTCCAGGCCCCAGAGCTCCTCTTGCAGGATAGCTCTGCCTCACGCCACACCAGCAGTAAGGGCCTCGGAGCGCAAGCACACCTGGAGCTGTCGAACAGCCCTGGGTTCAAACCCCGGCTCCACCACTAAGTTGCTGCATGACCGCTGGCACATTATTTCAGTCCTCTGGCCTCTGTTACCTTATCTGTGGAGTGGAAATAATAGCGGCACCCACCTCAAACTTCGTCACTGGGAGCAAACGAGATAACAGATAGAAGGTGCCCAGTCAGTGTGAGTCTTGACTCTCGACGGGATTAGCAGCAGCTGCGGCATCGTCTCTCAGCTCGTGTTCATCTTGTCTCCTCCACGCGCCCTTTCTCAGGCCCCACAGAGGTTTGGGTGGTAGAGGGGATCACTTTGGACCTGGTAGAATGTGTGGGGAACTTCATGTTGTTGGCAGAAAACCTCTCCACGTCACCTCCTCCTCTAGCCACTAGCCACTCTAAATCTGACATTATTTTCCTTAAAGCCCCGACCAGTCACCCCCAGGACTTGTGAGGCACCCTCCATCTTCCTGTCTGTAGGATTCAACCAGGCCACTGTCCCACGTGAAAACTGAAGGCAAGACTCCGCACAGCTGCACGCAGGGAAACTATGGCTTCTATGTCAGAGAAGACAGAGGACTTCCTCCTCTGCCTCTGTGTTTCCGCTCTTTACAGAATTTGGGTCCTTGTTATGGGATTTAGGAGACAGCAGATTAGGAGGGAAACTGGGGGAGAGATTGATATTTGCACAAGCGTTTGACCAGGGCTGTTCCTAGGGTGTGTGGGGCCCAGGCAAATATATAACAATTATAGATAAACAATTTGAGTCACCAAAATCTGCATACTAGCACATCTGGCAACCCAATTTCAGACGATCTCATGAAAGAAATACCAATCTTGGGGCACCTGGGTGGCTTAGTCGGTTAAGCATCTGCCTTCGGCTCAGGTCATGATCCCAGGGTCCTGGGATCGAGTCCCGCATCGGGCTCCCTGCTCATTGGGAAGCCTCCTCCCTCTGCTTGTGTTCTTTCTCTCTCTCTGACAAATAAATAAATAAAATCTTAAAAAAAAAAAAAAAAGAAAGAAAGAAAAAGGAATACCAATCAGTCAGCAGGAGCTATCCAATCTCCAGACCACCCTCCTATCTGGGTCCTGGTCCCAGTCCCAGTCTGGGGACAACGTCACAAGCATGAGGCTCAGATCTTCTGGAGCATCTGGTCAACCCTACACGAGTGATGGCCGTTGGAAGAAAGCCCTACAGGGGAGAAATCAGCACCAGAGCCCACATGGTCCTAGTTCAGGCCCAAGGAGTACCCCCTGGATGGCACAGCTGACTCCTGCCTGTCTCCAGCATTGGATGGGGAATGAGACAAGTCCAAGGAAGGCACTCCAAAGAGCAGAGTCTCCAGAGGCACAGGGCTGGGCCAGGCCTCAGGACAGGTCTCAGGACAGGACTGCGTTTGACACCAAAGCCTCTGTCAAAGTTTCCCTCTCAGAATCAGGCTCGGAAGGAACATTGCTTCTTTCTTCTCAATGTGTGGACAATGTGGGGCTCTCCTAAATTCTAGGCCAGACAGTCTTTCTCTTTAGGTTACTCCTGTATCTCAAGGACCATAGCTATGGACCTAGTGCTATCACCATGAACTATTTACCCTATTAGCAACATGGCAGATAGAAATAAAAACAATTAGGATTAGGGGCACCTGAGTGGCTCAGTTGGTTAAACGACTGCTTTCGGCTCAGGTCATGATCCTGGAGTCCTGGGATCGAGTCCCACATCGGGCTCCCTGCTCGGCGGGGAGTCTGCTTCTCCCTCTGACCCTCCTCCCTCTCATGCTCTCTGTCTCTCATTCTCTCTCTCTCAAATAAATAAATAAAATCTTAAAAAAAAAAAACCATTAGGATTGAATCTAGCACAAGGGGAAGCCAGCTCAATTCTATCAGGAACTATTTGCAAATTCATTGTTTCTTCTTGGAAAGTTATAAGCCCAGACTCCCGCACAGGCCTGCCCCTAAACGTTGCAGGCCTAAGGCAATAGTACAAATGGAGACCCCTGACCCACACCCCATTCATTTCTCTCTTCTCTCTTCTAGTTCTACTCGGATCATATGCATATGGACATCCCAGCTCACCCAGCCTATCTCTATCTCCCCCGATCGTGCCACCCACCAGTCCTTGGCCACCTTTGGGTACACAGGTGGTACTGTTAGCTCTTACTCAAAAGGACAGAGCTGGGAAAGACACTCACACAGGCCTTAGCAATTGGGCAAGGAATTCTGGTGTCCCTGGTACCTAGAATATGATTTTGAAGTAGGGGGGCATGGACTCCACGTGGACACATCCCTTGGCCTCCTGGACCTCTCATCCCATGGGGAAGGTACAGAAGGAAGAGTGCCAGAGCCAGGCCCATGAAAGCACAGGACCAGTGCAGAGGCCCACCTGCCGGGGTCTAAGGGTAATACACCCCAGCATAGGATTTCCAAACCCATACCCCAATCCCTACTTCATTTTTCAGTTTCTACTTCCTCAACCTCCTTCAGCCCACTCCCCAAAGGCTGCCTTTCGCTCATGCATAAGAATTCCTACTTCCTATTTTTGAGTCATCCTGAATCTCACCTTGAAGCTGGTGTTATACAAAAAAGAAGATATTATATCTTTTTTAAAAGTCTACGTAACCTGAATATTTATGATATGCCACATCAAGATGTCCTGGCAAAGAAATGTAATTCTTGTCACCCATGGCTACTGAAAAATGACTTTCTGGAGACACTAGTGGCACTTTTTATCTTTCATAGGCTGACAGATAATGGGATTGCAAGTTTCAAGCAGTAATCTCATCTTATTGTGATTTCAGGGGAGCGGGGGAAGGCAACGTAGCTGAGCTCTACAGAGGACTGAACAGACAAGCAAAATAACATTCTGCAACAAGAGGTTCCCGCCCTGGAAGAGATCTGAGGTGCCTTACACTCCTTCGAGAGGAACTGACATTGTTCCATTTCGTGATTGAGGATATCAATGAGGAAGTGAAAGAGTGGCTATGAGATTCACTCCAGAAGTCAAACCCGGGCTGGCAGACTCCAGAGTCCAAGTTCTTTTACATTACGTGATATCACAATATGAAGTCTTAAAAAAAATGGATCTGATCTTTCTTCTCTTTATTTTTTTTAAAGATTTTATTTATTAATAGAGCGAGAGAGAGAGAGCACAAGCAGGGGGAGCGGTGGCAGAAGGAAAAGCACTCTCCCCGCTGAGCAGGGAGCCCGATGCAGGGCTCGATCCCAGGACCCTGGGATCGTGACCTGAGCTGAAGGCAGATGCTTAACCGACTGAGCCACCCAGGCATTCATCTTTCTTTTCTTTAAAGTCACACAACACTTTCCATATAATTTCCTTGTGGTGGTTGCAGCATAATAAAAAATAGTTAGCCTTTGTCCCCAGTTTCTGGCACTCGGGTCCTAAAACCCTTGGAATCTCCAAAATGATGAGAGTCTTGTGCATGCTAATGAGATGACTGGCGATTGGGGTCCCCTAGATCGCTTCAGGATGGGGACCAGTCTCCAAAATGACCAAGCCTTGATTAGAAGCTAGGAACTTTCAGCCCCACCCTCCAACCTCCAGGAATGGGAGGGGGGTTGGCAACTGAGTTTAATCACCAATAGCAGATGATTTAATCAATCATGCATATGTACTGAAACCTCCATAAAACCCTTAAACAGCAGAGTTCACAGAGCATCTACGTTGGTGAACGTATCCCCATGCTGGTATGGTGGTGCACCCCAACTCTCTGGAACAGAAGCTCCTGTGCTTGAGACCTCTTCAGACCTCATCCTATATACCTCTTCATCTGGCAGTTCATTTGCATCCTTTATAATAAATCAGAAAATGTAAGTAAAGTGTGTTCCTGAGTTCTGTGAGCCAGTCTAGCAAATTAGAGAACCTAAGGAGGGGGTCCTGGGACCCCCCCCATTTATAGCTGGTGGATCAGAATTATGAGAGGCCCCGGACTGGTGACTGGCCTCTGAAGGACGCAGGCAGTCTTGTACGACTGAGCCCTTGACCTGTGAGGTCTGCACTAAAACGAAGTAGTGTCAGAATGAATGGAATCATTGAACACCGAGTTGGTGTCTGGACAATCAGAAAATTGGTTGTTGGTGTGGAAAACACCCCAATGTGGTTATCTGGCACTGCCCTGTGTTATGATCATTTGAGTTGAGGTTTTTGGTTTGGGGTTGGTTTTTTTTTTTTTTTTTTCTTTTCTTTTCTCCTATTGGTTCTGTTTTCCCTGAGAGCCCAAACCGGGTCTTATTCATCTTTGTATTTCTTACAACACCTAGCACAGGGCCTGGCCCGCGATGAAAGATGAATAAGCAATGTTGAACACGTTCCAATTTTTTGCGTTGACTTCTCCTCGGATCTTTATGATCGTGCGTGTTTAGGAAGGTCGAGCTGGGCCGTGCTGGACTTTGGCGTGGAGTGACAAGGCACTGAACCACAGCATTCACCAAGGATGTGTGTCCCCAAACTCCTCACACAGAATGATGACTAAGAATGAGAAGGGCTGCAATAAGCGGTAGAGACTGGACCCCACAAGGGGGTCCTGTCACTAGGTAATGACTCAACCACAATGACCTTATAGTTTCGGTGATTCAAGTTCATGCCTCAGCAACATTTTGCATTTTACCTTATAGAATGGACTTCCAAATCACACTCAAGTGACTTAAACATAAATGTTACAACCATCAACGGCCGGAGTCTACTCTGTGGGAAAATTGCTGCGCATCTCAATCAACTGAGAAATGTACGGAATATACTGAACTAATAAGGGGGAAACTCCCCAAGAGCTGACTTACAAGTCCTCCTCAGCCTCCCAGCTCACCTCCCAACTCACCTGGACCCCTGACACAGTTCTGTGTCAGCAACTCGTCCCAGCTCCAGCTGCAGACTTTCCCCTGTAGTATTTGTAGATCAATTGCAACTGATCAGAAAAAGAAAGAAAAATGAGCACCTGGCCTTCAACATTTTCACTGTAGAGTCTTACAGCTGAACTTGAATGACAAGTTCAGTCTCTCCTTGGGGAATGAAAACCTTCCTCCTTCTCCTCGCCTCCTCCAAATCATGAACAATAGCTGTAAAAGAGAGAAGACTCAGAAACCCCCAGCAGATCTCTGGACAGGCTGGGGCAGAAGCAGGGAGGAGATTTTAACTGCAATTCTGCAGGCTTTGCAGGGCTCATCCTCTGGGGAATGGCCAGCAGACCTCAGCAGTTCCCACGTCTCATGTTGACTCTGGTGGACTTCAACCCATATTCTCCACCAAATGCCAAACCACAGTACACTGAGCAGCAGAGAGCAAGCATCCAACAGACACATCAGAATGACTCAGAGGAATGGTTTCCAAGCCTTTGTGACCCCATATCTATTTCCTTTATTAAGGAGAAGAGAATAAATAAGGGAGGGGAGGAGAGGAAGGGAGAGCAGAGAAGGGGAGGGCAAAGGAGGGAAGAGGAAGAGAGGGGAGGAACCAGTGCAATGTGTAAGACAGATGCCACACTGCACTGCCTCTTAGCCATCCCGGCCATGAACATGGGAGCCCACCAAGACTCCTATTCTAAGGTGCAGTTCTTTAGTTCAGCCTGGGGAAGTTCATATTGGTTGTAGCAAAAGATTCAATAAAGCAAGACCTGCCCAAGCTGCCAGAATCGTAACCACAAAAGACCATTTTGTGGGTTTTGTGGCCATTTTCATTCACTCCCTGGACCAGAGTACATTGGACTCCCTGCAGAATAATCTCCAGTACATCATTCAGTCTATTCTCAAATGCCTCAAGTAGCAGGATTTTCACAACTTCCCTTGGGAAGTTATTCTTAAAGTCGAATGGCCAGGGTGTTTTTCCTTGATATTGAACATCCATCTTTCTTCTTCTTAACTTCATCCCTGTTATCCTGTGGAATAAACTCCTGCCCTCCGCATTGTCTGTTTCCCTTAGCGTTTACCGATGCATTTCCCGAGCATCCTTACTATACCATTTCAGCCTCTCTGCACTCAAGCCTCAGAGATCAAGAAACGGCTAAGGAATGCAGTGACAAATAAAGGCTCTGCCATTTGGCGAGCATAAACATAAATGAGATGTGAGCCCAAAATCTCAATAAAGAAGGGATCATCATCAATCCACCCTCTACGCAGAGCCCCACGACAATGGGAGAATTACTCGGCAGTGAGCGATGCTCTGCCAAGGGGACCCTGTTCTCCCCGTGATTCATTTTCACGACCTAATGAGTTCTCCCTCCCCCAAAATGAGTTTATGAAATGTCAAATATATCTTATCATATGTATCTTTAATTGCATTCACCACACTTGGTATACTTTTTATCTTATTGTGCTATGCTGCCTGGTGTATAAATTCTCATTGCACAAACTTGGGAGCGTCGAGAGCTTGCCAGCTCCTTGCTGCAAGTAGAGGAGTCAAAGTGGGCTCTGAGAGTGGGCTGCCCAAGAGGACATTAGCCTTGTTACATTAGCCTGATGAATGTGGGGAGACTCAGCTGTTTTCTCCCTACTTTTAGAACCCTTTTTCACAATCCAGAAAAACTCCAGTAATTAAAAATGGCTACTCAACCCCCTACTCAAGTCAAGTGAGTCTCCCTTTGTCTCCTGTCCACACCTCACCTCCAGCACACACCCTGTTCAGTCCAATCTCCTTCAGATCTCTTACTATGATGCCTCACCAAAATGTCCTTTTTCTCCAGCGAATGGTTACCGGATTTTATAGCTGGACAGTTCTTTAGTTGAGACTTTTTTTTCTTTCTGACAAGACAGCTAGAGACCTAGAGAAAAGTTGGATCTGATACTCCGTTTGGTGCACTTCTTTTTCCTTCCTTAAGAAAGATGTTCATTGGGGGCACCTGGGTGGCTCAGTTGGTTAAGCGACTGCCTTCAGCTCAGGTCATGATCCTGGAGTCCCAGGATCGAGCCCCGCATCGGGCTCCCTGCTCAGCAGGGAGTCTGCTTCTCCTTCTGATCCTCCCCCCTCTCATGCTCTCTCTATCTCATTCTCTCTCTCAAAGAAAGAAAGAAAGAAAGAAAGAAAGAAAGAAAGAAAGAAAGAAAGAAAGATGTTCATTGAACACTTACCATACAGCATGGAGATAAAAGAAATAATCCCTACCCAGAAGGAGCTCTCGAGCTGGTGAAGGCAAAGGACAAGTGAAAAGAAAATTGTGATTGTGATCAATATAATGCTATGCTCAAAGAAGCACCAGGTACTCTATGAATATAGAGGAGGGACCCCAAATTCAGCGAGGGAGGCATCACTCTTTTCCCTCTTGACCTCCCTTCAAGCCATTCTCCAGATTGTAGTCAGAGTGAGCTTTTAAAACATGAACGAAATCAGGTCATTCCACTGCTTAGAAAACGTCAGGGACTTGTATGCATTCAAACAAAATCCGCACTTCCCGTGTGGGCACACGGTCATGCAAGGTCTGGCCCTGCCCTCCTCTGCACCCCCACCACCTCCTTCACTGTCCATGGCCCACCAAACTCAAGCTCCATTACTAACCTGCTTTCAATTCCGAGAATGCACCTGGTTCTTCCTTCCTTCACAGAGCCTTCCTACATACTCATTCCCCTTTTGTTCCTCCTGTCTGAAATGCTGCCCTGAATCCTTTCCAATGAGCATCAACTCTCCCTGCAGCATCACCTGGTGTACCCGGCTAGCTCATTGTCATTTTTCAGGTATCGGCTTAACTGTCACCTCCTCAACCTTCTACTTACAGCAGATCCCCATCCCGCCCCCATGTCCCATTCCCACCCCAGTCACTGTCGTTGTTCTCTGGTTTTTCCCTCAAGGCAACTCGCACAATTTTTGCTATATATTTATCTGTACACTTCCCCGTTTAGTGTTTGTCTTTCCAAACAAATGCTGCTAGCAATTAGTATGCTAAAAGATAAACAGAGGCACATTAAATTTTTGAACAGTTTATCTGAACAACTATTGATTTGACTCAGGCAGTGCCAAACCGAAGGTGAGTAGAGGTGCTCCATTGACAGAAGATAAGGGAAAGACTTTTATAGAGAAGACACAAAAACATAGCAAAAAAATTACTTGATTGGCTATAATTTGAATTGCCTGATTTAGGAAAGCCTAGTTGGTTGTTTGTGATTTATTGTTCTTAAGTTTCAATTTCTTGACCTTGAGGCATTTACATGACTTGACTCTGGCTTGGGTTTCAGTTCGCTTGCGTAGGCTGACAAGACAGGCAGCTTTCCGTCCAATGGCTGCCTTGTTCAATTACTTCAAAAACAAAGTAAGATTTTTTAGACAAAAATCTCTATGAAAACAAGGATCTTGTATGTTTTATACACAAAATGCCTAGCTCAGTGCCTTCATGGACTGGCTCAACAAATACTTGTTGAAAGAATGACTTCTTGGGACGCCTGGGTGGCTCAGTCAGTTAAGCGTCTGTCTTTGGCTCAGGTCATGATCCCAGGGTCCTGGGATCGAGCCCCACATCAGGCTCCCTGCTCAGTGGGGAGCCTGCATCTCCCTCTCCCTCTGCCTGCTGCTCTGCCTACTTGTGCTCTCTCTGCCTCTCTCTCCAACAAATAAATAAATAAAATGTTTTTTAAAAAGTAGAAGAAGAAAGTGATTTCCTGACCAGGTGACACTTGAGCTGAGTTCTGAAGGACAGGCAAGAGTTGGTTAACAGGGGAGTGGCATTGCTGGCACCTGGTGAAGCATATGGGAAGATCTGGAAGCATGACCACATAAGAACCTGATGTTACTAAGTATGGCTTGAACATAACATGCAAAAGGAGGGATGGTGGGTGATGAGGCTGGAAATGCTGGCCAAGGACTATGGACACTCTCCTGTAGACCAGGGAGAGCCAGCGAGTGGTTTTCAAAGGAGCAGTAAGATAGTCAACTTGTATTTTATAAAGGTCACTTTGGAGAAAGGGTAAGACCACAGCCAGGGAGGCTACCATAGACACCCAGGGGTGGATAACAAGGACCTGCAAAGCATGATGCAAGAGAGATTTAGAAAATCAGATGGGATTTAGTGATCAATTAGCTGTTGGGGTGAGGAAGAAAGAAGAATCTGAGATAACACCCAGAGAGATTTCTGGCTGAGGCCACGGCTCGAAGGGTTACCATTAATTTTGAAGCAGCGTCCTAGAAATAACTTGGTTCTACTGTATTTCCTTCAAGGACGAAGTGAAGATTCACATACTTCATCCTACAATGATTTTCTCCTGCTCTGAACTCCTCCAGCATTTCTTTTTATAAACTGTACAACCTTCCCGAACAGGATGGATTTACTCATATCCATCAGGTCCCTACAGGAAACAGATGGCACCCTCACAAGGAGTAATTGAGAAGAGTACATTGAATATTTATTTACAAAGATGCAGGGACAGTAAAGGGAGATCAGCGGCAGTGAAGTGCCACCGAGCTAGGAATGGCTCATCAGTTCTCCAACAGGCCCAGCGCATGCCTGCCTCAGGGTCACTACCTTTGTTGCTTTCTCTGCTGGAAATGTTCTTTCCCCAAATATCTCCATGGCTCACTTCTTCACCTTCTTAACTCTTCACTAAGATGTCTCATTGGCCTGGGCTATTTAAAATTGTTCAAAGGCAAAATAAAACAAAACTTCTCCCCCTTTACCTCCTTTATTTGTCTCCTAATCATGTATCGCAACCTATCATACTATATGTGTTACTTATTTACCTTACATAAGATAAAAGTAACTGCTCTAATCCTTGCTGTTTACACACGCACGCACATACACACAATTATACACATATTTGAATTATTATCCAAAATATTTGTGGCCCTTCCCTATGGGCCACAGGAAGGATTGCATTTCCTACCCCGTAGCCCTCAGGCTTGGTCATGTGTGTTTTTTGGCCAAAGGTATGTTCTACTTCCAAACAGAAGCTTTAAGAGCCATCATGTCTTCCGCCATCTTCTTTTTCCTTTGCCATGAGAATAGTGATGTCCCTGACAGGGACTACTCCTTCAACCTGGATCCCAGAGTGAAGATGTAAAGCAGAGCTACAGTCAACCCCCAGCCAGCATGTGATGCAGGTAAGCCACTTGCTTTACTATGGAACACCACTGAGATTTGTGGATTGTTTGTTACTGCAGCATATCTTAACCTAAGCTGTCTAATACAATATACAAAAGATGCAGCTGTTTGTGTGTTTTTCAACGATTGTTCAGAACATAAATATTGCTCTTACTTCCTCATTTCATTGTAACATATCTTGGATCCTAGGTTCTCAACAACTAGGTTAAGCTGCCTCTCCATGTCAGAGGCTTGCCCTGGAAGGAAACAATATAACCAATCTACGGACCATGAAGACATTGCCATTACAGCTTTGTCAGGCTAAGTTAGGGTTGGAGAAAGGAGTTTTGTGGTCTCAGGTTCAGTGTGCATCTTGTAACTTAATACTTATCCAGTGGTTATAGGCAAAGGGCTATCAATAAAGCTGATTATGAGGTTTAGTCAGACACTGAACTTAAAACTATGTTTGGCCCTTACAATTTTTCAAGCCAAGATAAAAAGTTCTTTTCTACCATCTGCATGCATCCCCATCCCCTGATTCTATCAAACTGAGGATTTTTTCATTTTTTTGGTTTTCTTTTCAGGAGACCTAAAGGAATTTCCAGAATATAGTCTAACAGAAACACCTATGTACTGTGCCCTAGTTGAAACCAATGCTTTCCAAAAATGTGACAAACTTACTTGATCATAGAGATACCCAGAGAGCCTTATAATAATCCCAAGTCCCCCTTTTTAGCAAGAACCAACACTCCACTTCTCACCCTCTACTATGAATTAGGCATTGTCTCTAAGGCTCCCATGCAGCACTTATGAAGCAATATGTTAACATTAAAGCTCTCTCTTTGAAATCATCTTCTTTCATTTTGAAAATAATGTGCTTGTAATACTAAACCGGGAAAATTATACAAATATTTTTAAGAAGATAAATTAACCATGTTCTCACACCTCAAACATAAGCACTATAAAATGTCGATGCATTTCCTCCCTGTCTTTGCTTTTATGCATATGGTTCTCTTAACTGGGATCATATTTTATACAATTCACTTTGTCACTTAACGTTATAGCCATAAGTATTTCCCACATGTTTAAAAAAGTCCTGGCATTGTATTCAACTATACAGATATCACAATGTTATCTAGCTATTCCCCTTTACTTGAATATTTTAAATAATGTTGTACTAAATAAATAAATAAGTATAAAAAAATAATGTCTAATAAGCACCTTGGTATGTAAATTTTTGTTCACAGTCTCTAGTATTCATTCATTATTTATTTAGGGTAGTTTTTTTTTTTTTTAATGGAATCACGTGTTAAAGCCTACATAATTCCTTTGTCCAACCCTAACCTAGCCTAACGAAGATGTAATGGCAGCGTCTTCATAGTTCTAAGGCTTTTGATGTATATTGTACTAACTGCCTCTGAGCCCAGATAACAAGGAATCCTGCCTTAGGACACACATCAGAAGGCCACCGACGTCAAACACACACACACACGCATGCACCACACACACATGCACACTCTACATTTGTTAAAGAACATGTGGGTGCCAGAATCAATCAGTATCCAGGCCCCAGGGACACACAGCTTCACCTCTCTTTCCAGACATCCTTAAAACATAAAGGAACTGCATCTGAATACCTGTAAGATCTATGAGTTATGCCGTCAGAGATGGACACTTCTCTGCAGGGGTAGAAAGCACATAGGTAAGAGAGAGATAAGTTAACCTGACAAGCCCTTCCTGTCAACATCAATGCAATAGCTTCTTAGAAAAGAAAGTACCATTTGCTAGTGGTACCGTGTGCCTATTTTCCAACTTCCTTTCTGCTAAATGTACAGCTCCTGACATACTCATAAGTTGGTGCTGTCTGCACCTTGAGGAGGAGCACTTTGCAATATTAACCAATTTATACGGCTCTTAAATTTGAGACCACATGGGTAAGGTATAACATGCACGATGGATGATAACAATTCTTTACTTAAGCAACTTCATGGACATTGACATTGAACAATTTTGAGTAGCTTTATTTTCATAAAAACATTTACTAATATTTAGTTAAATATTTAAAATTAAACTAAAATTTATCTAAGTAAGTCTTATCCGAAAGTCTGATAGTCAAGGGCACCTGGGTGGCTCAGTTGGCTGAGCCCGGCTCTTGGTTTCAGCTCAGATCATGATCTCAGGGTCATGAGATCGAGCCCCACATTGGCTCCGTGCTGAGTGGAGAGACTGCTCTTCCTCTCCCTCTGCCCCTCTCCCTGCTCACACTTGCTCAAGCTCTCGATCTCTCTCTCAAATAAATAAATATTTTTTAAAAATAAAATTCTGATAGTCATTAATTATAACTTTCCTTTTGTCTTTCAATTTTATTTTTTTAAGATTTTATTTATTTATTTGAGAGAGAGAGAGAGAGCATGAGTGGGGAGAGGGGCAGAGGGCCAAACAGACTCCCCGCTGAGCGGGAAGCCCAACACTGGGCTCGATCCCAGGACCCTGAGATCATGACCTGAGCCAAAGTCAGACGCTTAACTGACTGACCCACCCAGGTGCCCGCCTTTTAATTTTAAAATAATTCTGAATATTTTAGAAGAAAAACTACTTTTTAAAAATATATATAATACATAACTCTAATTTTCCATTTCTTTAGTTTAATTTACATGTGTAATGGGGATGTTTTCAGATGTATATCCTTTGAATACAATTACATATTTTAAATATCTAGATAAATGGCATATGAGCTTGCATTTATACTTTCGGCCCAGGCTCCCAAATGTCAGAGATAGGCCTACAGCAAAGGATTGACAGATTGCTCTCTACCCACAATATGTGAGCACACATTTTCCCACACCAAGTTTAAATCTTACTTCCAATAATTCTCAGTGATTAAGTAAAAGTTTTCATTTCTATCGCTTTGATTACTAGCTAAGGTGAACTTTTCAAATATATGTTAACTAGTCACTTATAATTTCTCTTGAGGTAATTTATCTCTTCATACACTTCGCCCATTTTAAATTTAGGGCATTAACATTTTTTCTTATTGATTTGTGTGAACACGTTACATATTAAAGATATTCACCCTTAGTCATATTACTTGCAAATGTTCCCCAAATTATCAATTATTTTAAGTTTTTGTTTATATTTTTTTATAAACACAAAATTCTAATTTATCTGTAGTCAAGTCTATCCATCTTTTCTTTTGTGATTTCTCCTACAGATTTTATGCTTAAAATACCATTTCCCACTCAGAGATCAGATAAATATTAATCTTAATTTTTTTATAGTATTTTCACTTTTTAAACACAATTCACTCATGCACCTGGAATTTATCTGGGCATGATATAAGGTCATGACTTGCATTAATTTTCTTCTATGTACCTATTTACATTTCCACAAACTATCAAATACATAGACCAATCTTTCTCAGTGACTTGCAATATTTCCTTTATTGTGTGTTAACTTTTAGAGTTTGCTTCCACAAAAATATATTCCCTTCTACTCATCTATGAGTCTATTCCTGAGCCACATTAACTAATTATTGCAGAGATACGATATTCTAAATTTCTCACCAGATGAGCCCTTTGCTTTTCATTAATCTTCTTTTCATACTTTCTCCCATTCTCATCTTTCTATTCTTGCAGGTGAAGTTTGGAATCGGTCCTCAACTTGCTGCCCTTTTGGGCCCTGCCTTAGCAGTAGCTGGGTACCCTTGACTGGAAGTAAAACCAAAGCAGAAGGCCACCTGGCAGAGGTATGGGAGTGGGTAACCACTAAAAATCATTCTAAATCTATTTAGTAGTAGTTGTCTATTTACTCCAAGATTACTTCTAACTCTAAAATCAGTCTCTGGACCCACAACTATTTTGCTATATATTGGAAAGTGCATGGCTTGTGGTCAGATGGACTACCACATTGACCTTAGACAAGTCAAATGACCTTAGACAACTTACTTAACTTCTCTGAACCTCAGCTTCCTTATCTGTAAATAGAAGTGGGTTAAATCAACCTCACAGAGCTGTTGGGAGAATTAAGAGACCATGTAGGTAAAGCAGCCAGCATGGGTCCCAGCATATGGTGAGTGCTCTGGAAATGTTAGCTTCCTTCTCCCTTTTTAGCATTCCTGCTATGCTACTCCTGGAGCATGCTCCTAGTCCTGCTCTGCATCTTTCAAGGCATTAGGGTGTCTTTGCAAAATAGATTCTGCTATGGTTTAAGTGGATATGGCCCCCAAAATTCCTATGTTGAAATCCTAATGCCCAATATGATGGTTGTAGGAGGGGGGGGCCTTTGGGTGGTGACTAGGTCATGAGAACAGAGCCCTCATGAATGGAATTCGTGCCTCTAATAAAGAAGTCCCAGAGAGCAGCTTGTCCACCTGCTGCCATGTGAGAACAAAATGAGAAGTTGCCCGTCTGCAGCCCAGAAGAGGGCCTCCATCAGAACCCAACCAGGCTGGCACCCTGATCTTGAACTACCCCCCTCCAGAACTGTGAGAGGTAAATTTCTGTGGTTTATAAGCCAGCCAGTCTGTGTTATTCTGTTATAGCGGCCCGAACAGACTAAGACAGATTCTAAGATTGATTCCTCGGAGCACTCAAGGATGTCACATGGACAAAAACCTTCAGTTTTTGTGGAGTCCTGAGGCACCCTCTTTACTTCCCTGTTAGGACCATTCAGCTAAGTTCTTGCCTGCGAAGATCCTTCTGCCAGTCACAGAGAAGTGTGAATATTTTAAAGGATTCAAGCCAGCTCGTCGACATGTTCCCCACTTCTATATGTATATGTACTCTTTGACTACTAACAAGATGGATCCTCCTCAGCCAGGCAGAGAAAGGAACTACTAGCCTGGATGATTATCCCAGAACTGACACTAACCTGGAACCAGTTTCCTTTTTCCATGAGGGCATTACTCCAACGATGGGAATTATCTGTTAAAAAAGAACAAAATAGAAATGTAAGGTAAAGCCGTGTTCTCCCCAAGTTGCCCTAAGTTAGAGCCAGAAATCTCTAGGCAGAGCCAACAGTATCACACACTGTAAACTAGTCTTTAACAAGGTCTCATCAACCCTGCCCGGCTTCACCCAACCTTGGCACAAGCCCTCATCCTGTTTCAGAAAAGCCCCAGCACACTCAGCCTTGATCCAAGCTGTGTTACCTGTTGTTACCTCAGAGTTGAGCTCCACGCTGACCTCCCCCCAGGCTTGCTGTAGGCACTGTCCCCTCGACAAGACTGTGAAGCAAATGGTTTCTGCCTCTGTGGTATAATAAAAAGTAAATAAATATTTGGTCTTTGTCCCTGATTCCTGGCACAGAGCTCCTAAAATCCATGGAATTTACTGTCTTTTGTGTGCTCGTGAGGTGACTCATACTGGGAGCTGGTCACCAGAAAAGCCAACCACATGACAAGAGGGTTAGAACTTCTACCCCACCCCCACCCCCACCACCAACCTCCAGGGAGGAGAGAAGGGCTGAAGATTAAGTTCAATCATCCATGGCCAATGATTTAATCAATCGTGCCTATGTAATGGAACTTCTTCCTTAAAAATTCCTAAATGAGAGGTCAGGGAGCTTCCGGGTTGGTAAACACACCAGTGTACTAGGAGGCTGGTGCATTTGGAGAGGGCATGGAAGCTCTGCAGCCCTTGTCCCATACTTTGCCAGATTCATCTCCATCATTTGGCTCTTCTTGAGTTGCACCCTTTATAATAAACTGGAAAAGTAAAGCACTTTCCTGAGTTCTGTGAGTTATCTGGTGAATTATCAAACTTGGTGGGGGGGTTGGTCATGGGAATCCTCAAATATGTAGTTGGCTGGGCAGAAGTGTGGGTCACCTGGGTACCCCACTTGCAGCTGGCATCTGAGGTAGGGGCAGTCTTGTGGAACTGGGTCCTTTAATTTGTGGGATTTGACACTAATTCCAGGTAGATAGTATCCAAATTGAATTGAGTTGGACATCCAATTGGTGTCAGAGTATTGGAGAACTGGTATCAGAAAACATCGCACAGTCCCAGACTCTCTACTCCAACCCCCACACCCCAAGTACCACCTAACCTTAACCGTGTTCCTTGGAACCCCAGAAGTACTCCAAGAACTCCATGAATCCCAAATCCAAAACGGGCCCTAGGCTATGAAACTGTCCCTTTCCCCTCTCATCTCCCCTACCCACCCCACAAGAAATGTCTGTATTCTATGTCCTGTGCCTTTCCAAGTCTGTGCCTTTGACCACCTGGAATGTTTGCCTTCTTTTCCTGTAAATTTGAAGTCCATTTCAAATGCCTTCTTAAAGTCTCATCACATCGCTCCACCAAATGTCATCTTTCCCTAATTTGGAACAATTAATCTCTACCTCTCTTTATATGCTTTAATGACATATCACTTTCTATCTTATATTACGGTTTTCTGATGTTCATCGTTTATTTTCCCTACTAGACTATAAACCCTTTGCTGGCAAGGAACTTGCAGTCAAGTCAGAGAGATATATTGTGATCCTTGGTTGAATTATCTTTGTATTCACAACCTGGCTTTGTATTTGGCTCTTAGTATTCACAGAATAATTTCATAAGTGAGTCAATCAATCTCAAAAGTGCTATATGAGGTAGCAAACCTACCTCAAGAGAATGATCAATGAATTGAACATGTGCAAAATCTGAAGTAAAAGGTCTGTCCCTTTCTACACATGGGGCTTGTGCTAATCAGGGTTCTTCAGAGAAACAGAACCAATAAGATATATATAGAGAGAGAAAGAGATGTAAGAAGAGATTTATTTTAGGAATTGGCTTACTTGATTATATAGGCCAACATGTCCCGTGACCAGGAGAGTGGGAAATGTAATTCAGTCCAAGTCCAAAGGTCTGAGAATCAGGTGAACAATGGCAGTCTGAGTCCAAAAACCCAAGAGCACCAGTATCTGAAGGAAGGAGAAGATTAACATTTCAGCTCAAGCAGAAAGAGCAAATTCACCCTTCCTCTGCCTTTTTGTTTTATTTAGGCCTTCAGTGGTTTGGGTGATGCCCACCCACACCCACCCAAATTGAGGGCAATTTTCATTAATCTGTCTACCAATTCAAATGCTAACCTCATAGACACACCTGAAAAAAATGTTTTACCAGCTACATGGGTATCCCTTAGCCCAATCAAGTTGAAACATAAAATTAACCATCACAGGGCTCATGGGGAAACCAAACCTATTTGACTGTGCTTATCACCCAATTTATTTTTTGCCCAGAATCCTGGTTTAGGACCAAAGAAACTGGAATCTGAATGAACCCCCAAAGAATAAAAGAAATCACTGAGGTCTTTCCTCTTAGTCAGAGGACTACTGCTTTTCCGTCCTTTGCTCCCAAACCTCGAAAGCTCCAGGCCATGCTGAATTCTAAGAGCAATTATGAAGTGTTTTTTTGAACCTGCAAACCACAAACCAACTTGTGTGGTTAGACAACCTCCAATATCCATCCTCTGATGATTTGGGAAGAAGTGAAAACTGTCTCACCAATATTTGGTGACTTATACTTTCCAAAAGAAGTTACAAATAGAAAATGTGCACACTTGGGGCACCTGGGTGGCTTAGTCGGTTAAGCATCTGCCTTCGGCTCAGGTCATGATCTCAGGGTCCTGGGATGGAGCCCCGCATTGGGCTCCTTGCTCACCAGGGAGCCTGCTTCTCCCTCTCCCTCTGCCTGGAGCTCCCCCTGCTTGTGCTCTATCTCTCTGTCAAATAAATAAATAAAATCTTTTTTAAAAATGTGCACACTTTCAAATAAGGAAATATGGCAAATTCTACCACACCCATCATCCCTGAAGACTGAACAGGATCCCTTGCTCTCTCCCTATGGAAACTATCACAGCTCCAGGGAAATGTTTTTCCTCTAAACTCAACAGCTGATGAGAAGCTCTGAAGAAGAGAATTAGGAAAGGAACCAAAAGGAAGACCTGAACACTGATCTACATTAAGCTGACTCAACTAAATTAAGTGGTAAGACTCATCTGCTATACTTCACTATGCAGAGGGATGCTTCCATTTTATTGCTGTAGTAAATTCAAACCAGAAAGCAACATAATATTGGCATTTCAATCCAGAAGCCTCTGAAAAATACACACAAGCACACACTCTTACATGCGTGCTCCCTGCCCAGGCCCCTCAGCTCTGTGCGTTGAAAGCTTTATGAACGAAAGCCTGCAGGATATCCAGAGACTGCTGACAAGATTCAAAGGGATGGAATTTTACAAATCCTTATAAAAGAACCGGGAGCCCTTGCCAATGGGAATTTGAAATATGTTCCTCCGCTCCTTTGGCTATACAGAAGAAAAAAATCATAAACAACTTGCCAAGAACATACGTTCCTACAGAACATATCACCCTCATGCTAAGTGTTCACCCTCCTCTCTTTTTAAGCACTAGGAATCAGTGACATTACTGGGATAATACAGACCTGCCTGGCACCTTCAATCACTTGGCAAATTATAGAACAGGGCTATGTCACTTTAGCTACTGAAATAAGGAAACAGACTGACATTACCAAATAAGCATGTGCAGTGCAGGCGTATAAGAAATGGGGCAATATTTCAAGTGCTTGGGAAGTGACAAATTTTATGTTGAGCCACATCCACTGCAGGGCACCACATGATATTTCTTCAAGGTGCAAGCATTGCATGAAGGTAAACTGTGCTGTGCACATTGGTAAAACGTTTATATTCCATCAGTTTTTTTGCCAGAGGAAAGTAATAGTGGTGCTTTGTACATATGCCAGATGAATTTTATTATAGAAGCCACAGCTTATTTCTAAATAAATTATTAAATCATCAACTTTTAAATGAAATGGAATTGTCTGCACTGATCTCCCAGCTAAAAGATGCTCTTTAGTAGAAAATGACTGTCCCAGAATAGGAGAGTTAATTCAACTACATGCTTCAGAAGATTGTGGAAAGGTAAGAAAACCAGTATTTATTCAGCAAAATGCCAAGCTCTGAGTAGACACTTGCTGTGTGACTTAGCTAATACCAATGTACAAGAAAAGAACAATTACTCCCATATCAGAGATGAGAAAATTCCAAGAGGCTGGATCACTTGCCCAGAGACATGATGCTAAGAAGTGGTAGTAATGAGATTTGAAAATCTAGGTCTTACTAAAACCTAAGCTCATTTAAATGCCATATGCTAACTCCCAACCTGGACAAAGTAGGCCTAGATAATCTTGCCCTGGCTTTTCAAGCCAAAATTAAATATAAGTAAGTCACCTGTAATAAGTCAGTAACCTGTCACCATTAGGTGATAATGTCCATATATTTTGGTAATTGGTGGCACACACGGTACATTTCATGCATACAGACTTTATGCCCTAATGTAATTGCTGTTAGCCAAACAGAAGGCTTGCTGGTCAAAAAAATGGTCAAAACAAATTTTTTTTAAGATTTTATTTATTTATTTATTTGAGAGAGAGAGACCACACGTGAACATGGGGAGGGTACAGGAGGAGGGAGAAGAAGGGGCAAAGAATCTCAAGCACAGCCTGCACTGAGAACGGAGCTCAACACGGGGCTCAATCTCATGACCCTGAGATCCTGACCTGAGCTGAAACCAAGAGTCAGACACATAATCAACTGAGCCAACCAGGCACCCCAAAATTTTTTTTTATTTTTTTATTGTTATGTTAATCACCATACATTACATCATTAGTTTTTGATGTAGTGTTCCGTGATTCAT
>NC_138380.1:82991899-83037134 GCF_054177405.1 Leptonychotes weddellii
AGCCGTGGGATGAGTTGGCCACTGGGTGGCGCTGCTGCATCTTTGCTTCGTCTTCATGGTCACAAGGACAAGAAGCCAATGGTTATACCTAAAGCTATGCCAGACTGATTGAGTCATTTGTGACACTGGAAGGTTGGGGAGTCAAGAAACCAAGAAATGAGGAGGGCCCCCCCTTTTTAAATTCTAGGCTGAGAATTTTTCTAAATCAAAATGACCATCATAAGGAAACCTGTTCACAAGAAAAAAGCCCCTTTTATTCTCCAAATCCCTGAGGCCTAAAAATAAGCACCTAGAACCCAAAGTATAGGGCCTTTAATCAGAAGTGATATAAAATTATAATTTCACATGCTTGAAGCATCTCTATTTTGTGAGGCCAGACTGTGCCTAAAATGTTTCAAACAATCTTAATCTCTCTCCCTCTCCCTCTCCCTCTTTCCATCTTTCCCTCCCTCTCTCCCTCCCTCTCTCCCTCTCTCTCTCTCTCTCCCCCTCTTTCCCTCTATCCTACCTCCATTTCTATCTCTCTATTTCTTTCATACACACACACAAACAGAACTTTTCAGGATTTAGAGGTAGGGAGAGACAACAACTTACTTTGTTAACCTCTCCAGTATGTCACAACCCTTCTTTTTTTTGTCAGCAAGTCTACAACCAGAGGTTTTCCTCACATCAAATACAACTCTTTCCAGCTACTATTAAGCCTGTTTCCTTAGGAGTCGCAAAGTCACCGTCATGTAATATTACTTATAAAATAAGTATATAAGTTCTATAAGAAATTTTTTACCATGAAATATAAATAACTTGCCAAATCCTTTGTAATAATAAGAGTGATTTGACAACAGTAAGAGTGATTTGACAGTTCTTGCCAATAAAGCAAAACTGGACTGAAGTGAGGGAGGGTATAATGTAAATAACCTGAAAATAAAACACCTTTCTTTTTCTTCATTGGAAACACCACAAAACAATTTCTTTCAAAATCAGATCCTAAAATAACCAGGGACTCTCATTTGTGATTATCAACTATCTCGTAAAACATCAAATCGTACTTTAGGAACCTTCAACGATGAAGTCATTTACTTGTTAAAAACTAACAAGGGGCACCTGGGTGGCTCAGTCGGTTGAGCATCTGCCTTCGGCTCAGGTCATGATCCCTGGGTCCTGGGATCGGGCCCCACGTTGGGTTCCCTGCTCAGGGGAGAGTCTGCTTCTCCCTCTACCCTTCTCCTCCTGCTTGTGATGTCTCTCTCCCTAATAAATAAATAAAATCTTTAAAAAAATAAAAACCACAAATTTTTCATCTGTGCTAGAAATTATGGTCATGGGGTTGATCACAGAAGGAAAACTCATTTAATGCACTTAGAGATTTAAATCCCAAGCAGGAGCCAATTAAACTATTGTTCTTTGAAATCACTTTGTTTTGCTATTCAAGATGCCAAATAATATATTATTAGTGTTTTAATCTTCTTATAGGACTGTATGAGGCTCCCACAAAGTCTGCAGTCTGGCCATGCTCATGATGACCCCATTTATCAGCTCAGAGACCGTTTTTATTTCTGTCCATATGCTAGAACAAAGGACTGCCTTGGTGAAGGTAGCAACAGCACTAGGGGCAGAGATGCGATCCGTGTTCACTCAGCTGCTCACAGGCTCTACCTCTAGTGTGAACATGAGACTCCTGACCTCATCCCAAGTTACTGCTGGCTCAAGGGAAGCAACCAAGGGACGACTAGAGAAAGGTCAGGCAGAGTAAGTGGCCATTGACAGATATTGTTCAGTTGATGGAGAGAATGAGTAGAGAGGCTGACAAAGAAGTTTGCTGAAGATCCACAGCTTTTAGTTTGACATGGTGGGGTCTGTATGAAATCAAAGATACCCTACTTCTAGGATTTGATCTAAGGAAATGATTGAACAGGTAATAAAAACTCAGCACAAAGATACCCATTGCTACATTCTATCTAAAGTAGAGAAGAATTAGAAACAACCTAAACAACCCGCACTAAAAGAATAGCTAAGGGGCGCCTGGGTGGCTCAGTTGATTAAGCATCCAGCTCTTGGTCATGACTCAGGGCATGAGCTCAGGTTGATGGGATTGAGCCCCACCTCAGGCTCCGTGCTCAACAGGGAGTCTGCTTGAAGATTCTCTCCCTCTGCCCCTCTCCCTGCGTGCACTCTCTCTCTCTCTCAAATAAATAAATCTTCAAAAAAAAGAATAGCTACGTAAATTATAATCCATCTATTCATAGCAGTGTGACACACCCATTTACAGGTCATCATTATGAGAAACGAGATACTTATGGGGTATTTCTAAGTGAAAGCTAAAAGTTACATACCTATGTGGAAAAATTATGTTTAAAAATGTGTACTTTACAGATAAAAACTGGAAGATTATGCTCAGATATGGTAATGTATTCATGTGGTGGGATTAGAGGGTTTTTTTCTTTTTCAGAATTTTCTTTCATGTTGTGCTATTTTACAATAAGAAAAGGAAAATATTTGGAAAACTGTTCATTTTTAAGAAAAGGAACCACATATGCTTTATCCTGAAAATCAGAATCTGGAAAAAAGCAAATGCACTTAATTCAAAACAGTGGATCAAGAGAAGATCCCCAGACTACTCTCTGGTGAGGGGGCATACAACAATAAATCAAAATATATTTATTAAGTTTATAATTTTTTCAGTTATATCAAAACCTAAAATTTATTCCTTGAAGTATAGATAATCGACTTTAAACCCCAATGGAAGAGAAAGGGGATACACTAGAAGCCATTTCTACTTGCCTTTAGTGCATTTTCTAACAGCCCTTGTAAGGTTTTACTTCGGCTGATACTAACAATTACACCTGCTGGGGGGTGCCCCAGGAATGTGGGTACATTCTCAGTAGCATGTGTAGACTGGCCTTAACAAAATAAAACAAAACAAACAAAAATTAAAAAGTGTTTTATTGGATTTGTCACAATATTGCTTCCATTTTAAAAGAGAAAGATCAGTTCACAAAATTGGAATTCCTATTAGCCCAATTGAGTTATTTTTCACTGCTCTCGGGGAAAACCGATATCATACATAGGAATCACTTGTACACAATACATCTCACCCAATAATAAGATACTCAGAACTTCAAAAAGTTCAACAAGAAGTGACTGACTGCTAAGTTAAATAGATTTGGAAGAGAATATATATATATTCATCTTTCTTTGGTTCTCCATGTTGATTGGACTATGGCAATAACTGGTCAAATTTGCCATTATTTTGTGCATGTTAATAAACTGTATGCATACATACATATGGTATTCTGTCTGCTTCCGCAAACAACTGGAACCTCTTCATTCCCACATCTGTAAAATGGAGGTATGGTAGCAATTTCAGTGTTTCTCTGAGGATCCCCTGCCATCACGTATGCAAGTCAAGTGCTTACTCGGTGTCGGATACCCAGGAGAGCCGGTGTCCCTGATGGCTAAGGATGGCAGATTGTCTGCTCTGAAGCTCCATCATTGACAAGTCCCGTCACCTTCCTGTGCCCGTTCCTGCATCTCTCAAATAATAGTGCCTACCTCATAGGGTTGTCGAGAAGAATAAATGAATTTGGGTATGTGGAGTACTTCGGACAATGCCTGGTACATCTGCGGTGCGCACTACCCATTAGCTGTTTATTTTCTGTTCTCCTGAGCATCTTGCCTGCTATTTGGATAAACTGCAGCAAGAGCTTTAGCTGTCTTTAAACAACTTTAGCTATCATGAAAATCTGCCCTGATGCAGACACAGCCAAGCTTGCCACTGCTATGGCTAAAGGTAATTAGCATGATTCCTTCCTCTCTCTCTCTCTCTTTTTTTTGTTTAGCGGGGGTTGGGAGGGAGAGATGGTTACATAAAGAAAAGAAAAAAACGTTTTAAAGATTTACAGAAATTAGTATAAAATTATACTTTAAAGTGATGATCGATGGGGGAGTTTTTGGAAACTTTGGGGACCTTTTTTTGGTTGTCAGAGTGATAGAGGAGGGTGCCCCTAGCAATAGTTGGGGGGAGAGGATGCTGTACCTGCTGCAATACCCAGATCAGCCCTTCACAACACAGAACTGTCCTGCATCCCTCACAACATTCAAATGCCCCGGAGACATTCATGTAAATGGAAAATCTGTTTATAATGATCTAAGCCTAGAACCTAACTACTTACTAAATATGAACCCAAATGGGTTTTTCTTTGTTTGAACATTATTGATTTTCCAAGTTATTAAATAATTAGGTTCCTCGTGAAGTATTTCAACATTACAGAACAATGTAGAAAATATTATTTAGGAAAAGTAAATCTTCCCTATTGCTACCTGTTATGGACTGAATTGTGTCCCCCCGAAATTCATGGTGGGACCTTATTCCCTAGTACCTCAGAATGTGACTATATTTGGAGACAGGGTCTTTAGAGAGGTGATTAACTTAAAATGAGGCTGGTAGGGGGGCCCTAACCCAGTCTGACCAGTATCCTTATGAGAAGAAGAAATTTGGACATCCACAGAGACACAGAAGAAAGACGATGTGAGGACATTGAAGAAGACAGTCGTCTGCAAGCCAAGGAGAGAGACTCCAGAAGGAACCATACCTGCTGACGTCCTGACCTTGATCCAGAACTCTGAGGAAATAAATCTCCGTTGTTTAAGCCATCCAGTTTGTGACACCTTGTTATGAGAGCCTGTGCGAACTGATAAGTCACCCCTCCAGATTCCTCCAGAATCTTTCTAGGTACATACTAGCAAATGGCACAATTTTATTTTACAGAAATTCATTGCTCAAAACAGATACACATTGAATATGCAGTATTTTCACAGAGGATAATTTGATGTGCAGAACAAAATCCCTACTAAAATGAAATCATACCAAATATACAAAAAGCAGCTTGATCTGTTCCCTTTATAGTATATCCTAGGTATCAGCCTGTGTCTGCAGTGGTAACTCTCATTTACTGAGGGCTTCGTATGTTCCAGGCACTGGAATAAACACTTTGCTTGCAATGTCTTACTCCCTGTTCCTCAAAGCCAGTTGAGATAGTAGAATTGAGAGCCCTTTGGAAACTCTAAAGCTCAAACTACACATAAAGGATGTCTCCCCAACAGTGGCCTTCATGGAGTCACTGACTGGAAAACCATCAAGCCTGGAAGGAGCATTTACTCACCACACATGGAAGGAAACTGAGACCCAGGGGAAATGGGACCTGATTCTGGTCAACAGAAGCCCCCAAAATCATTTCTTGCAGGCTCTTGGGACACCACGGAAGAACCAAGCTCAGGAGGTTAAGGAAGGGCATCCACAGCTCACCCAGCCACTGCGAGGCCCCAGCCAGTGTGGCCTCTTGAGTCTGCCATTTGACTCAGCAGAACCACTGTCGCCAGAAATACTCCATAACCACTCCAAGGTTTTCGTCCACTCCCTTCAGATTCCAAGTTCTAGGCAAGAGTGTTCAGTTCATTGTTCTGTCAGCGACAGGCAGAAGGACTATTCGTACCTCACATTGCGGGGGGAGAGCTGTGTCTGCCAGCGAGCCTCAGACGGTGGGAGGATCCCCCAGTCACGGAAGGAGACTCAGATGCTGGGCACAAAGCGGCCCACGTCCACCACCAAGGGGAAATTCGGGCTCAGGATCAGGAATCCCGACTTTCAGGTCAATCTTCTGTTGTACAACCCCTTCCTTTACCACCCTGGTACCATGGTTTCTTTAAGAACATGAGATACCTTTTTTGGGGGGAGGTGCAGTTTAGTACATACAGAATTTTTCTGGGGATACTACTACCTAAAAAGAAAGAATGTTGTAATGGGTTGTGTTTGGAATTTTGCCAACTGACAACAAATGGCTCCTGGTATCAAGCCGCTGATGCAGCTAATTTATCTGTCACAAGCCCTCCCCCCCCCCCCCAGCTGCAGACTCTGTCATGCCTCGGTGAAGTAGTGCCCCCACATTCACATCTTAAAATACCAATGCTTTTGCTGTTAATTATCTTCCTTTTACTTCTCCCTTATATTACAATTACAGCCCTTTTTTTTTTAAGATTTTATTTATTTATTTATTTGGGGGGTGAAGAGGGAGAGAGAGAATCCCAAGCAGACTCCGTGCTGAGCTCTGAGCCCAACTCGGGGCTCGATCCCACAACCCCAAGATCACGACCTGAGTGGAAATCCAGAGTCGGAGGTCCAACCAACTGAGCCACCCAGGTGAACCCCATCACAATTTTTTAAATTATGTCTGGAGGTAAGATACTATAAATTTCACTTCAAGGGAGTCAAGGATGCATTACAACCTATTACTCATGGAAAAGTGCGTAGACACATGGGTCAACGTGGTTCTAAAAACCACTACTTTAAAGGTAACAACTTAGGATAAAATCTGGAAAACAAAAACTTTGGTATGTATCTTCCTCACTACCTTTTTTTTTTTTTTTTAATTCTCTTTAGTTTCTTTATTTCCTTTCCTTGGCTAAGTGGCTCCAACTTATTTTTAGTCTCTACCGGTTTCCAGGGCTTTTTTTTTTTTCCAGGTCTTTTTAAAGCTCCAAAACTATATCTGTCTCTGAGAGATGTTACATTTTCTCCAGTCTTTCTTTTGCTCCAGACTCGATTTAATTAACATGTTACTGTGGGCTTTCTGGTTTTGAAAAGCTAGTGACACCTAGTCCTTTGTACATGTAGGGAGCTTGTAAACTTAGCAAAGCTTGGAGGAAGGAAAAATCACAGCTACTCCCCACACTGTCCAGCAGGGACAGGAATTTCCAGTGTTTCTTTTCTGGCAGTAAGTGTCCTCTCTGAGGAGAAGGCTTCCCCACTCCTACCAAGTATGTGGCTATTTGGTTAGAAGCTGTTCGCTGATTACAACCACTTACAACAAGCCAGGCTTCCAGGCTTCCTGTTTATTCTCTTGCTTGCTTCTGATTTCTAAAGACATCACCCTCCATTTCTAGAACTTACTTTAAAAATGAATACACTATGCAATTTTAATTTTAGTTTAGTGTAAAATAAAAAAGTTATAAAGTAAGTCACTTGAGGTCATTTTAGAAGCAACAGAAACTAATTTACCTTGGAAATTGGTGAATTTTGAAAAGTACGGTAGCCGTAGATAAACATTCCTACTATGTAGCTTTCTATATAGCTAGTTCAGTGGCCTCAAGTGCACACAGATTTTAGGATCTGAAATCTGAAATTGAAGCTATTTGTTGATTGTTTGGGAAGAACGTCCTTAAACATATACAAAGAAGTACTGCTGTTCCAAGACTGAAATACGTCCTTCCTGTGGGATGTCGGTTTTGCAGCATCTGAGTTGCTTAATTAGAATACAGTAGTGTTCAAACTTACTAATGTGTATAAAAATACTTATAGATAAATTATTTTTTCTTATATAATTGGGGACACCAAATCCTACTGAGTTTTAGTAAAAGTCCCCATATTCTTCTTGTTAAGAGTATAAAATAGCTCAAACATGGTTCTTAGCTGTGCAAGAAACCCGATTTTCTTCAAGCTGGTGTTTAACCAGCAGAATCTAAATCTGACCCACCCTCCTCCACCCCCCAAAGGCAGTATTCCCTTTTGACTCCCAAACACCGCAGGAATCCTGGTGTAACAAAAGGCCTGTTTCTTCCTGGTAAGGCAACTGTTAGACTTCAATAAGTAATAGGCTACCCTCTCTTAAAATCTTGTCAGTGATTTAGTCCATCTCCTGCACTCCAGAGAGAGATAGAAGTCTAAGGTCTAATAAGAGATAAATATATCAAGTTAATTGTTCGCTGATTGTTTGGATGGATTTGAGAAAAAGGAGAATCAATGCAGAAATATTTGTTGGTGTGTATGGAGCACTGTCCCAGGGAAAAAACATTTTTTCTTTAGCTGAGCACTTGGTCGTGCTCAGGGGCGGATGCTAAATGCATTGACTTTAACTTCCACGGCCTTACCTTTTTGGCCGGTGGCCATGGCATACCCTGTCAACTTCCCTACTTCCCATAGCTCACAATATTGCCAGAAGGATCTTTCTGAAAGATCATATTGTTCTCTTCCATGTGCCTCCATGACGGAAACAACTGGTTCCAGCCTTCCTTTTCTTCTCTTTTTTTAATTTATTTAATTATTTAAGTAATCTCTACACCCAACATGGGGCTTGAACTGCAACCCCGAGATCAAGAGTCGCATGCTCCTCCAACTGAGCCCACCAGGCACCCCACGCAGCCTTCCTTTTCAATGTCTCCTGTTAGTACAATAAAGCCTCACCCACCAGGGAGAGTAACACATGCTGTTCCCTAAGTACTCTGTGTTCATCTAAGTATTTATTGCTGTGGCTGGAATACACTTTTTCCACTGACTTCTTCTTTACATTCAACCAAAGTACCATCTCTAGGAAGCCATCACTCATTCTGCCAGGGCTAAGCTAATAACTTTCTCCTCCATACCTCCCTGGGACCTCCTATGTTGCCACATCACTTGTTATAATTAGTCCTAAGGGTTGCCCCATCAGTCTGTGAGCTCTTACTGGGATTGAACAGATTTTATTAAAATCTGGATCCTCAGGGGCGCCTGGGTGGCTCAGTGGGTTAAGCAACTGCCTTCGGCTCAGGTCATGATCCCAGGGTCCTGGGATCAAGCCCCACGTCGGACTCCTTGCTCAGCGGAGAGCCTGCCTCTCCCTCCCCTTGCCTGCCTGCCGCTCCCCCTGCTTATACTCTCTCTCTCACTATCTCTCTCTTTAAATAAATAAATATAAAATCTTAAAAAAAAATCTGGATCCTCAGCATTTAGTACACTGCTAGACATCTAGTAAGTGCTCAGTATACATGTATTAGACAAATAACATTCCACAGGATGATTCTTTTCTCTCCCACAGTCTAGACACTTCTTTAAATTCATGCAAGTCCCTTTATTTTCTGGGGAAAGGTATCTTGGATGTCTATGAGGATTTTGTCCACTGGAATGGTATTAATGAATAAAGTGACATAATTGGTCTGGTTTGTTTAGGTCTTTTGAATTTATAGTTTATATGACTCAGTTTGACAGAACTTGATTGCTCTGAACAGAAGAAATAGAATTGCTGAACACAGAGTAAGAGATTATCAAGCATCCAAGGGAACCCACCAAGACATAGACCTTGTGGGAACATTCAGATGACTGTTGGATTTTCCTCTTTTATTTTATCCCATCCCTAGAATTTTGGGATTATTGGATCTGATGGCTATCTAGATCCATTTGGGATTGCTTGTTGGTGCATGGGTTTAAGTTTTAAATGGCCAACAACATTCCTTGACTTTTTTATACCATTATTGTCCAACCATCTTTGTGGTAGTTTTTTGTTTGTTTGTTTGTTTTTTGTTTTTTGTTTTGATTATGTGTAATGTGTGACTGTTTCTATTTTTGTTTTTCTTTTATTTTTGGTCATTTTCCAAACTGGAAATAATTTGCCTACCCCTGACTCCTCATCTGGGATTTGACTGTGTCTTTGACATTTGTTAAATGCCAGGAAGTGTTCATTATTCTTTCATAATTTATCCCAGATATTTTTGTTTATTGAAATAATTCTTTCAAATGTGAAAGTAGTAAATTTTTTTAAGATTTTATTTTTAAGCAATCTCTACACCCAATATGGGGCTTGAACTCATGATTCCAAGATCAAAAGTCCCATGCTCTATGCCACTGAGCTAGCCAAGCACCCCGAAAGTAATTTTTTTAAGTGTACAGTTAACCTTTGAACCATGCGGGGGTTAGGGATGCCCACCTCCCGCACAGCTGAAAATCGAAATGTATAACTTTGACTCCCCAAAAACTTAACTGCTAATAGCCTGCTTTTGGCTGGAAGACTTACCAATAACATACACAGTCAATTAACACATATTTTGTATGTTATGGGTATTATATACTGTATTCTTACAATAGAGTAAGCTAGAGAAAAAAATGTTATTAAGAAAATTATAAGGAAAATACATTTACAGTACTTTACTGTAAAAAAAAGTGCATAATTGGACTCACGCATTTCAAACCTGTGTTGTTCAAGAAACAATTGTATGTTATTCACAGTTGTGATTACCCCACCTCGACTAGTGCTCGGTAGTATGTGGTGCTTAATAAATACCTTAAATACCTTAAATGAATGGGTGAACATTTTACATCAAATCTTTTTCTTTAATCCCCCAATTCCTAATACTGGTTATAAGATACAGACAAATTGATTTTTTTTTCTGTCATTGAAATCAATAAAATGCTTATCATGATTTTAATAGAAACAAAACTATTAAAAATGTGTTTTCAACATTCTCTTAAAGAAGATTTTTTTTTTTTTTAAGTGACGTGGCTTGGGGTTCCTGGGTGGCTCAGTCGGTGAAGCGTCTGCCTTTGGCTCAGGTCACGATCCCAGGTCCTGGGATGGAGTCCTGCATTGGGCATCCCTGCTGCTCCCCTTGCTTGTGCTCTCTCTCTGACAAATAAATAAATAAAAATCTTAAAAAAAAAAAAAAAAGTGAGTTGGCTCTTTCAGTTTCAGTTGTATGACCTGAAAATTGTTTTTTAAAAAGTGAAAATAGAACGTCTGTATTTAAATTTTTATTCCTCTTGGGACATCTGGGTGGCTCAGTCAGTTAGGCGTCTGCCTTCGGCTCAGGTCAGGATCGAGCCCCGCATCAGGCTCCCTGCTCAGCTGGAAGCCTGCTTCTCCTTCTCCCTCTGCCTGCCTGTCTGCCTGCTTATGATCTCTCTCTCTCTCTCTGTGTCAAATAAATAAATAAAATCTTTTAAAAAAAAATTCATTCCTCTTAACTACTGCTTATGAAAGGATAATCCATTTTGATCACGAATGCTGTTATGAGCTTTTGTGTTTTCCATAACTGAAGATGATTTACTTAAGTACCTGATACCTCTGTTACAAGATACTCTTGTGTTTGCCAGGAGGCACCATGAGGCCCATCAAGGGCGATTCCAGGAATCTGGCCCCAGCATCCAGAGCAGTAACAAAGCCGCTGCAACCAGTCAGCATCTAGGGAAATGCAGCCTTATTTCAGGAAGCCATGCTTGGAAGTAGCAGGCAGACAATAAGGTCATACATCATGAGACACCAAGACAATGACTCACCAAAAGTCCCTTTCCAAACCTTGGGCCTTAGAGGAAGTAAACACCTGACATGTGTCACTAATAAAATATGTGTTATACTTTACAGTATGTGATTGTAGAAGCAGGAAATTCAGAACACAAGGGAGGATAATTTCAGCGCAGCCCAGCCCCATCAACATGAAAATCACATGTGTATATAAATGGATTATTACTGAATATACAGTATGTATTTAAGTATTTAGTATACTACGTATTTACTAAGACACTATGCTAAACACTTATAAACCACAGTAATAGAGTTAAGATTCCCAACATAACTTAAATTTTAATCATTTCAATTAGTGGAGATATTTTAGATGTAATTATCATCACTTGTCATGAGATGATTATTATTTATAATCTATTTATTAAATGATAAAATCATGAAACTCATTGAGCACTTAGATTATGTGAAACACTGGCTAAGGGTTTCATAGGGTAACTGTTATTTTATTCTCATTAAGTGCTACTGTTATCCCTATTTTTTTTTAAGATTTTATTTATTTATTTGACAGAGAGAGAGAGACACAGTGAGAGAGGGAACACAAGCAGGGGGAGTGGGAGAGGGAGAAGCAGGCTTCCCGCAGAGCAGGGAACCCGATGCGGGGCTCGATCCCAGGACCCTGGGACCATGACCTGAGCTGAAGGCGGATGCTTAACGACTGAGACACCCAGGCGCCCCCTGTTATCCCTATTTTACAGATAAATCAAGAGCCAGTAAGATTGAACCCCTATCCGCCTGGCGGCAAACCTATCCCCCTAAACGCTATGATCTTTGGCAACATCCCCTCAGGCCTCTCCACTGGAGTGCCCACCTTGGTGGTCGCCCACACAGCTTCCTAACACACCTTGCACCAGTGACCTCTCTGTCTTCCCCACTTTTCTACCGTGTTCCCTGGGACCACCACCTTCTGTATTCGTTTGCTGGGGCTGCCATAACAAAATGCAATAGTCTGGGTGCCTTACACAACAGAAATGTGTTTCCTCACAGTTCTGGAGGCAAGAAATCTGAGATCAAGGTGTGAGCAGGTTTTGTCCCTTCTGAGGCCTCTGTCCGAGGCTTGCACATGGCTGCCGCCTCCCTGCGTCCTCCACATGGTCATGCACTCACGTTCCTGCTATCTCGCCCCATGTCCATGTCTCCTCTTCTTATAAAAACTGCAGTAATACTGGGTTAGGCCCACCCTAACTTTAGGGACCTCCTTTTAATCAGCTTTTTAAAGTCTTTATCTCTAAATATGGTCATATTCTGAGGTACCGGAGATTAGGACTTCAACATATAAACTTGGGAGGGACCCAATTCAGCCCATAACCTCTACTAAATACACTACTTCACCTGAAACTTTGTTCCAGGCGTGGCTTCTTGGGACCACAAACAACTACATCAAACATGAAGGATGCTGTTTGGTACACAATCCTAAATATTTCTTTGGTGTTTTTTGTAAAGTGCTGTTGTACGAGCAATGGAGACTCTCAGTTTTCATTGACATTAAAATGCCTTTATTTCATTTTTATTCTTGAGGGTATCTTTGCCAGATGTAAAATCATAGACACTTTCACTAGATATAAAATAAATACAAAGTTCCACGTTCTTGAGGTTTTTTTTTCTTTCAGCATCTTAAATATGCCATTTAATTGCCTTTTGGCTTCCGGTAGGAAGTCAACTGCCATTATGTATCATTGCTGCCCTGTTTACAAATGTGCTTTTTTTTCTCTGGCTGCTTTAAAGAATTTTCTCTTTAATAGTGGATTTCAGTAGTTTAAGGAGGATGTGCCTCGGTGTGCTTATCTTTGTACTTCATGTGCTTGGGAGTTTGCCAAGAGTCTTGGATATTTCACCAAATTTGGAAACACCTCTCTCTCTCTCCTTATAGGTCTCCATTTACACACAGTGTTAGACCTCTTGATATTGTTCAACAAGTCACTTGGGGCTCTGCTCATTTTTCCCAGGTTTTCTTCTGCTTTTTTAAGATTAGATTAATTTATTGATCTAACTTTAAGGGTACTAATTCTTTTCTTCTGTTATCTCCAATCTGAAGTTAAAGCTATCCAGTGGATTTTTTATATCGGGTATTTTAATTTCCATTTGGCTATTTCTTTTCTTTCTCTGTTTTTTTTTTTTTTTATTGTTGTTGTTGTTGTTTTAAGTACACTCCACACCCAGTGTGGAGCCTAATCCAGGGCTTGAACTCACTACCCTGAGATCAAGACCCGAGCTGAAATCAAGAGTCAGACACTTGGGGCACCTGGGTGGTTGAGTGTCCAACTCTTGGTTTTCACTCAGGACATGATCTCAAGGTCATGAGATCGAGCCCCATGTAGGGCTCCATGTTCAGTGCAGAGTCTGCTTGAGATTCTTTCTCCCTCCCCCTCAGCTCCTTTCCCCACCCCCCACTCGTGCACACTCACGAACACATGCTCGCTCGCTCTCTCTCTCTCAAATAAATAAATAAAATCTTTTAATAAAAAGAATCAGATGCTTAACCAACTGAGCCACCCTGGTGCCCCCATTTGGCTATTTCTTTTTAATTTCTGTTTCTCTGCTGGGATGTCCTATATGTTTGTTCATTGCAATTATATTTTCTTTTATATCCTTAAGTATGTTACAGTAACTGTCTTTAAAATCCTTGTCTGCTAATTATAATCAGAGACATCCTAGGGTTGGTCTCTATTGATTATCTTTTTCTTTGACTATTGGTCACACTTTCCTGTTTCTTCTTCACTCTAGTAATTTTGGATCTTGCACTGGACATGTTGGATGATACATTGTAGAGACTGAACTCCACTATGTTCTCAAGAGTATCAATTTTTGTAACAGAAGACAGTTAACTTGGCAGAATTTAGGCTCCAAACTCTGACTCTTCTGTGTTGGGCCGCAGCTGAATCTCTGTTCAGTTCTTTTAGCTTTATAGAGGTTGCTTGAATTCTGCCCTGCACACACATAGTGCAGGAATCAGCGAGAAGTTGATGCAGAGTTTATACTCATAAATTGGAGACCCCTCTATGGCCCTCTCCTTTCTGGATTATTCTCCTTCATGTTTCAAATGTAGTTGCTCCAAGCACTGATTCTGAATATTTAACCTGTGAGATTACAGGTGTCTGAGCCTTAGCTACACTGCATGATGCTGACGGGAGTCAGCCCTCAGGTAGAGTCATTAAAAATGGAAAGCTCATCTAATGTCCTTCCCTTCTTCCAAGTGTCAACTCTCTCCACTTTCTGCCTGCTTTGGTCATTTTTCAGTGCTTTCATACAGTTGTTTTCTTATATTTTGCACAGAACTTAAAAGTGTTACCTATGGATTGGTTGATCTGATTCAAGCTACTCAACCATTAATGGAAGTGGAACCTCATTTTTTCCCCTTTAACCAAGAAAAATCGCTCCATATCTAGACATCTGCATTGTATTTATTTATACCAACCCTGTTGGTCCCTACCAAAATATGCTTTGATTTGTTTTTTCACTTTTTAGAGATAAAATATTTGGAAAGAGGACCGCCTCTCCCCTCATCTTCTGGTGCTGCTATTTCATTTCTCTGCTGAAAAGAAGCTGTCAGGCTACTTTTTCTCCAGAACCTCCCTACTTACATGATTTTACTTGTCCTGATTTATCTTTCCAATTCTATTCCTGTGGATTAGTGAATAGAAACAATTTAGACAGGGGATTATTTTTCCAAGGTTGACGAAGTGCCTGGGAACATTTCCAAGCCTTCCATTCATTGTTCTCTTTTTATTGACAAAAATATTTATATAGACTTTTTCTAGAGGATTGTACTGTCCATTTCTGAATAAAGGGGATTTTGAGTTCATATCTAATGTAATAACCATGAAAGGAGAAAAGATTGTCACATGCGCCAAAGAAGATAGAAAGCCCTATAGAGGGACACAACTAGGCCACATAGTCTACTCAATTCAAGAAACCTTAAAGAGGAAGAAGGAGGAGGAGGAGAAGGAGAAGGAGGAGAAGGAGGAGGAGGAGAAGAAGAAGAAGAAGAAGGAGGAGGAGGAGGAGAAAGAAAGAAGAAGAAGGAGAAGGAGAAAAGAAGAAAGAGGAGGAGGAGGAGAACAAGAACAATAAGAGGAATCTTTATGTGCCAAACTATGGTGCTGGTCTCATTGGGACTGAGGGTGGGAGATGACATTGGCACACACTATAAATGTCTTTTAAAACAGCTCTATTGGGACGCCTGAGTAGCTCAGTCGGTTAATCATCTAACTCTTGATTTCAGCTCAAGTCTGGATCTCAGGGTTGTGAGACTGAGCCACACGTCTGGCTCTGTGCTCAGTGGGGAGTCTGCTTCTCTCCCTCTTCCACTCCTTATGCCCCTCCCTCTGCTCACCCTCTTTCTCTCTAAAATAAATAAATCTCTTTTAAAAAGTAAAAAAAATAAAATAAAACAGCTTCATTAAGATATAATTTACATGCCATACAATAATTTTTTAATGGTGAATAATATCTGCATAAGTGAATAAAAAGTTCCTAAACGACTTTTTCAGTAACTGCTGTATTACAAAAGGAGGGGGAAATGGGCCCCTCACCTCTGACTCTGAAGTACAATTATTGTTGCTATCATCACACTTATTCAAAGCTGTGTGTGGTGTCAGTAAACAGATATATGGCTGACTTTTAAGCCTGGAATGAGTGGTTTTAAAGATGGAAAGAACAGAGGTTTGGTATCTAAGGAACACATTTGGAAACTGTCTCACATTAAGCCCTCCTGAAATGAGAAGGAATCATACCTGTTTCTTTCTGGTTAAGACTGTATACAGGATATTTCTTTCTCTAACTCAAGCATTTAAGTTCCTGCCCAGTTGTTAATTTTCTCCATTGAAAACATCTTTTTCTTAATGTCTCTGGCCTTAATTAATTGAGCTAGAAAAGACAAAGGAAGTCACACATGGCTGAATTCTCCATCATCAAAATATTTTTTTCTTTTTTTAGAGTTTGCAAAAGGAAGGCACTTACTATTTGGAACATTTGGGAACTGACAAAATCGAGTTTTACCAGATCTGGCGATCTGTAAGTCACCTCGAACAATAGATATTACTCATGAGGTAGCTTAAATGTTTCCATCTCCTGGATCACTTTCCTGACTCCACTCACCTCACAGCCTGGCTTAGGCTGTGGCTTGCAGACTCCCTGTACATACTTGCATCCTATTACTTACCACATTGCATTGAAATGCCCTATTTACGTCCCCGTCGCCCCTATTTGACAATCTACTCCTTGAGGATATGCTCTTATCTCTCACTTCACTGTGAATCCTCAGCTTTTAGGTCAGTACCTGGAATAAAGTAGATCCTCAATACATGTTTGTTGGATAAATTAATGATTGTGCCCAAGATGCACCTAATGTAGGGAAATTAATTAACATTACAATAAGTAAATGGGTCGTGTCTATACAAATTTCAAGGGAAAGATTTTAGAAACAAATATTCTACACTGCTGGAATTGACCTTCTTTCAGTTTGTACTTCCAGTGATAATTAGTACCTAAACTTTAAAAGACATTTCTGGAATAAATCACAGTAACTGTGGGGTTTGCCATCATTTAACACATTGGAAATGCAAGGCTTGTCCCTAAAATGGAGTTCTTTTTGAACTGTGCCTCTTTACAATACAGAGGATCTTATTAAAGTCTTTAGGAAATGGAAATATATATATATATTTATTTATTTATCTATATTTATATAAATATAGAGATATATATGCCCCAGGTACCCTTCTTGTATTACTCACAATGCACTACATAATCAAACAGAATCGTTTCACCCTCAGAACCGTGTCACTTATTAGAAAAGAGACAGTGAAATGTATGACTGGGCACCCGCTTAATTTATTATGAGTTTAATTTTGGAGACTTATCAGCTCGAAGAACTAGCTGACCTCAGCTTATTACATTTTGTTTTTCTTCACAAAGGTGCTGTTACTGAGTTACATTTTTGCCTTAAATCGTGGAGAAAAGATACCCCTCTGATCAGCCAACAACCCCTTATCTACTGTCACCAGGTCAATAAGAAGCCCGTTATCAGCAGTAGCACCGAGATGCTGGGCTTTTGATAGAGGGAGAGGTAGATTCAATACATACAGCCTGAAAACAGGATTGTTTTCAATTCTGGAAAGAACCCCTTTCCAAAAGGCTTATCTCTAAAAGGTCAGATGCTTTCTGTTCTTTGTCCTAGAAGAGTATGCCAACTACCTTCCCATTAAACTTCTCTGTACAGAACCTGGATTTAACATACTCTGCGGTGCAAATTCACTTTCTGGGTAGAAAGGGAAGCCCTCTCTGGAAAGGGGGGGAAAGGTGAAGTAAGATACATAGGAAGAAATGCTGACAAAAGAAACAAATGGATTTGTGAATGTTGACAAGTCAGAAAGAAAGTAACAAAGGGAAGAAATGATAACCCTACCCTGGATTAGTCATAGATATTACTTTACACACTGTTCAAAGATGATAGAAAGACACGCTTTCAGGGCCGCCTGGGTGGCTCAATCGGTTAAGCATCTGCCTTGGGCTCAGATCACGATCCTGGAGTCCTGGGATTGAGTCCCTCAATGGGATCCCTGCTCCACGGGGAGCCTGCTTCTCCCTCTCCCTCATACTCTCTTTCTTTCGCAAATAAAGAAATAAAATCTTAAAAAAAAAAAGGAAAGAAAGACACGTTTCAATTCTTCCCGCCATTACAAGATGTACGTAAATGTAAGGATTAGGTAGCAAGGGAACCCAGCTCAAGTGCCAGACCATCAGGTTAAATTCTCCCGCGGTCATCTGTTAGCCTTTCCAGAGCCTCAGTTTCCTTATCTATAAATAGAGTGATAATAGTTCCTACTTTGTAGTGTTGCTTTAAGGGTTCAGTGAGATAATTTACAGGATGGCAGTGCATAGCGTCCCACAAATGTTGACCATTATTATTGTTTTTAGCTATCCTGCCATATGGTTTATGATCATTCATAGTCCCTTTGTGTTTTATTTCATTTCCTTGGAAGTGAAAAGGGGCACAAATCCATGAACTAAAGTTTTCTGAGGGCAAGGTGTGTATCTTCTTTATTATGGTATCCCCAGTATCTGGCGTAGTGCTTGGCACGCAAGTGATAAGTATCTGTTGAAGGAATGGAAGAACAATTATCACAAAACATAATTTTAATTACAAGTCTTATGGGTTGAATTGTGTCCCCCCAAAATTGTTTTTTTAAAAGACTTTATTTATTTGTTTTGAGAAGAGAGAGAATGGGGGAGGGGCAGAGAGAGAATCTCAAACAGACTCCCTGCTGAGGGCAGAGCCTGACGCGGGGTTCCATCCCAGGACCCTGAGATCATGACCTGAGCTGAAACCAAGAGTCAAATGCTTAACCAACCACCCAGGGGCCCCTCCCCCTCAAATTCTTATGTAGAAGTCCTAATCCCCAGTACTTCAGAATGTGATCTCATTTGGAAATAGGGTTGTTGCAGATATCATTAAGATGATGTCATACGAGAGAAGCGTAGGCCCCTAATCCAGTATTACTGATGTCCTTATTTAAAGGGTGATTTGGGGATAGATACATACACCAGGGGCAACACCATATGAAGATGAAGACAGCTTTGGGGTGATGCATCCTCAAGCCACGGACCACCCATGATTGTCAACAGACCATCAGAAGCCACAGGGGAGATTCTCCCTCCCAACCCCATCCTGGCAGAAGAAATCAACCCTGTCCACACCTTGAACTTAAATGTCTAGCGTCCAGAACTGTGAGGTTCTCTTGTTTCAGCCACCCAAAGTTTGTGGTACTTTGTTATGGCAGCCTCAGGAAATGAGTCCAGTAGTTTAGTTGCATCATCATCTTTAAAAAACTGTGTATGTTTATTTATAAGTGTAGTTCTTGGTGGTTTCAATCTATTCTGAAAGAGATGCTTTGGTTAGTATTATTTTGCATAAGCAAACATTGTTCAAACCAAACATAATCAAGAGCAAAATGAAATCGCTTTTTGGGTAGGCACAATTCTAAAAAGTTATCTAAGTTTTTTGGAACTGGCATCATATTACTAAACTCTATGCCAAGAGCATGTTCAGTATCTGACATTACAGCTGACTAAGTCGGTAGCTACAGTGAGCAGACTGAGATCAGCAACAGAATAAATCTCATTGTTTAATTTTATTCAAGTTGAAGTTCTGTAATCACCTCTACTACTTTTATGAAAACACTGTAAAATGTTTACGGAGCCAAGTAACACTAGTAAACAAATCTGCTTATGGCACTATTTCTTTTGAATTCTCAAGAATAACTGACAATAAGTGTAACAATAAACTGTAAAGAACAGCCCAACTTCCCTTGACCTAACTGGTCCTTGTTGCATGGAATCCCATTTGAATCCTTAGGAAGAGCATTATATTGATTTGACACGGTTATGAAATAACAAGAGTTTGAAGTATATTCATGAATATTCTAACTTCAAGGAGAGTAATGATGAGGCATACTGAGCATATAGAAAACAATAAATATTGAATGAAGGAATGAATGAAAAAAAATGAATGTATTAAGAGAGCAGATTACTTTTGAAAATGCAACCACAAAAGAGTAATTAAGGGGAATTTTTGTGGAGTAATAATTGTTTTGGGATCATGTTTGCTACCTCCATCCTTTCTAGAAGCAGACCAGAGGGACTCAAAAAGACAGCTGGTCAGAAAGGAGACCTAAGAAAATATCTGGTTAGAGAGACGTGGTTAAATTTATCATGGACTCAGCCTACCCAGTCTCTCCCTGAAAATTCCCCAGTCCGCTACTGCCAGAAAGACACCACACCCCAGCCCAATCCAACCGACACACCACTGAACGAAAGCGGTGACATATTTGGCTTCCTTGATACCTAAGAGACTTGCAGGGATATAGGTAGACAATACATTTCTAAGCGTTCTTAAAAGTCAAGTTTTATTTTACTCAAAGTTTTACCCTGAATAGAAACTGGTGATGAAATGAGGAATTCCCATGCCATAGACGTCTTTAGCACACAAAAAGATTCAAGGTTTCTGAGAAGACTCACTTTGCTAATATTGTCAAACACTCTTTGTATTAGCATTCTTGTAATGCTAATACAGGGGGAAAATATTCTTTAAAACTCACAGTGACTTTGGAGTGCCTGGGTGGCTCAGTAGGTTAAGTGTCCAACTCTGGGTTTCAGCTCAGGTCACGATCCCCAGGTCGTGGAATCGAGCCCTGCATCAGGTTCCACGCTGGGCATGGAGCCTGCTTGAGATTCTCTCTCTCCCTCTCCCTCTGCCGTCCCCCAAACTCTGCTTATGTGCGCTCTCTCTCTCTCTCTCTAAAATAATAAATATAAATAAATAAATAAATAAATAAATAAAACTCACAGTTACTATAGCTCTTTCTTCTAAGATGAAGTGGCAGAATTCCAATCAGTGAGGACATTACTCTGTGTTGCTTCCTTCCTTTGGCAGATACTCATAGAAGAGGATGAACGGAGGGACTGAAGTTTTCAAGTATCTGCCAACTTTTCTATAACCCCCAAAAGTAAGACCCAAAGTAAATGGCTCCTAATTTAGCAGTGCATGTAATGAGTTTTGACATGCAAAGATAAACCCCAGTCCCTAAGTAGATGGAAAACGGAATTAATCTGAAAACAAGGTCTGAGAATTGTGATGAAGTGCTTCTTCCTGAAGAGATTAGCTTGAAGATTGAAGTCAGAGACTACTATGGAAGGTGATCAGTGAAAATTTCCAACAGACAGAATTCCTGAGGATGTTTAAAAACAAGAATGTCTAGGGGCGCCTGGGTGGCTCAGTCGTTAAACGTCTGCCTTCAGCTCAGGTCATGATCCCAGGGTTCTGGGATCCAGCCCCGCATCGGGCTTCCTGCTCCGTGGGAAGGCTGCTTCTCCCTCTCCCACTCCCCCTGCTTGTGTTCCCTCTCTCACTGTGTCTCTCTGTCAAATAAATAAAATCTTTAAAAAAAAAAAAAACCAAGAATGTCTAATAATCCATTTTAAGGTGTTTTACTGGAATAATGTAAACTCTATTCCCTTATCCTAAACCTTCAGTAAAGTTGGTGCACGCATATGCACACACATGCACACACAATGCACAGGCTCTGTGTGTCTGATATGAATGGATTTTTTTATATTGAGGAAAAGAAGTCATGTTCCATGGCAGGATGAACACAGTGCATAAGGAAACTCTTTGCCACAGGAGATGAGATGCATGATCAAGAATTCAATAGAATCAAGAAAGTTGGACTTGAAGAATGTCAGCCTGAGGAATTTCAAAGAAATATTAGGAGGATTTTGGATTTCCCACCAATGGCTAGATGAAGAGTTAACTCAGTTTCTGAAATACATCAAGGGCAGAGTTTATCAATTAAGATGACTTTGGACACAAGTAACAGAGAACCCTGGTTCAATCTGACTTAAATGATAAGGTAGTTAATTATCTCATATAATTGCAAGAATAAAGGAAGGGCAGAAAATACGGAGGAGGGGTTGGTTGACATTAAGGATTATGTACTTTCAATATCTTCACTCTGACATTTCCAGCTGATAGCAAAATGCAGTTCCTGCCAATATATCCTGATATAATATCCAGAGGCAGGAAAGAGGCCATTTCTTGGAATCTCCTTTTTATGAATGAGGAAATCTTTCCAAGAAGCAACTTGAGCAGACTTCCGTACACATCTAATTGGCCAGAACTGTATCACACACTTGCTGTTAAACCAATCTCCTGATAAAGGAGATTGCTTCCATCCAGAAACACTCTAACTGGCTTAGACCAATCAAGATTTACTCCTGGGTTGGGGATGACTCATCTTCACCTGACTCACAAGACAGGTATAGGCAGATACCTAAAAAATCAGGATTTTAGGTATACAGTGTGACTTCCACAGGTGTATGAGTCTCAAGGAAAATGATACATTGCAGGATGTGTAAGAGGTATACACATATATACATATATAGTTTGTAGTTTGTGTGTGTATATGTATATATATACATATACACACAATATATATATAGTATATACTATATTAAGGCTAGTTTGATTATTAGTCATAAATAATGGTTTTAGTGGTTCTCGCAACAAGAAGTTCCTTTTGTTTTATGGGAAGAATATAAACAGAGACTCAAAGTTGATTTTTTTTTTTCCAGCATAAAGGAGTTAGAACCCATTTAGAAAATGTGTTCAGTTCAAGGCATCATATTTTATGAAAACTGACAAAATTAGAGTGTATCAAAGAAATCCTATGCCATGAGGATTAGAAGAATAATCTGGGGCTATTTAACCTGGGGAGGGGGAACACTTGGGAGACTATGACAGGAGTCTTAATTTATTTGAAAAATTAGTATGTGGGATACGGTATAGACCTATTCTGAGTAGTTCCACAGGTTAGAAGTAGGACAATTGGCTGAAACTACAGTGAGACACCCTTCAGGTCAAATGAACATAGCCAGCTTGCAGCAATGCTATTGAGAGCTTCTTGCTTTGGTGGGAAACCAGATCAGGTCACAATGACTGTAACCTACTGTAAGTTGGCACCCTACTTAATGGGCTGTGATGGCTAACTTTATGTGCCAACTTCGCTGGACAACAGGGTGCCCAGATATTTGATCAAACATTATTCTGAGGGTGTCTGTGAGAGTGTTGTTAGAGGAGATTAACATTTCAATCACTAGACTAAGTAAAGCAGATTGCCTTCCCTAATATGGGTGGGCCATATCCAATCAGTTGAAGGCCTGAGTAAAAAAAAATGGCTGACCCTCCTGCAAAGAAAAGGGAACCCCTCCTACCTGATTGTCTTTGAACTGGGACATCAGCATTTTTCCTTCCTTCACAGTCAAACTGAAACACTGGCTCTTCTTCAGTCTCTGGCCTGCTGGCTTTTGGACTGGGACTTACATCATTGTCCCCCAACCAAGTCCCCAGATTGCTGACCACAGATCTTGAAGCTACTCAGCCTCCATGTTGTGTGAGCCAATTCTTAGATAAAGATAGATGATAGATAGATAGATAGATAGATAGATAGATAGATAGATAGATAGATAGATAGATGATAGATAGATAGATGATAGATAGATAGATAGATAGATGATAGATAGATAGATGATAGATAGATAGATAGATAGATAGATAGATAGATAGATAGATAGATAGATAATCTCCTATTATCTGTTTCTCTAGAGAACCCTGACATACATGGACTGAGAACTTTTTACAAGGCAAGTCTTTTCTTCAGTTCTTACAGGTGAGTGATTCATATTCTGTAGATTATCCTTTTTACTTATTGCTGGTCTGAGGAAAACTAGAATTCTGATTCTACTTCAATTTTTGTTGATCCATTCATCATTGTTGAGTTCTTTTCATTAGAAAATGGAAACAGGGGCACCTGGCTGGCTCAGTCCGTGGAGCATGCGACTGACCTCAGGGATGTGAGGTCGAGCCCCACACTGGGTGTGGAGATTACTTAAAAATAAAATCTTTAAAAAAATGAAAAGAAAGAAAATGGAAACTGGTGCTCTGCCAGTTTTGCCCTACCTCCAGGGGTCATAGTAAAACAATTTTCTAGAAATTCCCTGATCTAGACCACTTCAAACGTCTCTTAGAACTTCAAAATCCCTGGGGTGCCTGCGTGGCTCTGCCTTCGGCTCATGCCATGATCTCATTGTCCTGGGATTGAGCCCCACGTCGAGCCCCACATTGGGCTCCGTGCTCAGCTCAGCGGGGAGCCTTCTTGTCCCTCTCCCTCTGCTCCTCCCCCTGCTCGTGCTCTCTCTCTCAAATAAATAAATAAAATCTTTTTTTAAAAAAGTTGATATCAATCTAAGATATAACTATACACAAAATAGATATAATTCCTGCCCTCCCTAGCGAGTAAGAAATACAAACAAGCGATTCTAATATACTGTGCTATGTGTTAAGCCAAGCCCAGGGACATGAAAGGAGCCCATGCCTATGTCACCTGCGGTAGTCAGGGAAGTTGTGGAAAGTCCTCTTGGATGAAGTGACATCTAAGTTGTGATGTGAAAGGAGAGGAGAAAGTAGCGATGAGTGGTTGCCATGTGGTGTGAAAGAGGAGCGAAGGGGAGGTAGGAGGTTGGAGAGGGAGGTGAGAGATTTCCTCCAGGCAGAAGAAACAGCAGTGACAAGAACACCACACAAGGTGGTACTAGACTTCGCTGACCCCACTCCCACCCCACCCTCTACTTTTTCTCGGCTGAACTGAGATCACAACATACCCACTGATAAAAATGGGAAGCTGTTATTATACAGCAGTGTTCATTGCCAACTAAGAGCTGACTTTCAGATAATCTTTGTACAGCAGTGCTTATGCAAGTATCTGAATATTTTACTGCATTGGAACTTTATATTTTATAAAAATGAACGAAAGAAATAAAAAATGTTACTATTAACAGTGTAATTGAGACAAAGGCCAAAAAAAAAAAAATCATTAGGTTTTCCTCATGTTGTGAATCTTTAGCCCAAATCAGATGCTTGTTGAAGTGGATTTCCTGTGAGTTCAATGAAAGGAAAGAACGATATTAAAGCATGTTTAGAAAATACCGGAAATTTACCCTTGACCGTTGTGTCTAAAACATAAAATACAGTGATGAAGGAAATGGAGAAATTGTTAAAATTATGGATTGATAATTGCCATCCTTAAGTATTCCAGTGATTCGAACACAGGAAGAACATGGTGCAAACAGAATAGGGATGCACCTCATTAATGAACCCATTACCAAGAGAAAGCTGGAATTCAAGTTTCTCTCAGTAATTTTCCAAAGTTCATAAGACATTAACAAAAATGATCAATACTCTAAGAAATATACATCATCAACTTCCTTCCAACATGAAAATGAATTTTGTCTACTAAAAGTCACCATAAATGGGAGAACTGGAATGTATGTTAAGAAATTTATCATATTTAATGTTTAACCTAGGTTTTAAAAATATTATATATACATATGGCAGAGGTTAAAAAAATAAAACCTTTGTACAATAATTGGGAATATTCTAGTATTTATATTATAATCTTACAAGCCTGGTATAACATGTCTTAACTTCTGCTCATTTAACTTTCACATATTTTGGGGGACCCCACTATGTACAAAAGCAGACAACTACTTGTATTCCTTGACCTGGATCTGTGTGTGTGTGTGTGTGGTGAGGGAAATGGTGAGTGACCAGATATGAGACTACAGAGATAAGCTGACATTAGATTGTATAAGGCCTTATAAGACACATAAACGAATTCAGAACCATCCTGAGATTAATGGAAGTACTGAAAGGGTTGAGGCAGGGAATTATATGAACTTCTTTGCCTCCAGAAGATCGTGAGGGTTGCAGCATGAAGAGTGGATGTAGGGGGAATACACTGAACCCACTGGATCTGTACTGCAGTAATAGTAAGCAGGTAATAATGGCTCAGATTAGGAAAGTGGGAGTAGATATGGAGTGGAATGGATGACTTCGAGATATACTAAGGAGGAAAATTTAAAAGATTGTGGTGATAGAGTAGATGTTGAGGAAGAAGATGGGAAATGCAAAGTAAACATTTAGATTTCCAGTTTTGGGCATTTGGGTGGGTGATGGCATCGGTTCAATGTGAACATTCTGTGTTTGAGTTGGGTGCCTATGAAACACCCAAGAGATATCAAAGAGGGAACTGAATATATGGGTTTCAAGCTCAGGAATGAGTTGATGGCTAGAAGTCATCGACATACGATTAGTAAAACCATGGGCATGGATAAGATCATCCAAGAGAATGTGTAGACTACACTAGAGTGTTAAGATCCTTAGACTTCCTTGGAATGGCAATATTTAAGCAAAGACAAAAGGACCAAGGATAACGAGGAGTGGCCATAAAGGAAACAGTGAAGTGTGTTATTAGAGAAGCTAAGAGAACAGATTGTTTCAAAAAGAAAGGAATGCTCAACGAATTCAAATGTTGTTGAAACATTAAGTTAGAGATACCATGGGGCACCTGGGTGGCTCAGTCGGTCAAGCATTCAACTCTTTTCTTTTTTTTTAAAGATTTTATTTATTTATTTGACAGAGAGAGACACAGCAAGAGAGGGAACACAAGCAGGGGGAGTGGGAGAGGAAGAAGCAGGCTTCCTGCTGAGCAGGGAGCCCAATGCGGGGCTCGATCCCAGGACACTGGGATCATGACCTGAGCCAAAGGCAGACGCTTAACGACTGAGCCACCCAGGCGCCCCGCATTCAACTCTTGATTTCGGCTCAGGTCGTGACCTCAGGTGGTGAGATCAAGCCCTGTGTCCGGCTCTGTGGTGGGAGTGGAGCCTGCTTAAGATTCTCTCTCTTCCTCTCCCTTTGCCCCTCACCCCCTCCATAAATAAATAAATAAATAAATAAATAAATAAATAAGAGATATCGTATAATAGGATGATATTGGTGACTTTATCAGAGTAGTTTCAAAGCAGTGTTGGGAATGAAAGCCTGGTTAAAAATGGTTAAGGAGTGACTTGGAGGTGAGGTAGGGGAGATAACAAGCACAGAAAATTCTCTGGAAAATTTTCTTTAGTGAAAGGAAGGAGAATCTGGGTAGAAGCTAGAGGGAGGGAGGATATGAGGGAGATACTTTCCACAAATGAAATTACCAATGGCTAGGAACAAGTAGGGTGAGAGGTTGAATACACAACAAAGAGAACGACTGATGGAGCTAGGTCCTCCAGTAGACAGGAGGAGTTGAGATTCAGAAAAGACAGAATGATGGTCTTCTATTGTGGAAAGAACGAAGAAGGGATGGATATGGTTCAAAAGATGTGGGGTTGATTATAATAACTAACATTCACTATCATGTAATTTTTAATTCTTATAATAAGCTATACAGTATAAGTATTTTTTAAAAAGATTTTATCCATTCATCCATTTGAGAAAGAGTGAGCAGGAGCCGGGGAGGAGCAGAGGGAGAGTGACAAACAGAATCCCCGCTGAGCACGGAGCCCAACCATGCTCTCATGATCCTGAGATCATGACCTGAGCTGAATTCAAGAGTCAGGTGTTCAACCAACTGAGCCACTCAGGCGCCCCTAAGTATTTTTTAAGATTTTATTTTTAAGTAATCTCTACACACAACGTGGGGCTCAAACTCACAACCCCAAGATCGAGTCACACGCTGTATCAACTGAGCCAGCCAGGCACCCCCCGTATAAGTATTTTAAAAGGCAGAGAATAATAGGATTTGTTCAAGTGTCCTGCTTATTAACACCATTTTCTCTGACTTCCGAGACTCAAACCATCTAGGTTTATGAAGCCTAGCCAGACATTCCTTCTTTTGTAAGGTACCTGCTATAAAGTCTGAAACATAGTAAGTATTCAATAAATGCTAATTTAATTCCCTTTTGTTGGCTGACTCTAGACTCCGGTAGTCAGCTGCTTCACCACTAATGGTATCTAATTCTCCCTTCTGGCTTCGCAGATCTGTACCTTCTGGTCTAATCCTCTCTACATACGAGGTCCCTCCTGACATTGAAAATACCTTCTGTTCTGGTCTATCCCCACCTCTGGAAAATGGAATAGTATAATTCACTTAATGAAGTATATTAAAGACTACATTCATATTCTGCATGAAGATGTGAAGGCATTCTGTATATATGTATGCCCCCTCACCCCCAAAGCACACAAAGGAATAGAGGAGCCCCTAGAAATTGCTGCTAGCTATGCGATAATTCCTCTGAAAAGTAATACAACTTATAAAATTGAACAAAAACTAATTTTCACAGTCTTTCACAGACTTTCTCACAATATATCAAAGAGCCCTTAGGGGCGCCTGGGTGGCTCAGTGGTTAAGCGTCTGCCTTCAGCTCAGGTCATGATCTCAGGGTCCTGGGATCGAGTCCCGCATCGAGTCCCGCATCGAGTCCCGCATCGAGTCCCGCATCGAGTCCCGCATCGAGTCCCGCATCGACTCCCTGCTCTGCGGGAAGCCTGCTTCTCCTTCTCCCTCTGCCCCTCCCTCTGCTTGTGCTCTCTGGCTCTATCTATCAAATAGATAAATAAAATCTTAAAAAAAAAGCCCTTAAAAATATCAAATTGGGTTCTTCATTTACTTGGGGTGAAAATGTACAATTGTATTTATAGTTAACAAGTATAAAAATTTGTTAAAGGTTGAAAGACTACAAAGAAACTTGTAGAGAAGTAGATAAATTAAATAGAACCAAGTTTATCTATTACCTCGTTCCAGGGAAATATTTCATTTGAAAGATCAATCCGAGCAGCTGATGGCTTCTAAACAATGAATACTTGATTACACAATAGTAAGAATCGATTTTGGAACTAGTTTAGTGATAGGAGGACAATGTAAAATATAGTACATCATCTCAGGTACCTTAACTATAACTGTATCTTAAAGAAGATGGTATGAAAATACTACACAGCTACAAGTCCAAAACTTTGATATATTATGTTTTTTACTTTTTAAAAAATACTTTATTTATTTGTTTGCTAGAGAGAGAGTGAGAGGGAGCACAAGCAAAGGGAGTGGCAGGCAGGGGGAGAAACAGGCTCCCTGTTGAGCAGGCAGCCGGATGCGGGACTCGATCCCAGTCCTGGGATCACTGAGCCGAAGGCAGACGCTTAACCGACTGAACCACCCAGGCGTCCCTCTAATAGGTATACTATTAACATTTCTTTTAAGATGTCAGGAAAGATTAAAAGAAACAATATAGAAATACTTTCAGCTATACAAATTCAAAGCTTCCATGACAAAAAAAAAAAAAAAAAAAAAGACCGGGGATTCCACCATTATTTACATACATTTTTTCTACACAGAAAATGCCTATATCTAACACAATCTTACCAATTTTAACCCTGGGCAACGGGAGCACTATAATTAGACAACAGACTTATTATTTAACATGTTACTTGCCTCATGTCAGGTACGGTTCGAAGCACTCTACAGGTATAAACTCATTTAATACTTTTTTTAAAAAAGATTTTATTTATCCGACAGAGATAGAGAGCACAAGTAGGCAGAGTGGCAGGCAGAGGGAGAGGGAGAAGAAGACTCTCTGCTGAGCAGGGAGCCTGATGCAGGGCTCGATCCCAGGACCCTGGGACCATGACCCGAGCCAAAGGCAGACGCTTCACCGACTGAGCCACCCAGGCGCCCCTAAACTCATTTAATCTTAAAATCATGTAACAGACGGGCACCTGGCTGGCTCCATCGGTGGAATATGCAGCTCTTATCTCGGAGTCGTGAGTTCAAGCTCTATGTTGGTTGTAGAGATACTTAAAAATAAAATCTTAAAAAAATAAAACAAAACCATGTAACACAATATGATAAAAAATACTTTAAAAAACTTGAAATTGCTACTTTTCTCTCCTACCCCATCATATGTATTCAGTAAAGGTCCAGTGAAAAGATCTTTAACTTGGACTTGTAAGATTTGAGTTTGTTTCTGGGTCTATTTACAGTTCTGGGTGACCTTGGATAAGTTAATGAAACCAGAGCTTCCCAAACCTGACTGATGATCAGAATTCAAAGGAGGGTGTTATATGTGTGTGCACGTACACACACACACACACACACACATGCACACGCCTGTTTTGGAGGTGATTATATATATGGGTTTTTCTTTTTCTTATTCAACTGATCATCACAATATACTTTTTATTTTCATCCCTAAAATACTTTGAGTATTTATGCCTGACATCATGGATACAAAGATGAATAAAACAAAGTTTTTGCTGAAGACACAGCCATAAACATAAGAATAGCAGCTTAAGTTTTAAAAATTTAAGTCTGGCTGAATTTTAGATTCTGCAGGCAATCACAAGCCAAAAATGTCCGTACTATAAATACGTTCTGGCCTGTCACATCAAGCTGGTAACCACCAAGTACTACAGGGAACAGTGCATTTGAGAATCTCAAAAGTTTGACTTTGACTCTGCTATTTGACAATTTGTAGCAAGTCTTTAAGCCCTCTGGGCCTCTTTTTTTGAACAATGTGTGCCTCAAAAAATTGTGAAAACAAAATGAAGTAATATAAATGTTAAGGAACCATGAGTATTATAGACAGGAACATACATTTTGAGTTGCTTTTCCATCAATAGTGACAAATTGTCTATAACCACTGCTTTCTTATCTGGCCAATACACCCAAAGAGGCTTTTGTTGTTAACAGTTGTTAGTATATGTGTAGTTAATGTACATTCATATAATATTTTTATAAATTGGTATATAGTAAGTATGTATATAAAAATATGCACATTATATAGTCATGGATGTTTAAATGTGTTTATGCATATCTTTCAAAATAGAAATACTGAAGCCATGAATCTAATGGGCAAAATTTCATCTACTGTAGGGTAGACACTGGATAAAACCTCACAGGCCTACATATTTGATTTTGTATTTCTGATTAAGCAATGATGGGAATGACAGAAGACTCACAGGAATGCTTCATGTTTCAGATAAACATGTAATTGCAGGTAAAATTCTTATTATTCTATAGGGACATGAATGCTTTCATAGAAAATTCCAGTGAACTAATTGCAGTAAACTAATCATTAATTCTAAAACAAGATTCTGACAAAAGCATACCTACCTATACATCCCCCCCAAACATAGATTAGCTATAACAGCAGTGAACATAAGAATTGTAGTTACTAAAAATTTCTTTTACTTACACTCATACTATATTTAATATATATGGTTTGATCATAAATAATAAAAATTAAACTCACAAGAAGAAATCTAAGCTTATCTTTCTTTTTTTTTTGTAATCCAAGCCTATTTTAAAAACAGAATCCTTCATGTTCTTTGAGTCACCCAGGCAGCTAATTTAGGAACGCTCACGAGTTCTACTGGATATTAGTGCTAATTATTAATGATATGTAGTTACAATTATACCCTTTCATCCAAGTACCTCAAAGAGCTTTTAAAGCATTAATTTGTTATTTCTTATAATATCTCTGAGAGGCAGGCCAGTAGAGGGTTATTATTATTTCTATTTTACAAAGAAACTAGGGCATGGAGAGGTTCAGTGACTGTGCTAGGATCATATGGTGAACAAAGAACAAAAAAGGGCCTCGAGATCATTGTTCTCATTTCCAGTTCGGTATGGTATCCATTAAAGGGTTGTTTAATACACCTACATGTATTTCTACTCTAGGAAAACCGAGAATAATATATTTGAATGATCTACGAACTAAAGGTGAGAGTTCCTTAGTTTTAATGTTCAAAAATGCTGAATAAAAACTAATAATTACTCTTTGGTTTGCCACTGTAGCTCTTATTTACAGGGCTTTTGTTATTTGTAGCTTTCTGAAGTCTCTGCTCAAATTGATCCATTCTATTTCTGACTGCTTTCAGCTAGGTTAGCGTGGCTATCAACAACTAAGAAGCAGCTGAGACAGGCTGACTAATGAACTTGAGGTTGTCTGTCATTGTGTTCTCACTGCTCACTCTTCTTGAAGTCATCCTCCTTGTTTTCCATTCAACAGATATCTGTGCAGCCTACCATCCTCAATCCTTTGTGGCTGCTTTAAAGAAGTTGTTTATTGTCAATGATTAAGCCTAAAAATTTTTTAAATTAACAATGACATTTCATCTTCTGAGTTTATGATTATATCCTAGTTAATCATTGTCATACTTGGTTTTTTGTAAGCCTGACCTTTCTGGTCCTTAACAGGAACATTAAACATTTGAGTATTAGCATGTCATTGGGCATACCTATCACCACGTGGGGATTTTTAAAATGTAGTATTTCAGCAATTTTCCCAAGAAAAGGGAGAAGTGGTTCTGAAACTGTGCTCAATGAAGTGAGACTGCAGTGGGCTTGGATGTAGTGATACAAGCCTGTGGTTTCTAACTTCAGCCCAGAATTTCCCCAGAGCTCTAGACCCATGTAGCAACTGCCATTAGACAGCACAACTGGTACTTCAAGCCGGCCAGGTCCAAAATGGCACTTGATTTCCACATCCCCTCCCCTATCCCATCCCAGCCATTCCCTATCTCATTTCGTAAATTACACCTTTACCCTCTCCCAAAAGCAAAACAAGGCATTATGTTGCTGCTTCCATTTGCTTACCCAGAATCTGCCCCCAGCAATCAATTACAATCAGTTTATTTGGCATCCTGATATTTTAGGAATCCACCTTCTTTGGGTCCTCACTGACACTCTCCTAATGGTCCTTATCCTGTCTCTTGATTTCACGGCCCCTTGTCTACAAGCCCTCTTACCCTTCTCCTCCCCTCAACTAATGTCCTCTACTAACAGCCTAAGCTGTAAAACTGTCCAGGGTCATTCCTCTACCCACTGCTTCACCAAGGAGTGAAAGTTCACAATTTGGTTCCTATCTGCTTCTCCAGATTCATCTTTTTCAGCAACTCAGACTTGAACTTTTAAGTCCTGTCATTACTACCCAGACTTCTAAACACATATTATTTGTCCCTGTGCTGCATGTCCTTTTGTTAGAATCTGGATTTACCATCCCACCCCTTATTTTTGTGTTGGAAAATCCCTTATCTTGAAAATCTTAACGCAGTTACGAGTCATCCATTCTTTCCTCTGAATACCTCGATATACCATACTTCCAATCATAATTATTTGCTTTCATGTCTGCCCATTAGACTGGGTATTCCTCGAATGAGTTGTGCAAAGCAGGGAGTTGGTACTCAACGGTGGGAGGAGATAAGGGGATAAATATATGTCAATTGATAAGTCTGTAAGTGCTAACGGATGTTAGGCAAACGATCTATTTCCAATCTGTGGAAGGATTCAAATAAAGCAACCTATTTAGTGGAACCACTTTTAACTTAAGCTACCAAATCACAAGATGGGGGCGCCGTTTGAGCTCAGCGCCGCACCAGACACCAGACCTGCGGTGTCCGGGAGGCTCGATCCCCCTGAGTAAAGGACCACAGACCATCCTCCGGGCCGAGCTCTCCAGGGATCAGCAGTTAGACAGGAGGCCCAGGGCAGCTACCGAAACCCTCCAGCCAGGGCAGGCAACTGACCAAACCATCTCCAAGGATTCGGCCCGCAACGAGCCACGTCGCCAGCTCCACTCTGGAAAACCCCGGCCACGGCACAGAGCGACCTCCACCCTTGGACAACCAGGGAGAAGCGGCTGCCCCCCGGAAGCAAGATGGCGGCCTCCGCTTTCCCCTCCTTCCCCGAGAACCCCCTCCTGGTCCCCAGAAGAGAGACAAGGACGTCGCGGCGCCGACGCCGAGATCCGGGAACCTCCGCGAGGCCTGCGGCAGCTCCCGAGCCCCCGGGAGGCGACTCCACCTCTCCGCGCGCGGGGAGCCGGGGGTGGGGCGGTCCAAAGGGCAGCGCAGCCAGCTGTCGGCACGCAGCGGGTGGACGCCGGCAAGCCCGCGCCCTCCTGGCCATTGTTCTCCAGCCCCGGCCCTCAGCACCTTCCTCTCCGCCCACGGACAGGAAGTCGCTCCCCAGCCGGCCCCGCCCCGCTCCCCCAGCGCCCCGGAAGTGATCTGCGGCGGCTGCAGCAGAGCGGCCAGGAGGAGGGTGGATCTCCGGAGAGCGGAGCGCCCCGAGTCCTCCTCCTCCTCCTCCTGCCGCCCAGGCTCCGCCGCCGCCCGTCGGACTCGTCCTTCTGCCGCTCGCGGCGGGGAGCCTCCCAGACGACAAGGGCCAAGCTCTCTCCGGCCGAAGCCAGCTCAGCCGCGGCTTCCGGAGCCCGCGGGGCGGCGGACCGGTTTGCGGTGCAGGTGAGCGATGCCTGCCCGGGCCGCCCCGGGAGGGGTTGGGGCCGCCGGGGCGGTGGCGGCGGCGGGGGTGTGTCCGGGCGGCGGCGGGCCGAGGCCCAGGCTCAGGGCCCGGACGCCGAGATTGCACATCCCGCGTTCTACCCGGGAGCGAGCTGCGGGACGAGCCCGGGCTGGAATCCGGGGCGCGGTGTTCGCTGCTGTGCGGGCGAGCGCACCCCCGAGAGCCGGCGGCTGCGGCGCGGTCCTCCGAGCCGAGCACCTCCTTGAGTTGGCCTCGTCGGAAGGTCACCCTGTATCTCTGGCCCGCCGCGCCGAGGTCCCCGCCTGGGCGGTGCCCGCGTCCTGGGGGGACCCGTCGCCACCGCCGCAGTCCCCGCGCTTCCCTCCGCCCCTCTCCCCTCCTTCCCTTTCTTTCACTCCTCGCCTGTACTAGAGCAGTTGCTTTTTAAGCATCTTCGCCAGGGTTTTGTGCCAGTTAAAGGAATGGCTTTTTCAGACTGAAGTCATTAGATGCTCTGCATTGAACTGCACAGGTTTACCCATATTAGAGTAATCTAGCCTCTAAAGCGAGGAAGAGAATATAGATTGTTTTTGAGTAGGGGGTAATTCCTGTGATTTGTTCCTTATGGTTTTCCGGAGTGGAAGATGTGATTTGTATGCTTTAGCCTGGGTATATGTGTGTAAGTGGGCAGGGATGACCGCACAGAGAGGTGGCAGTGTTGTTTCAAGGTTTAAGGAGAATTAGGGAGTTAACTGGCCTTTGCTTGGGAAACCTGAATGTCCAGACTTGTGAGAGCTTATCCAAGTGTCTTTGGGGTTGTGTGAGAACTCCTGTGCCACGCCCTACGTGTCACGCTGAAAAGGACCCAATTTACAAATTGTGTTTGGTGTGTGTTGGGGGCAGGGGGAGTGGGGAGGCCTTTATAAAACATGTGTCATAAGTTAATTTTTGTCCTGAAAGTACATTACAACTTTAATCATGTTCCCAAACTCGGATAACAAAATTTGTTAGTAAACTCGCAGTAGAAGGCCTTTTCTCTAGCTTATTAATATATTTAAATGTATCTTACTAGTTTGTGTTTCTGTGTCTATGAATACAACATTTTTATAAAATGACTCTTGTGACTCTTCAGACATTATTTTTAGACTTTGAATTTTTTCAGGGCAGGAACCATGTCTTATGCATTCCTGTGTTCACAAGTGATGACTGGAACATAGAAGTTATTCCCATATTTCTTCACTGAATGAATGAATGTGTAGGTGATCCCACAGTTGCCTCAGGAGTCATTTATTTTGTTGGCTTTTTGTTTTGTGTTCTAGTTTCTTGGCACATACAGACTTTGCGTTGTCTTAATGTTTTTTAGAGTGGTGAAAGGACAATCCAAGAAGAATCCTTTGCTGTTCTTCCAAAACTATCCTCCCCTGAAAGGTTGAAATTATATTTGGGGTATTGTGATTGGACATTGTAATAACTAGTATTCCAGTCTTCAGTACTTACTACTTAAACATGTTTAGCCAGGGTTATTCAGAGATTTCCTAGTGATAGTAAGTTTATGTTTGGGGTTGATAACTGTACCATATTTTAATAAAAAAGAGGAAATTAGGAGTTACCACTGTTTGGAAAACCTGATACATCACAGAATTGCTTATAGTGGCTTATTTCTGCCATGGGTGCATGAAATCCTCTGGCATCCTGATATGACCTTGACATGATTTACCAGTAGCCACTTCACATTTCTTTGCAGAGATCCGGATGTTCTGTGGTGTGTCTGCTGAGTGTGCAGTCATCTGTGTCACTTATTTTGAAGTAGTTTCATACAACCCTTTCTTTGCAGGGCTTTCAGGGGGGGAAAAAGGCTAATTATAGGGAAGAAGCTTGTGTACCATTTGTGTGGGGGAATAATTTTTGTCTATAGATGGTTAGTGCTGATATCTTCTTTCCTCTCCACATGTCTTGTGTGGTCCTACACTGGTTTTCCAAGCTCAGCTTCTGCAGGATATAAATGAATGTACCAGAATCACTTCTTGTATATGTGTGTATCGCTGTTACACACACTTGTAACCCTTATAGATGGGTGACAAGGACAGTCATTTTTGAAATAGTATGTATTTTTAATGAGGCAAAGAATTATGATTTGCAAGTAGCAGGGAGACGGTTTATGGTTTTTATTGTTTTATAAAATGTTTTAACTCTTAGACACTAAGGAGAGAGAAGCCTGCAGTTTCTTATCTCAGCAAAATCACCACTGTACAGAGGTCAGATCTCTCTTTTTAATTCAGCAACCCTCTTGGTAATAACAGTCTGTATACATTGATTGCCTGCCAAGCACTGTGATAAGAGCTTTAGTTATATTATTTTTAATTTCCACAGTACCTCTGTAGGATAGGTAGTTTTTCCATACTTTACTAAGGTTAAGTGAAGCTATTGGCTGGAGGGTAATAGCTAGTATTTAGGAGAGTCTGGATTTGAAAGTAACGATTTCTGGGAGCATTGCATATTGCAATTAATCCTAAAAGGCTGAGGAAAAACAAGTTTCTGATGGAGCTGAACTTCAGGAAATGAATCTAATGATCTCAGCACTCTTGGCCATCAGGTGGGCCCTGGGGTTACCACTGTTTATCTCCAGCGTGCCTACAAATGTGGTGTTACCATCCACTGTGTGTGCCATGATGAAGTGGTTGGTATTGTTCAGAGAGGGGTCCTGAAGGAGGAGAGTGTTAGGAACTCAACAGTGGTGTTGATTACTGCTTTTCATCTCTGAAGTACCTGAATAATCCCTACTGGAGGGGACTATGGAAAACCTATTTTGTAGTGACCTTTCCTGAAATCTTGTTTTTTAGTTCTTTCACTAAAGGAGGTAGTGGGGGGAATGTTGGGGGTGGGGGGAAGAGGCAGAATTGGGAAGAATGTAAAAGAAGCAGAGGTATCCTGGGTCTGTTTTTACCATTTCAGACCATGTATCATTTTCACTTTGGGTTTAATATAGAGGTTTAAAGGTGGCAGAGTTCTTGTAAGGGTCTAATTGCTATTCAGTGCTGGTCGAACTCTCTTTACTCTTCTCAAGACTGTGCAGTTGTTGTTTTTTTTAAATGCACTTTTAATGGTCTTAATTTGAAGGAGGTGTTCATCTCTTGGTTAAAAAAAAAAAAAAGGTATGTAGCTCTAAGTAAAAAATGGCTCATTCCCCAGCCCCCATTAGGAACAGTTATTCTTTGTTTTTCTAAGACACCTTTCTTACTACCTTATTACACTCAAAAGGATTTGGTTACAATATAGAAAAAATGAAATTAAAGCTCTATGAGTTTTAAGAGTCGTGTGAGTAAATTTTAGAAGAGAATTTGAATCTTTGATGTAATTCCTCAACATCAAGAGGGTAGTCTGTACAAGCCAAAAACAGTAAGCTTACATAAAATATTAGGATACTATTCTTCAAGCCCTTCACAGTTAGAATTCTCTTTTAGATGCAATAGACCTAACGCTTGACACACATAATCTTTTTGAAGTCTGGGATCCAATTGGGTTGCTGAATTCACTTATTGAAACTAAGTATCAGGGTTTGACAATGTTGGAGAATGTTTGTCATGTTGGAGAATGAAACATAGCAAGATTATGAAATGACTTCTACTCCCAGATGCATCATGAAGGGCAGGCAGAGATCCCCAGTTTCCACAAAGATCATGATTGTAGTCATCTAAGCCACAGGATCCCTGCTTTCTAATGCAGTTGAGTAGCTAGCGTAGTAACTCATTGAAAATGGAGGTTGCCCACTACGGATTGCAAATGCTTTAGTTCATCTGCCCCTCTTACATCTATTCTGGATTACTGCAGCAGCCTGTTAGCCTTTTGTTGCCCACCCCACCTGGATCTGTTCTCCACACTTGGTTAGAGCAGTCGTGACACTCCCCTGCTTAAAGCCTTTTTGCTGCTCCTTCTTGCCCATTAATAAAATCCAAACTCCTTTAATCCTTAATCTCATATACAAAACTTTCAAGACCTGCTCCTTCTAGCCTCATCTCTTCCCTTCCAGGATATTCTGTTTCAGCAGTACCAAGCTTCTAGAATGCTAGCGTTTTCTTAGTGCCCCATTTCCTCTTCTTGTCGTTGTAGCCATTCCTCCTTACCCCAGTCCGCTGTATGCCTGCTTGTCTTCCAGCACTCAGTGTAGGTTGTACCTCTCCAAAACTGTATCTTGATTAGATTCTTTCTCTTGATCTCATCCCTCAAAAACAAGAAGCCAAAAAACCAACAAATAAAAACTTTAACAACTTTCAAGACTGGGCTAGCTGCTCTTTTTTGGGCTGCCATAAAATCCAACATAGCACTTTTACCACTATGGGCAGTGCCTTCATTAGTCTATTATAAACTTTGTTGACCACAATCCATAGTAACTACACACATAACTCATAACTACACACATAAATACACTCTTAAAAGCCTTCACAGGCCTTTACCAGAAGTTCCCAAACTTTTTTAGTTCATGACATCCTTATCATATCAATAACTTTTTCACAGCATCCCTAGATCAAAAGAAACACCTAACGGTTTAATTTATTAAATAAGCCCAACCCACTTACTAAGTATTTAAGTCCTAAAAATTTAGTAGCTGTTTGGAAAAAAAATACACATGAATTAAATAATTTTCTTTCTTAACTGCATAGTACTCCATGGTTTATTCAACCAGTCTCTTGTACTTGGACACTTGAGTAATTTCCAGTATTTTTCAATTACAAATGACATTATAATGAAAATCTTTACATATGTGTGTCTTTGTATCGTTGGAAGTAAATATTCAGGATAAATGCATATATAAGATTTGTTAGGTATTGCCAAATTCCTCTCCTTAATGGAGCTGTACTATTTTGAATACCTACCAGCAGTGTGTAAGAGTGCCATGGCCTCACCAACGGAGTATATTGCCAAGCTTTTGCATTTCTGCCAATCTAAGAGGTGAGAAATGGTATCTCAGTATAGTTTTAATTTGTGAATTGAACATTTTTTTGTATACTAAAGGGCCATTTTTTACATTTAAAAAAATAATTGTTCATGTTATTTGCCCACTTTTTATTTTTATTTTATTTTTTTAAAGATTATTTATTTAAAAAAAAATTTTTTTTTTTAAGATTTTATTTATTTGCGAGAGAGAATGAGAGACAGAGAGCATGAGAGGGAGGAGGGTCAGAGGGAGAAGCAGACTCCCCGCCGAGCAGGGAGCCCGATGTGGGACTCGATCCCCGGACTCCAGGATCATGACCTGAGCCGAAGGCAGTCGCTTAACCAACTGAGCCACCCAGGCGCCCCTTTATTTATTTATTTGACAGAGAGAGATGCAGCAAGAAGGGAACACTAGCAGGGGGAGTGGGAGAGAGAGAAGCAGCTTCCTGCAGAGCAGGGAGCCCAATGTGGGGCTCGATCCCAGGACCCTGGGATCCTGACCTGAGCTGAAGTCAGACGCTTAACGACTGAGCCACCTAGGTGCCCCCTATTTTATTTTTTAAAGATTTTATTTATTTATTTGAGAGAGAGCACACAAGCAGGAGGGCAGCAGAGGGAGAGGGAGAACTGAGCAGGGAAGCCCGACGGCTGGATCTCAGGACCCTGGGATCATGACCTGAGCTGAAGGCAGATGCCCAACCGACTGAGCCACCCAGGGGCCCCATCAAATATATTAATCTTAAATTTATTACATCTGGATTTTTAGTTATCATTAGAGAGTCTTTCTTTATCCCCCAGTTATAGAGGAATTTACCCATGCCTTCTAATACTCAGTATAGTTTCATTTTCCACATTTAGTTTTCTGATCCATTTGGAGTATATTTCTGTATATGGTGTGAGGAATGGATATAATGTTATCATTTTCTGCATGACTATCCAGTTGTCTCAATGCCATTTATTTTTAAAAAATCTCTGCTCCCTTTATCACATACTAGATTTCTATATGTAGTTGGGTGTATTTTATTCTGTTGGACTGTCTGACCGTTCATGCACCAGTGCTACACTGTTTTAGTCATAGAGGCATTGTATATGATTTCATACCATGTAGGACTAGTCCCCATTATAGCTCGTCCTCTTCATTGTTGTCCCTGCTATTCTTGCATGTTTTATTTTTCCATGTGAACTTCAGCATCAGTTTATCTAAGTCCATTCATTAAAAAGCTTATTGCTATTTTTTATGGAGATTGCATTAAACTTATGATTTAACTTAGAACTAATTTCTTGATGGTGTGGAGACATCTTAACCTAGAACAAGCAATGTTTTTTCATTTTCTTAAATCTACTTTTATGTCTTTGGGGAATGGTTTATGGTTTTCTTCATACAGGTTTTGAACATTTCTTGTTAAGTTTATTCCTAAGCATTTTATCTTTGTTGCTGTTGTTGTTGCTATTATAAATAGAATTTTCTTATACATTATATCTTCTAACTGGTTATTACTCATGTATGTGAATATTGCAGATTTCTGCTACCTTGCTAAACTCATATTGTTTGAGTTACTTTTATCATTGCTTCTTTTAGGCTCAGATACTATTATATCACCTGCAGAGATTTCACTCCTTTCTTTTCCAGTGGTTATGCCTCTAATTGTTTATCCTGTCTAATTGCATTGATTAATATCTCCAGGACAGTTAAACTGCAGTTTAACAGTGTCTTTAATAAGAGGTGCTGATTGCTTCATTATTTTTTCTGTGGATATACAAAGATGTACATTGCACTAAATATTAACTTGGATATGGAAGTGCCTTTCAAAGACTGCAGTCCTTCACTGTGTCTATAATTATAAATGGAGAGACAGAAAAGATGGATTTTCTTAGCGGGCAAAGTACAAAGATAAGCAAGGTAAGGACTGATCTGTAGTTTCCCAGCTCACACAACCAGTCCTAAGTTTGTTCTTTCTTACCTTGCCACACAGTTTTGTCGAACTTCATCATAATCTTCTCTCAGCCAGTCATGGATGCCACAGGGTGACCTCCTTTTCTCCTCTGGGCTGAAGCTGCCATGTGTCTCTGATGATCTAAGGGTGCCCTTCCAGGCTTTTGCAGTCTCAAGTGGTTTCTTTGCATTGCAGACAGACAAATTAGGCTTACCTTGTGTTGATGTGGTTATGGCTTGGGTTCTTGGGGCTACAGGTCATGTGGTGAGGCAGGTTTGTAATTAGATGAGTTTATCCATGGGGGTGACCTAAAGTACACAGATGTGGGGTGGTTCCAGACAAGTTTGTAGGGCCTGGATCATCTGTTCTTTCTCCAAAATTCATTTTCAAAGACTTAGTCCTCTAGCTGGAAGCGATATGCTTGTGTGGAAGCAAGTGTTGGGCCTCTAGCACACATTCCATCCACATGTCAATTATGGATACACACCAGTGCTGTCTCCCAAGTTCTAGAGGTGCTTTCATTTCACTGCCATCTAATTCACCCACAGAGTTTAAATAGCATATTTTCTGTAGTTTCTTATAATTTCACAATTATCTGGGTCCATTTGTGAACTCCCAATCCACATCCTGTTGTCTTTTCATTCTAAGTATTTCCTTTCCCAGGAGTGCTGGATGGTAGGATATTTATTAATTTCTTGCCCCTTATGCTGAGGAGCTCCTCCCCAAAAGTCCCTACAAGTCTTATTCCATGGCCTGTTGTCCATCTTCACTGTCCCAGGAGCACTGCTAGGTAGGTTGTTTAATAATCTCTTCTTGTCCTTAGGTTGAAGAGCTCTCACTCACCAGGTGAGTGGTCCATTTGTCCATCTCCACTTTTCCTGGGACTCATGTTGCCTTTTTCTCTCTGGGTCATATTGCTATTTTTTTTTTTTTCCTTACTTCACCTACCCCTACGTTTTAAGGCTGAGGATAGTCTGTCTCCCCTCATCCTTCTGCCTAAGACATTTTGACTGTGACAGAAAATCCCCATTCCCTGAGGTCTTCGGTTGCCCTGGTCTTAATGCTTGGATTATTGGTAACTTTACCACTACCCTGTTGGTCTCCAGGATCTCCCTACTTCTGTGTCTGCATGCTACAACTAAGATAATTCTCTGTGTCTGTTAACTTCATTTATTCTTATTTGCTGCTTGTGGGTTTTAGTAGCTTTCTTGACCCCTTTAAATAAAACTTGATCATTTTCTCTGCTTATTATCTCTTCTTATTCTTTGCTTTGGCTCAGATCATAAAACTCATTCTTGTTGTTATATTTTGTTTTGTTTTTTGAAGTTTATTTGGGTACAACTGTTTAAGCTCTTTGTACAGTAACTGGTCATTTATATTTTTTATTCTGTGAATTGTCTTTATGTCATTTGCTTATTTTGGGGGAGTGGAGGGGCTGGATTTAAAAAAAATAACAGATTTATTGAGATGTAATTCACATACCATAAAATTTACTCTTTTAAAGTATAATTCAGTGGTTTTTAGTATAGTCATGGAATTGTGCAACCATCACCACTGTCTGATTTAAGAACATTTTCATGACCCCAAAAAGAAACCCCATGCTTATTAGCTATCACTCCTGATTCCCTCCATCCCCAGCACCGGAGAACTGTTAATCCACTTACCATCTGTACAGATTTTCACATTCTGGACATTTCTCCATTCTGTAAATGGAATCATACAATATGTGGTCTTTTGTGTTTGGCTTCTTTCAGTCAGCATGTTTTCAGTGTTCATCCAGGTTGTATCATGTATCAGTACTTCATTCCTTTTCATGGCTGAATAATGTTCCATTGAATAGATATACCACATTTTGTTTATCTGTTTATCAGTTGAGGGACAGATTTGGGTATTTCCACTTTTTGGCTTATATTGGATAATGCTGCCATGAACATTGATGTACATGTTTTTGCATGGGTGTGTGTTTTCATTTCTCCTGGGTGTGTGTATATATATATATATATATATGAACAGAATTACTCAGTCATGTGATAAGTCCATATTTAACATTTTGAGAGACAGCCAAACTGTTTTCTGAAGCACCTGCACTGTTTTACATGCCCACTATCCATGTATGCGGCTTCCCAGTTTCTCTGCATCCTTACCAACATTTGTTATAGTTCATCTTTTTAATTACAGCCATCCCAGTGAGTGTGATGATCTTCTTTCATCTGCTAGAATACTTTGTCTCAGGTGCCCTGTGTATGTGAAGTAATGACATCTTAGCATATCACATCTTTTTCTTCTTAGATATTTTACTTTGAGGCCCAATTCCAAGAATGTTTTCTTTATTGTAAAAACAATAAACGTGGCTTTTTGTTTGAACTTCCAGGTGAACTTTGCTTTTGATTCATAACAAGATTTCTGTTTCACATTAGTGTGTCTGATGAGTTTTAAGCTGTTACAACTTTAAATTGTTAAAAGCACACTGTTAAAAATTGTGGCTTAACAAGTAGAAAGACAAAATGCCGAAGATTAGAGGGTGAAGGGGAATCATTCATAATGAACACCGACAGTGTTTTGGAGATTTGTTGGTGCAGTGTTGACTACAAAATTGAGGAACACCAGTTATACACAATAGTAGCCAAAAATGATGCTAGGTTTGATCCTATGTTTGTATACCTGTTCTTACCAGGAAGGTACAAAGTGTAAGTGACTAAATTTTTAAAAATTGAAACTTAGCACTCTTGTGTACATGATCTCATTTGATCTTTATATCAGCCAAGAGTTATAGGTGGGATGGGTGCTCTTTGGGATGGGAAAATTTATTGACCTTCATTCCACAGTGTTTTCTTGGATATACCTATAACTTAAATATTTCCACACCAACTAATAACTGTGTTGCTTTGTCTTCAATGATTCTTTCAAAAAATTATTCGTTAGTATTAGCATGTTCATAAAGCTCCAACTCGCTAAGTCTTTGCATAATTATTTTATACTTTTAGTTTCCATTTGTTCCCTGTTATTATCTGTATGTTAATAAAGAGATGACAGTCTCTATATCTCAACTATATCCGTCTTTCTGAAATGCATAGAGAACTGCATTGGTGATTCTTTTACATTTGGTTACATTTTAAAATGAGAGTGCTCTTCCCCCCTCCCCAACTTTGTGTTTTGAAATATTCCAAACTTATAAAAAAGTTAAAGGAGTATTATATTGAATGCCTGTATTTCCCAATCACCAATTACCAATTATTATTTTGCCCCATTTGCTTTATCTAAGTATAGATGCCTTTATTTTTCTCTACTATTTGAAAGAAGGCTGGAGACCTCATGAAACTTCGCCTCTATATACTTCATCTTGCATCTTCTGAGAATAAAGGCATTCTCCTATATAACCTTAATGCTCTTGTAACACACAAGGAAATTAGTAGTAATTCCATAACATCATCCAGATTCAGATTTCCTTCCCTAGTTGCCACCCAGTGTCTTTAATAGCTGTTTTTCCTCTGATCCAGGGTCTGATCAAGGTTCATGATTTCTGTTTGCTCATTATGTCTTTAGTCTCTTATTCCATCTTTTCTAATTAACTTTTTTGAGGTATAATTTACGTATCATAAAATTCACCCGTTTAAGTTTACAGTCATTTTTAGTAATTGATTGTGTAAACATCACCATAATCCAGTTTTAAAACATTTTTATCACTTCAGTAAAATCCCTTTGCCCATTTTTAGTTAATAATCCCCATTCCCACCTCCAGCCCCAGGCAGTCATTAACTTACATTCTATCTCCACAGATTTGCCTTTTCTGGGCATTACTATAAATGGAATCATTCCATATGTCATCTTTGGGTTGTTGTTTTTTTTCTTTTTTTCTGGTTCATCATGTTGTGGCATGTGTCCATAATTCTTTTTATTGGTGAATAGTAAGTATGTATTCCATTTTATGATATGCCACATTTTGCTTATCCATTTACCAGTTGATGGACATTTGAATTGTTTACCCCTTTTTGGTTATTATGAGTAATTCTGCTATGAACATTCATGTACAGGCCTTTTTGTAGACATATGTTTTTATATACCTAAGAGTCGAAATGCCTAGTGGTATGGTACATTTATGTTTAACCTTTTAAGAAGGTGCTGAACTGTTTTCCAAATGGCTACATGTTATTTTGCATTTCCACCAGCCGAGTTTGAGAATTCCCATTTCTCTGCATCTTTTTTTTTTTTTTTTTTTTAATTTTATTTATTTATTTGAGAGAGAGAATGAGAGACAGAGAGCACGAGAGGGAAGAGGGCAGAGGGAGAAGCAGACCCCCCGCTGAGCAGGGAGCCCGATGCGGGACTTGATCCCGGGACTCCAGGATCATGACCTGAGCCGAAGGCAGTCGCTTAACCAACTGAGCCACCCAGGCGCCCCCCCCATTTCTCTGCATCTTTAACAGTGGTTATAGTCTTTTTAGAAATTATTATGGCCATTCTAGTGGGTATAAATTGGTATCTCAGTGTGATTTAATTGCATTTCCCTAATGACTAATGGTGGAGCATCTTTTCATTTGCTTATTAGCCATTCACAAATTTTCTTTGGTGGAATGTCTACTTAAATCTTTTTCCT
>NC_138380.1:83037234-83104507 GCF_054177405.1 Leptonychotes weddellii
CGCCTGGGTGGCTCAGTTGGTTAAGCGACTGCCTTCGGCTCAGGTCATGATCCCAGGGTCCTGGGATCGAGTCCCACATCGGGCTCCCGGCTCAGCGGGAAGCCTGCTTCTCCCTCTCCCACTCCCCCTGCTTGTGTTCCTGCTCTCGCTGTCTCTGTCTCTGTCAAATAAATAAATAAAATCTTTAAAAAAAAAAAATCTTTTTCCTATTTTTTTAAATTGGGTTATCTATCTTGTTATTGAATTGTGAGTTCTTTGTGTGTTTCAGATACAGTCCTTCATCAGATATATGATTTGCAAAGATTTTCTCTCAGAGAATGCTGTTTTGTTTTTGTAATGATGTTAACCATGAGCCTTGCTTAATTTTTCTCATTTGCCATGGGGCTTTTTTAGACAATTGGAATAAAAGCTAAATCTTTTCTTAATTCTTCCACATGTCTAGCTAGTACAAAAGCAGGTAAATAATTAAAGACAATGATAGTCACCTTCGTCTTCCTTCTGCAATTAAGCGGTGGGAAACGTCCCTTCTGAACCGTAAGAAGCAAATAGAGATAGATACTGCAGATATTAGGGCTCTTTTGGTTGTAAGAGCCAGAAATCCAGTGTAGACTGTCTTTTTTTTTTTAAGATTTAATTTATTTATTTGACAGAGAGGACAAGCAGGGGGAGCAGGAGAGGGAGAAGCAGGCTCCCTGCTGAGGAGGGATTCCCGGTGTCGGAAGACGCTGGGCTCAATCCCAGGACCCCGGGATCATGACCCGAGCCGAAGGCAGACGCTCAACGACTGAGCCACCCAGGCGCCCCTTGAGTGTTCTTTCATGTAGTTTTCTTTAGCTTTCTGAGTGGGGGTTATATCTGACTGTCTTGGAGTTCCTACATTCCTACAGATTGCTGAAATCAATTTTTTATAATTAGTTTCCTTCTCTCCTCTTTCATTTACTTGGATTCTCAAGCCCTGTCAGTGTCCATATGTTGTATGATTCATCTTCAAAGTGATTTTTTAAAAGTAAGGATAGTTCCCAATTCCTTTTCATGACATTGGGTGTATGATGTGTATGGTGATAGTGACGATGCTGTTGATGTAGTTGTGGTAATCCTGCTCTAAAAAGGAGATAATTTTTATCACTTAAAAGGATTCTTATCTAAAATCTTTAATAGATAGCTCTAACCACTGTATAAATACTGTCCCTGAAGTTGCTTCCATACTCTTCCAGTACTCTTTAGGGTTTGTTTTCAGTTTGGAAGTGAAATGGAGAAATGAGAACTTATGGTTTGGGCCTGTCTGTATCAAATGTATCATCTCTCATTGAGTTAGAAGAATGGGCCTTGAGGGGTGCCTGGGTGGCTCATATGGTTAAGCGTCTGCCTTCTGCTCAGGTTGTGATCTCAGGGTCCTGGGATCGAGCCCTGCGTCAGGCTCCCTGCTCAGTGGGAAGTCTGCTTCTCTCTCTCCCTCTACGACTCCCCCTCTGCTTGTACTCTCTCTCTCTCTGTCGAATAAATACAAATCTTAAAAAAAAAAAAAAAAAAGAATGGGCCTTGAAAGGTTTTCTAACGTATTCTTCCACCGTTTACAGAAACCCCTTCAAAACTACGCAGCCATGAGCCATTGCTTAAGCACTTGCAGTGATCTTACGGAAATCTGGGTCATTTTTGGATGTTTTCATTTAAAAATTCATTCTTGTTTTGCACTGAAGTGTATTATTCTGTGACTTCTCTTTGTGCCTGGTTTGCTCTCTGAAGAAGCACTTAGTACCCAGACGTATTTTTGAACCCTTGTTAAACACAGTATATCTGTTGACAGAATTGAGAACAGGCATTTTGCAGATACCTTTCTTCAAGTAATTGAAGATGGCAGTGATACAAGTCCTTTGCCAGCTTCCCAAGTGTCTGCCTGTTCAGGCCAAAGACCCCTCATTTCTTTAGTTAGTTCCTAACTATCCTGATCACAGGCTTCCAGAAATAATGCGGTAACATTCACTTACTTCGAGGTCAAATTTTACAACTTAAAATATGAAACACACTGAATAGAGGAAGGAGGAAACTTGAATCTGTAGATTTCCTTCTGTGGCCAGGCCCTGACGCTAAACAATTTCAGATTCATTATTTCCATTTAATTGTCCAGATTCAGCCAGATGAGGTAGAAGATGAGGAAACGGAAAGGCTATCAGAATGAGGAAGTAAAGTTTAAAAACAAATAGAAAAACTACAGACCTTTGAACATCCACAGTAGAAAAGCAAGGTCCTAGCACCAAAGGCTATTATGCATCTGATGCTCAAGAGAATAATTATGCCATCTTTCAGAACTCTTACTTTATATCTGATTACAGTAAGCCTGGTAGTTTGCGTCCGAACAGTCGTTAGGGGTGAAGGGATGCTGCTGAAGGCAAGCACATAGGCAGTAGTGATCAGTGAGGGACAACTATCAGAGGAAAGCAAGAGGCAGAAAGACTTGTACATGACCATAGGAGAATTCACAGTTCCACATTCTAGGGCTACAGAATCCGGGGAAAATGGCCCCGGAGTCATAATAGCCTCTAAGAACAGGAGAATAGTTGCTTATTAGGATTCTGGGTTATCAAGGAATTTTTTAAAAAACTTACTCAGTTAAGTTGAGGAATTTGTGAGACATACAATTCTGAACTCAAAAACTTTGTTGACTGCACCTCAAAAATTAAGAGTACTATCCTACCTGGATACTGCTTCTGGTGGCTAAATCGCCCGTTTCTCATCGATTATCATCTCTTTACTAAATTCCCATGATGGTGATTTTTTTAATGTGTGTTAAGCATTAAGTAAAATAAGCTGTTCACTTGTTGATGATTGATTGCGGGAGGTAATCTATACAGTTAGAATTTGTCATTTCCTATAACGTTGGCTGAATTACCAAGGTTCTCCCATCTTGGATGTGCTAAGGTTTATTACAGCTTGTCTTCCCTTTGTGTGCCAGCACATTCTGATCCACTTCCCCTGCCATCAGTTGATAAATATTTAGAGAATGCTGTTATTAGACTAAGAACAGTTTAAATTTTCATATAAAAATGTATGTGAGTACTTCTTAAATTACCTAGTTAACAGTTGCTTTCTTTTGGATTGGGAAGTAAAAGTGTAAGATTGTATTATTCCAGAAATACTTTAGGTTTTACCCTTCTTCTCCTTTTCTTCCAAACCCCAGTTTGTTCACTTGGTTGCTGTTTTGATATAAGTGGTCAACTGCCCTTTATTCTTGTAAGTTTCAATTGTCTCTAATATTATTACATCTTTAAGTCTTTGATGCACATATTGACAATTTGTTCTTCAATCAAAAAAAGATTAAAATGTATAGTGCCAGAATATTGATAGGGTCCTTTTTTTTTTTTTGGTTGTTTAAAACCTAGTAGTAATCTTGTCAGGGCATTGCTACCATTGAGGATTATAAAACAGTAAGCTTCTCTGTGCTTTTAGTGAAATTTTAGTAACTTTATATTAAGAACAGTTTGTCATGCAGCATAGAATGTATATAATTACCTGACAGATTTGTGAAAAATGTAGGAAACCCAACCTCTGCTTATAAACTACTTTGTGCTGTTTATATGTTGATAGATGAAGAAGTATGATACATTCAGACTTTCCAGTGACTTTCCATAAAAGTGTGAAGTGTTGGGGCACCTGGGTGGCTCAGTAGTTAAGCGTCTGCCTTCAGCTCAGGTCACGACCCAGGGTCCTGGGATGGAGCCCCGCATCGGGCTCCCTGCTCGGCGGGAGGCCTGCTTCTCCCTCTCCTACTCCCCCTGCTTGTGTTCCCTCTCTTGCTGTGTCTCTGTCAAATAAATAAATAAAATCTTAAAAAAAAAAAAGTGTGAAGTGCTCTTTGGCTTAAAGTACTGAGACTGTAATTATAACATCATTTGGGTTCAGAACTCTGGACTCATTTTTTCAACTTACTGTCAGTATAAAATATTTTCACTTACACTGAAGTATTTGGGCCAAGGATAAACAGCAGCAGGTTTCCTTTTTGTAGTTTATTTTTCCTAGATTAGTCAGTAAACCTGTGTTTTAGGGCAGGAGGGTTTAGAAGGAAGCATTCTGGGTTTTTTTGTTTTGTTTTTTTGAGAGAGAGCGAGAGCGTGCGCACACATGGGAGCAGGTGGGGAGTGTGGGAGGTGGGTAGGGGCAGAGGGAGAGGGAGAATCTTAAGCGGGCTCCACACCCAGGGCAGAGCCCTACATGGGGCCGGATCTCACGACCCTGAGATCATGACCGGAGCTGAAATCAAGAGTTGGACACTTAACCAATTAAGCCACCCAGGCATCCCAGGAAGATTCCCTTTTAAGGCAGTCATATGAAAGTAATTTTGAGATGAAAGTTGTTGCTAATGTGTTTTTTCTTCATTCCAAAACTTGGACATGTTGGCAATAATGTTTCATAAATGAAACGAGAAAGGGAAGATTGATAGTAGTTGGGGGTTTCCCTTTAGAAATTATAATCTGTTTTGTTTATTCTTTAATATTTGAAGCTGATAGACGTCCATTTATTTGTCAGTAGAATGAAACTTTTAAGAGAAGTATAGAACATTTTGGGGGAGACAGTGTGGTGTGGTGACATGAACGTAGGTTTTGTTTAATAAAATGTTTGTTGAATGAATAAGCACCTGTTGTGTGCCAGGTGCTGTGCTGGACACATAAAAGGACCGGTACTCAACCTACGCTTAAGGAACAAGGAGAGTTTTCTGGAAGTGACCACCAGGAGGATGAGTAGGAATTTGGTAAAAGAAATTAGGATCAGGTTGAGTTGGACATTGAGGGTTCAGGACCAGGGAATCAAATTCATGCCATGAATTTAGAGTGAGTGTGGTGTATTCCTGAGGGGTAAGGAGGGGAGAGTGCAAAGGCCCTGAGGGAGAGGGTTGGGAGGGTTGTAGACCCATCATAAAGCCCCTCATCTCAGGCCCTTGTGGAGCCATCAAATAAATTTAGGAAGCATTATGATCAGATTTGTGTTTTGATCATTCCCGATGGCAGTGCTTTTGAAATTAACTTTGGTGAAGAACTGTTTTTAAAATTCTCAATACGTATCAGACTGAGAAGTTTGTAAAATACGATAAAAATGAATTCCTAAAAAATGAAATTTTAAAAACAGAAAACAAGCCCATTTCAAAAGTTAGATTGAACACATACAAAATCACTCTTAAGTTTCTCTATAAGTTTCCGAATGTATGCTCTCAAATTTGTTCTTTCCTGGTCATTAACTAGTTAGGCTTTGAGTACCTCTGCTACAGAGGAGTGATCTCTTTTTGATCATATGCCCCATCACTACAGAATTCTAGAAACCCCCACAAATGTGTATATTTATTTTTAAATCGCACACATATACTGCTGTGCAGTTATACAGTATACATTATAAATCATAAAATATAAATTAGAAAATAATGGGAGGTTATATAAGCTATTTTAAATTTAAAAATTTTAATAGTATAAATTTTTTCTTTGGCACTAAAACATTGTTTAGTGAAAGCACTGTAGTCAGATGTGCTTTATTATAACTTTTACAAGTCTTGGTTCATTCATACAACAGATAAATAGTATATTAAATCATCATGTTGTATATAATTTCTCCAAATAGAAATTTATCAGTTTTACCTCAATAAAGCTGGAAAAAAATAAGTAAAAAAACAAGTGTTATTTAGGCCCTCTTACAGGTGCTAGGGGATACGGTAGACCATAATATATGCCAAAAAAAAAAAAAAATCTCTCCTTACACGGTCTTCATTCTAGTGAAAGTCACTTCACTTTGTGAAATGGTGATTCAAAGGCTTGGTATTAGGTGCAATCTGTTCTATATTTGTTTTAATGCTTGTCACATTTGAAATAGATGCCTCATTAAGATATAGATCAAAAATGGGAGAATGATGTTGTTGATTGTGTTGGCTTAAGATAGTCGTCAGTTTTTAATTTTATCTAATAAATAAGAACAGATTTTTCATGAAATTTGTCTTGCTGATTTCCATTTTCTCTGATGTCAGTCAGTTCTTGCAAATTCATCAAAATGTGTTTCCTTTTTTGTGTCTGTTTGTAATAAATGTTTTCAAAATCCAGTGAAATTATAGATTTAAACAGGTTAGAAATCAATTTTCAAGTTGGTGTTCAGGTGAGATTATCTTCTAAAGTGGATACATTTACATTCGTAACAGTAAAAGTTGCCAACTCCTGGTGTATCCATTCACTAATATCACACTGTCTTAATGACTGTAGAAGTCTTTATAGTCAGTAGAGTGGGAGTCAGCAAAGGTTTTCTCAGAGGGCCAAAATATCAAATGTAGGCTTTGCAGGCCATATGGTCTCTTAAAACTACTCACCTCAGCTGTTGTAATAAAAAGCAGCCATAGTCAATACATAAGCAGATGGGAGTGGCTATGTCCCAACAAAACTTTATTTACAAACCTAAAACTGCCCTAAAAAATAAAGTCTGTTAAAAAGAAATGCGGACAGAAGAAACAGCATCACTCTTTTGTTGTTCCTATGGAAAATGCATAACCTGAATCTAATCATCAGACAAAACTCAATGAAGAGACATTCTATAAAATATTTGGTTAGTAATCTTCAAAGTTGTTGAGTTCATGAAAGTCAAAGTATGAAGAATTGTTCCAGACTGAAGAAGGCCAAAGAGATGGAACAATTAAATGCAATACATGATTCTAAGCCAGTGCAGAATCTTGGATGGGGTCTGAGGATTCTATGATAGGACTGTGTTAATGTTCATATCCCAATGATGATGACTGTATATTGGTTTATAGGGGATTGTCCTTGTTTGTTGGAAATAAACTCAAAAGTGTTCAGGTGAGATGAAGCATCTTACCAGCAACTTACTCTTTTCTTCTTTTTTTTTCCTGGAGAGATGGGGGAGAGAGAGAGAGCAGAGGAGGGGCAGAGGGAGAGAGACAACCTTAAGCAGGTTCCACGCCCAGCACGGAACCAGACGCACAGCTCAATCTCACAACCCTGAGATCATGCAGGACCTGAGCTAAAATCAGGAGTTGGGACGCTTAACTGGCTGAGCCACCCAGGTGCCCCAGCAACTTACTCTTAAATGGCTCAGGGAGAAAATTTTCTGTATTGTAACTTTTCTATAAATTTGAGATAGTTCCAACACTTAAAAAATACATTATCATTAAAAGTAAGTAAAATAGGGGAGCCTGGGTGGCTCAGTCATTAAGCGTCTGCCTCCGTCTCAGGTCATAATCCCAGGGTCATGGGATCGAGCCCTGCATCCAGCTCCCTGCTCCACAGGAAGCCTGCTTCTCCCTCTCCTCCTCCTTGTGTTCCCTCTCTCGCTGTGTCTCTCTCTGTCAAATAAATAAATAAAATCTAAAAAAAAAAAAAGGTAAGTAAAATAAATTTATTATAGGAAGAAACCCAAGCAGCCTAGTTTGCCAACCACTGGGTACTTTGATGACTGTTCTTCAAAATTGGTCTTGGATGTTGGATGTTATACAGATTTTTGTTTTAAGATTTTATTTCTTTATTTGAGAGAGAGAAAGCATGAGTTGGGGGCAGGGAGAGCAGGCTCATTTCTGAGCGTAGGGCCTGACACGGGGATCAGTCCCAGGACCACGATACCATGATCTGAGCCAAAGGCAGATATTCAACCAACTGAGCCACCCGGATGCCCCATGTTTCCATACAAATTTTTAAATCAACTGCCAAGTTCTACCAAAAACCTGCTGGGATTTTGATTGGGATTGCATTAAATCTATAAATAAACTTGAGAAGAATTGACTTTTTTTTTTTTTTTTTTACAGTAATGAGTCTTCCAGTCCATAAACATAAACTAAAGCATATTTAGGTCTTCTTTAAATTTTCTCATCGCTGTTTTATAATTTTTTATTTAAAGTTCTCTGTGGTCGCCATCCTCCAAATTGCCCACCAGAGATTGTTGCCTCTTTGTTCCCTTTCACATTGACCAAATGACATTGTGTGACTTCCAAGACTAGATCATAAAAGACACTTTGGCTTCTGCCTTGCTCTTTTGGATCACTCATCTGGAGAAAGCAGCTGTCATGTTAAAAGAACATTTAGCAGCCCAGTGGTGAGTGACATCTTAGAGGCAGATTCTCCAATGTTTAAGCCTTTAGATGGTTGCAGTTTGACAGCATCTTGACTGTAGCCTCATGAGAGTCTTTGAGCTAGAACCACCTAGCTAGGCTGCTTGAACTGTAGGATAATAAATGTTTGTTATTTTAAGTCACTAAGTTTTAGGGTAATTTGTGCAGCAAAAGACAACACAGTCTTATACATACTTTATTTTTAAGTTTTCATTCTCAAATTCTATGTAATTACTGGTTTTGTTTCCCTTTTTTGTGCTAAAATACATAAGCTATTTACCATCTTAACCATTTTAAGTGTACAGTTTAGCAGTATTAAATACATTGACATTCACGTTGTTAGGCAACCATCACCACTGTCATCCGTCCCCATAACTCTTTTCATCTTGTAAAACTGAAACTCTGTACTCAATAAATAATAACTTCACATTCTTCCTTCCCTTTAGTCCCCGAACCACCACATTCTTGCTGTCTTTATGATGTTGATTGCTCTAAATACCTCATATACATGGAATCTTACAGTATTTGCCTTTTTGTGTTAGCTTACTTTGCTTAGCATAATGTCCTCAGCATTCATTCATGTTGTAGCATATGTCAGAACTTACTTGCTTTTTAAGGTCGAATAATATTCCATTGTGTGTGTGTGTGTTTACCACACCACATTTTGCTTATTCATTTACCCATGGACACATGGGTTGCTTCCATGCTTTAGCTATTGTGAATAATGCTGCTCTGAACACGGGTGCACAAATATTTCTTCAAGACCCTGCTTTCAATTCTTCTGGGTACAAAGCATGACGTGGAATTGCTGGGTCCTGTGGTAAGTCTATTTTTTATTTTGGGGAGAACTGCCATACTGTTTTCTACTGTGGCTGTGCCATTTTACATTCCCACTGCAGTGCACAAGGGTTCTGATTTCTCCACATCTTCGCCAGCACTTGTTTTCTGTTTTTCTGATAGTGGTCATCCTAATGCATGTGAAATGGTATCTCATTGTAGTTTAATTTGCAGTTCTCTTAACAATTAGTGATGTTGAGCAGCTTTTCATGTGCTTGTTGGCCATTCGTTTACCTTCTTTGAAGAAATGTTTGTTCAAGTCCTTTGCCCATTTTTAAACTAGGTTGTTTGGTGTTTTTGTTGTTGAGTTACAGCTCTCCCTCAATGTTCTAGATATTAATCCCTTATCAGAGATGTGGTTTGCAAATATTTTCTCCTGTTCTGTGGGTTGCCTTTTCACTCTGTCGATAACATCTTTTGATGCACAAAATCTTCTCATTTTCATGAAGTCCAGTTTGTCTATTTTTTCTTTTGTTACCTGTGCCTTTGGTGTCCTGGCCAGGAAACCATTGCCAGATCCAGTATCATGAAGCTTTTGTCCTTTTTTTCTTCCAAGAGTTTTATTATGTTAAGTCTTATATTTAGGTCCTTGATCCTGTAATTACTTTTTAGATATTGAAATATAATGTTAATTAGGACCACATTTTCAGCAATTTTGCTAAATTCACTTGTTAGTATTTATTTATTTTTTTTAATATTTTATTTATTTATTTGACAGAGAAAGACACAGCGAGAGAGGGAACACAAACGGGGAGTGGGAGAGGGAGAAGCAGACTCCCTGCCGAGCAGGGAGCCCGATGCGGGACTCGATCCCGGGACTCCAGGATCATGACCTGAGCCGAAGGCAGTCGCTTAACCAACTGAGCCACCCAGGCGCCCCTTGTTAGTATTTAAAATTTGATTGTTTTGGAGTGTTGCCTATGAATAGTCTCAGTTTTGCTTCTTCCTATCCAGTCTTTTGCCTTTTATTTCTGTTCTTGCTTTATTGCACTAACTAGAATTTCTAAGACTTTACTGACTAGCAGTGATTAAAGTAAGCAGTCTTGTCTTATCCCTCGTCTCATGGGGAAAACATTTGCTATTTTACCTGTAAAGTTTTTGTAAATAATATTTATTAGTATAAAGAGGTTTCCTTCTGTTTTTAGTTTGCTAATAAGGCTTTTCCTATGAATGACTGTTGAGGTAACCATATGATTTTCTCCCCCTTTGTGAATTACACATCAATTTGTGAATAGAACCTTGTATTCCTCGAATAAATCCAGTTGGATTATGATTTTTTTTTTTTTGGATGTATCATTGGTTTGGGTCTGCTAATATCTTTAATGTTTCTACATCTTTGTTCATGAGAGATTGTCCTGTCATTGACTTTCTTTTCATTTTCAGGTTTTCATACCAAGATATGTTGGTGTTACAAAATGAGTGGGGATATGGTCCCTCTTCTCTTCTGTATTTTATGGGTCTTACTTTTATAAAATGAGCCATATTAATGGCATAACATTTTGTGCACTTCCAGTTTCAGTTTTGTTACACTAGCTGTGAATTAGGCAGAGAATAAATTTCAGATGTGGTGCTACCTCTATGTGCTTATCCTAGAATCCTCCTTATTCATCAGTATAGCTCCATCAGTGATATATGTACATAGTTTTTCCATGTAGCACATTGTTTTTATGAAAGAAGTACTTTGCTTTTGGAGATCTCTTCTCTGCTACCTTTTGCTTTTTTAGCAAATAAAAAAGCAGCTCTTGTGTGTTATGTTATTCTGGAATCCAGTAAATACCTTAGCTGATATGTTAGAAACATCTGCACTTTAATCTACCTAAGAATCTTGTACTTGTTAACCTAAAACCTGTATGATTTCCAGCACTGTTTGTTGTTAGTGAAATTCAGTTTAATTTTGCCTTTTGTTTTCTGTGTTATTTTGGACGTTTTTACCATGACAGAAACAACAAGTGTTAATAGAATATAATGTGGATTTTGCTATTAAGTAAGAAGCCTGAATGGATGCTTATGAACCTTTACCATTAATTTCAGAGTAATGATAAATAATGAAAGTTTTGAGAGCGCCTGGGTGGCTCAGTCGTTAAGTGGCTGCCTTTGGCTCAGGTCATGATCCCAGAGTCCTGGGATCGAGTCCCACGTCGGGCTCCCTGCTCAGCGGGAAGCCTGCTTCTCCCTCTCCCACTCCCCCTGCTTGTGTTCCTGCGCTCACTGTCTCTGTCAAATAAATAAATAAAATCTTAAAAAAAAAAAATCTTTAAAAAAAATAATAAAAGTTTTGACTCAGTATTGCATTACTTTAAAGATGACTAAAAAACGTGGAGATTTTCTTATTCTAACCCTTAATTTTTAAAGACCTTATTAATTCTGATTGTTACATAGTACTGTTCCGTAGTCCTTTTATCCAAAATGGATGTGTTTTAGGATTTGGAATCCTTAGACCTAAAGAAAGATAATTTTATGCATATACTAAATATTTCATAATTTGGGGCAGTACCCATTAATCAAATAATATTTCTACAGCAAAGTATATGACTGTTCACACTAAATAAGTCAATAGTACAAATAGTCTCTTGTCTGTTCAGTACAGGTTTTGCCTCACATCAGTTTGCACCATACTTACCTGCAAAAAACTTCATCATTCAGACCTTTTTGTGTTTTGATACTGTGGCTGACTCTTGGTTAGCAAGGAGGAATAGAAATGAGGGTTATTGTTTATACGTTGGAGACAGCTGATCTCAGCGTTCCCCTTCTTTTGTAAATGAACTGATATGGGTCCCTGAGCCTGAATGGATCATCATTTGAGTTTCAGTTGTCTGTGAATATCCAAATAAATATGAGTAGTAGCACTCTGGGGATACTAGCAGGGCGTGCCACTGCCCAGGATAAAGACTACAATTCCCCATCTCCCTTACAGTTAACCATGGCCAGGATGGCCAGTGAGATCAAGCAGAAATGATTTGTGAAACTCCAGGAAGGGCTTTCAAAGTTGAAAGGGTTGTACACCTTAAACTTACTTGTAATGACTGGGAATCCTCTGCGCCATGGGGATAGCTGCCCCCTGGAAAACTGGAAGCATGCTGGTTGCTAGATAACACTGGAGCCGTGTTGTCAGCCCTGCGTTGCCTATAGTTAGATCATCATGGAAATTAATTTCTTTTTTTAACCGTCATTTGGGGTTTTCCATCATTAGCAGCCAGACCTAAACCTAACACAGAATTAGATATATAAATCCATATTACCATTTCCATCTTTCATTTCAATTTGGCCTACTTCTCAGATCTGATTTACTTTGTCGTTGTTTTCTTCCATGAAACTGATGAAGGGTTTATACTAGAAGTGAAAATGAGTTGACTCTGCCATTGTCTTATTGCTCACCTGTGCTTGCGTGAATCTTTTCAATTCATGGTTTCTTTTCAGGAGCTTATTAAATTATCTGTCTTGTAAAGATGTTTAGGTAAAACTTAGATAATATTTTTTATATCTGTCTACCTGGGTCATGTAAACTAAATACACCCTAATATCCTGACAGTTAGTGAACAGCTAGGAGAGCACCACTCTCCATCTCTCTCAGATTGCTCGCCCTTCCCTTAGGTCCGACCCCTCGAACTCCTCCATTTGACAGAGACCCAGTGAGGATGTCAGTGTCAGTCAGCATGTTGGCTATTAGTAAAGTTTAATTTCTTTCTCATTTTTTAAGATTAGAAACACATGTAAATACAAGTTCTAATATTTTCCCATATTCCAGTGGCTCATTTTCTATTCATCCTGGGGTGCATATAAGCCTCCTCTCAAGGTCAGTATTCTAGAAAATGCACTGGAAGGGGTCAGGCTATCAGGTGGGGATAATATGATTCTCAGAACAGCCCAGGCTGTTAAGATAATGTCCTAAATAGGATGAGGGGGATTAAGAAAAGCAGCTCGATTTGAAATACTGTGTAGGGCTTGAGTGATTAATTACAAATGAAAAGTTAAGGAGAGGCATCAAGAATAACGGAAGTTTCTGATATGGGTCCCTGAGCCTGAATGGATCATCATTTGAGTTTCAGTTGTCTGCGAATATCCAAATAAATATGAGTAGTAGCACTTGGAAACAGATGGACTCTGGTCACATCTCCACTCAGCTTGTTAGTATCAAGGATTTCATAAACCTGTATTTGAATAAATGGCTCAACCATTTATAAGCTGTGTGACCTTGGACATGTTACATAACTCTGGGGACTCATTTACATGGTCTATCACAAAAATCTAAAACAAAGAAAATTCCTGGGGTGCCTGGGTGGCTCAGTCAGTTAAGCATCCAACTTCAGCTCAGGTCATGATCTCAGGGTTTTGGGATCGAGCCCCGCGTCGGGCTCGCCCCACTCATACTGTCTCTGTCTCTCAAATAAATAAGACCTTTAAAAATAATAAATAAACCAAGAAAATTCCTATCTACTTTCCAGCCTTATTATTGTATCTAACATAAAGCCTTGGACATTTAAAGCCCTTAAGTAAGTGTTTCAGCTCCGTGCCACCAACTTAACAGCTGCCCTGCCACTTCTCCTATATAGCATGACATTTTTTCCAGGAAGTCAGACTTAAACTTCCCTATCAACACACCTTTATAGAGGCTGTGGTCAGATGCCTGTGGGCTTCAAGAGTATCTCTCATTGCCTAAGCCTCTAAAGTCATATGTACAGGTTTGGATGATCGTAAATTTTAAAAGGGTCCAAGGTTCCTAGTGCAGTCCTCATTTTACAGATCTGAAAACCATGGTCATTAGAGAAAAACCAAAGACTTTAGAGACTGGTAGGTGGCAGAGCCTAGACCGCTGACTCATATTCTAGTCTTTTTTAAAATGCTCTAAGTTACCAGGGGCTTTGATTATATTTAAAAAACACTATGAAAGTAGGAAGTGAGAAAAAAGTTAACATACCCGATTTGTTTTACCAGTAAGTTTTCCATCAACTAGAAAGTATTTTTTGTCATTTTTCACGGTTAACTCATTCATTCAACAAATACTACTGTAAGGATCTACTATGTGTTATGCACTACATAAAGTAATGGAGATGTAACAAACAGTAAACAAAGAAAAATTCCCTGCCCCCGTGAATCTCATATTTTACTGAGGGGAGTCCTAAATGATGTGAGTGAGTAAGACATGTGTTTATCTTCTAGTAGAAGGCATGGCAAGATAATTTAGGACCTTACATTTCATTGTAAGACTGTGTTATTCAGAGTAACATGGAAATTCTTCTCAGGAGTAGATCTATTTTAGAGCTTACAGATTTGCCAGCACATCAGATGTGGGCTGTGAAAAAGGAGGCAAAAATGACTCAAGGGTTTTGGCCTGAGCAACTCAAAGAATGGGGTTGCCTTTTACTAAGATAAGGGGAAAACTGAGAGAGAGAGGTAGGTTGAGACAGGTGATACTAGGAATTTAGTTTTGGATAGTTTGGAGTTTGGAACACAACCAATTGAAGATGTCGAGTAGGCAGCTGAATATAAGTCTGGCCTTCAGGGGAGAGATGAAATCTGGAGGTGTAAATTTGGGTGTCATCTCATATAGAAGTATACTGAGTGAGGTTATGAAGGAATGAGTATAGACAGAAAACAGGTTCAAGTTGAACCCTGAGATCCACCACACTTAGAACAAAGGGGATCAAAAGGGAGCAGCCATAGAGATTTGAGGAAAACCAAGTGATTATGGTATCCTGGAAATAAAACAAGGTATTTTTCTTTAAAGATTTTATTTATTTGTCAGAGAGAGAGCACAAGCAGAGGGAGAAGCAGACTCCCCGCTGAGCAGGGAGCCCAATGTGGGACTCAATCCCAGGACCCTGGGATAATGACCTGAGCCATAGGCAAACGCTTAAGAACTGAGCACGCTTAAGGACTGAGCCACCCAGGCACCCCAAAACAAGGTATTTTAAGAAAAAGGGAATAATATCTGGGTCAGCTGCTGCTGCTAAGTGAAGTATAATGAAGGTTGAGAATTGACGATGGGCTTCGCAACCTGAAGATCGTTGGTGATCTTAACAAAAGCCTGGTAAGAGTAAGCCTGGGGAGGAGTAGGGGAGAAAAATTAAGACAGTGCGTTGGAGAAATGGAAGGAGGGTTGAGAGTGTTTATTTTGGTTTTTTTTTTTTTTTTTAATTTTGTTTTTTAAGAAAGGAGAAATAACATGTTTACATTCAGTAGAGAGGGACAGATTGATGCATTGGTTTTCTGGGCTTTCTGGAGCAATGTTTGGAGTCAGCTAGAGAGAATGGGATCCTACTGCATGAGTTGGAAGCATTGATCTTACTAGTTTTCATTTATAGCAGGTTGGCAAGCCACAGTTCTGGAGCTAAAATCAGCCTACCAACTGTCATTGAAATAAAGTTTTATTGGAATGCAGCTGTGCCCATTTATTTAGCTATTGTCTCTGGCTGCTTTCAAGCTGTTGTGAGAGTTGCTACAGAGAAGCCTAAGCTATTTACTGTCTGGCTCTTTGCAGAACGGGTTTGCCGACCCTGGATTTACAGTAACTGAAAGAGGAGATGAAATATGAGCGGGAGAGAAGTAGAAGGCAGTGCTAAGGAACTGAACATTTTGAAAAAGATATTCAAATGTTTTTTCTGGCTTGGGTCAGACCAGAAGGAAATGAGAACCTTGAATTTAGAGCAAAATGAGTTATAGCCTAGGTGCTTTTTCAAATTAAGGTGGGTTCTTAGAAGGCCTGCAGTCTCCAAAGGTATAAGCCAACCATGTAGTCAGATATTGCTGTGTTACAAATGACCCCAATCTTAGCAGCTTTAAACAACCAACATGATTATCTCACAGTTTCTGGGGGTCAGGCATCAGAAGCGGTTTAGCGGTATGGTTCTGACTCAGTCTCTCATGAAGCTGCAGTCAAGGTGTCAGCCAGAACTCCCGTCATTTGAGACGTGGCGAGGTCTAGAGGTCTGGCTTTCTGTCTCGCTCACATGGTGCTGACAGGAGGCTTCAGTGCCTTGCCACAGGGGCTTCTCCGAGGGACAACTCACAGCGTGGTTTCCCCGGGAGAGAGTGATGAGAGCGAGTGCCCAGGACAGAAGCCTTAAGTCTTTTATAACCTAGTCCTGGGAGTGACATGCCTTCACTACTGCTCTATTGTAACGGTCATACAGATCAACCCTGGTACCTTACAGGAAGATACTGCAGAAGGGTGTGAATACCAGAAGGCGGGGGCTGTTGGGAGCCATCTTGGAGGCTGACTACACAGACTCATTTGAACGTCTACAAACTTACATTGTGCGCCTCCAGCTTTGCCGGGTAGTGACCAGTGTTTTCGTAACTGCCCACAGCAGCTAGTAGTGACAGTTTGATTATATTAAAGCCCAACCGCAAACACTGTTTAAATATTGTTTCCTTTTTCCTAAGCTTTTTTCTGTTCTGATTACAAAAGAAACATTCATGAAAGAAAACTGGAATTCAGAGAAGTAAAAGGCTCTGGAAATTACACATTTTTCATGTGCCTCTGTTTAGATTACTCTTACTGAGATTTTATTTTGCTGTCTGATGTTTTCCCTGTTTGTACTAATATGTAATGTGTTTTCATATTTCACATTATTTGTGAGCTGCTTTCACATATTTTGTGAAATTTTTCAGCGTCCTTCAGTACTCAGTGTCACTTTTTTTTTTTAAGATTTTATTTATTTATTTGACAGAGAGAGACACAGCGAGAGAGGGAACACAAGCAGGGGGAGTGGGAGAGGGAGAAGCAGGCTTTCCGCTGTGCAGAGAGCCCGATGCGGGGCTCCATCCCAGGACCCTGGGATCATGACCTGAGCCGAAGGCAGACGCTTAACGACTGAGCCACCCAGGCGCCCCTCAGTGTCACTTTTTAATGATTGTTTTATAATCGCATTTTATGGCTATCCATAATTTAATTCTTTTTTTTTTTTTGAAGATTTTATTTATTTATTTATTTGAGAGAGAGAGAGAGAGCATGAGGGGGAGAGGGTCAGAGGGAGAAGCAGACTCCTCGCTGAGCAAGGAGCCCGATGCGGGACTCGATCCCGGGACTCCAGGATCATGACCTGAGCCGAAGGCAGTCGCTTAACCAACTGAGCCACCCAGGCGCCCTAATTCTTCATTTTTTAATTATGAATGTTACAGTAAATATCCTTGTTGTTAATTCTCTTTGTACAACCATGATTGTGATAGCCTTTTTTCAAGTATCCGTTCTTACTAATAATTCACATACAAATTCAACAAAAGCAATAACTCTAGATATAAATTTTATAATATTTATATTAGTTTTTAAATAGGGCCATGGTGAGGCTTCTGTGTTGAGGGTCCATAGACATTATTAGGTTCTCAGAAGTGACGGACTCATGTCCTGAGTTCATTTGCAAAAATAGGTCAGTGACTATAAACTTACCTTACATAAACCTCTTGGGTTGGATATAAGAACATAACGCATCTAATGTCCCCCAAACTCCTATATCTTATGATACGTATGTAAGGTAAGAAGAGAAAATGTTTGTGGAGATTTGCCACTTGCTGTAGTGATCTTAGTTAATGACCTCATTGTCAGAAGATTGAATTGCTTTGCAGTCAGATGTTATATAACATTGACATGGTTATATTAATTTATTAAGAAAATTGCACGAAGTATCTGCTGAACTTAGAATTATCTCTGACTATTCCATTTAATTTTTTTCTGAGGCCTTTTTTGGACATTAGTCTTGGAAAAGCTGACTTAGCTTCTGAGAGCAGTGTGTAATTTGTCCATAATGCATAATACATCGTAATTCCAAGTAATACAACATCACATTATCAGATGTGGGAGCAGTCTGTCTCCTTTGCTGGCTCTCTTTTCTCTACCCATCCCCTCAATCAGCAATTTTTTTTTTTTTTTTTTTTTCTGAGAGAGAAAGCATGAGCCAGGCAGGGAGGGAGGGACAGAGGGAGAGGGAGAAGCAGACACCCCGCTGAGCAGGGAGCCCGATGTGGGGCTCCATCCCAGGACTCTGGGATCATGACCTGAGCCAAAGCCAGAAGCTTAATCAGTTGAGCCACCGAGGCACCCCTCAATCAGCAATTCTTAACTGGAGTTCCTATTCTTGTTGGGGGAATGTCTCAGGATTTTACCAATACTGATTACCTGTTCTCCAGTCATTTTCTAGAGTTTGATTTGTTTTTCAAAAGTATATGTATGTATTAGTTATTTGCTAGATACCATGCTAGATGCTGGGATTATTTTTTCAGAACTGAAAAAATAAGCTCCTTGCTGTTGAAAAGCCCCCAATAATTAATGTGGTGTGAAGCACTGATAGAAGTTATGTCCAGAATGCTCTGGAACCACCAAGGAAGTAGCCACTCAGGCCCCAGAGAGCAGTCGGAAGGCTGGACATGCTTCACAGAAGAGGTTCTGTTTAAACAGCTTTCTTTACCCTTATGTACACATTTCACATTACCCTGTTAGGCCATCGTTTTCATTGAAAATGTTTTGATCCAGGGCGCCTGGGTGGCTCAGTTGGTTAAGCGACTGCCTTCGGCTCAGGTCATGATCCTGGAGTCCCTGGATCGAGTCCCGCATCGGGCTCCCTGCTCGGCAGGGAGTCTGCTTCGTCCTCTGACCCTATCCCCTCTCATGTGTTCTCTGTCTCTCATTCTCTCTCTCTCAAATAAAAAAAAAAAAAATCTTAAAAAAAAAAAAAGAAAGAAAATGTTTTGATCCAGTTGTATGGATCAAGAACTTTTTTCACGATTTACTTAATATGGTATCAAATATGCATTAAGTTAGTCATCTTAGAAATAGCTAAAAAGTATATTTATAGAGTAAGAAGCAATTTAAATTTAATTATCTGAGTCTCTACCACCCTCATTTCTACTGTTTGAATCCTTTGTTGGGAGCTTATACACAGTTCATTCATTTTTTTTTTTTACCATAATTAAGTAATCAGAAAGAATCTGCCAATCAGCCAAAATTTGCCTTTTTCTTTTCCTCAGTATTTTTAGTTTTAAATTCTAAACATTTTCTCTCAGTCTGTAGCTTATCCTTTCATTTTCTTTTTTTTTTAAGATATTATTTTAAAGTAATCTTTATACCCAACATGAGGCTCGAGCTTACAACCCCAAGATCAAGAGTCACATGCTCTACTGACCGAGCTAGCCAGGCACATCTCATTTTCTTTTTGAAAGGGAAAAAAATTTTTTTTAAATTATGAACTCAATCCATTTGATATATCTCAAAAGATGTAATACTTTTCTTCATTTACCAACAGTGGAAGTTAGAAATTAGCTTTTAAAAACCTCAGCAAATGGCAAACAAATCTCCGTGGAAGTCACAGTCACATATAGAGTGCATCCTGGAAAAGAGGAGGGGCAAGTCAGGTACCATCTGCTTTTATGAGTTTCATCAAATACTGGACCTACTCAACGGTGGACAGAAAAGTCAGCTCTCAAAAAGGAGTATGTTACTACATGAGGCTTTTAATACACACCTTCTTAAGGGCACGTAGTGGTGGTGTGGGGGCGGGGGGTAATGACATGTTTTCTGAACTAGATCTAGGAAGTGGAATCAGTTTGTTCTCTATACCTTAAGGGCTGTCCACTGGTTAATGACTTTTTTTATTTTTTTATTTTTTAAAGATTTTGTTTATTTGACAGAGAGACACAACGAGAGAGGGAACACAAGCAGGGGGAGTGGGAGAGGGAGAAGCAGGCTTCCCGCTGAGCAGGGACCCCGATGCGGGGCTGGATCCCAGGACCCTGGGATCATTACCTGAGCTGAAGGCAGACACTTAACGACTGAGCCACCCAGGTGCCACCTAATGACTTTTTTTAAAGACTAAATAAAAACAAACCAAACACACCCCCCCAAAATGGAAAAGGAACGAATACTACTAAGATGTCCCTGCCTACTGTCCGGAGTGGAACCAGGGAGCAGCTTCGGCAGTCCAGATTAGCCTGTTAGAGAGTCATCACAAGTATGCCTTGCTTTTAAACAACAACAGAAACTTTTTTTTTTTTTTTTGGAAACAAAAGGTCAAAAACTAATACTGATCACTTTTCTGACAATATAGAACTACTCCGAATTAACCAGTATCGGGGGAGGTGGGGGGCCATACCGATGGGCCCTGCCTCACACGAGTGCGTGTGGGGAGGTGCAGGGCATATGTCGTTATTGGAAGGACAGGTTTTAATTTTTAAGTCAGACCTCCCTTTTAGTACGATGCTGACACCAGCCGTGCAGAACGGGCTCTGTAGAGACGTTCATAGCAGCACACGCCTGCGGCTCCTCTTCGGTCTCCGGCTGGCGGGGGCAGCCGGTATTGTGTCATCAAACACATTCTTTAGGCCTTTCCGTATGAGTTCAAAGCACTCCACATACGTGATAGCCTTCAAGCAGTCTCTGGAGTGGTAGGCTTCTGTTTGTTCTTAAAGCTTCTCAGTAGGAGAGCGGTCATCTCTGGTATCAGTTTGGGTCCCAATCAGCAAGAAAGGGGTCTTTTCTCAGGTACTCACTCTTCTTTCACATTTTGAATGAGGACAGAGACAGCAGTGAAACACACAAAGTCCAAGAGGATGTGGCTCTCCACCAGTCATAACCATGACTGCATGGTTGTCAGAAACAGTTGGGTACATATTCAGAGGGAAACGTGTCCTGTAGGGAATCAGGAGACACATTTTACCAGCGGCACCATCCACCATCGCCCACAGCAATGCACTTGTTTATTTGTTTGCAGTGCTGAGACAGTTCTGTATCTTTTGTGAGTATTTCAGATTTTGTGTTGACCTCAGCTTCTCCACTGGGGCCTTTCTATCCTTTCATTTTCTTCTACCTGCATCATTTTTTTTTTTTAAAGTAAGCTCCACACCCATGTGGGGTTTGAACTCATAACCCTAACATCAAGAGTCTCATGCTCTACCAACTGAGCCAGCCAGGCACCACTCCTTTCATTTTCTTAACTGTCTTTTATTTTTTGAAGGGAGAAAATACGTTTTTTAAAATTGGTTTTATTTGAATATAGCTGACACACAACATCACATTAGTTTCAGGTGTATAGCATAGTGATTCAACAAGTCTGTATATTACGCTGTGCTCACCACAAATGTAGCTACCACTTGTCACCATTTTGGAATGAATAAATCCCAGGAATAAAAGGCACACCATAGGAATGTAGTGGATGATGGTGTAATCATTTACTTACCTGTCTTTTGAAGAGTAGCAGTTTTTCATTTTGATGTCCAATTTATCAGTTTGTTCTTTTGTGGATTCTACTTTTGGTATTCTATCTAAGAAATCATTACTTAGGGGTGCCTGGGTGGTGCCTGGGTGGCTCAGTCATTAAGCGTCTGCCTTCAGCTCAGGTCATGATCCCGGGGTCCTGGGATGGGGCCCCACATCGAGCTTTCTGCTCAGCGGGAAGCCTGCTTCTTCCTCTCCCACTCCCCCTGATTGTGTTCCTTCTCTCCTGTCTCTATCTCTCTCAAAAAAAAAAAAAAAAAATTAACCCAAGGTCACCTAATCCAAGGCCACATGCCTAATTCTTTGCTTTCTTCTAGAAATTTTGCAATGATAGGTTTTACATTTAAGAATGGTCCAATTTGAGTTAACTTTTGTATATGGTACTTTCCTTTTTTTTACATATGGATATCGTAATTGTTCCAGTGTCATTGTTGAAAAGACTCTCCTTTCTGTACTGCATTGCCTTTTGCACCTTTGTCGACAGGGGTCCAAAACTGTGAACAACCCACTTTTCCATCAGCAGGCGGATAGGTAAATGAGTGGTGGTGTATCCATACAGTGGAGTGCTGTGCTTATACAGGCAACAGCAGGGATGTACCTCAAAATTACGTGGAGTGAAAGAAGCCTGAGGGATACATATTGCATAATTCTAGAAACCCTAGAAAATGCTAATTAACCTATATAGGAAACAGTGTATTTAATTCAATGTATTAAGGAGGGTGGCGATAGAAGGGGAGATTACAGTGGGTCAGACTTTCAAATACATGCAGTTTATTATATATTATACCTCAATAAAGCTGTTACAAATAAAATTCTAAAAATTCTATAGAATAACACAGTAAACTTTCGATAGCTAATATTTTTCTTTGCTTATTCCTTAATCTTTTCTTCATACAATAACCCCTGCTTTATTATTCCTATTAAAAAATGGTGTGTAGGGCGCCTGGGTGGCTCAGTCGTTAAGTGACTGCCTTTGGCTCAGGTCATGGTCCCAGGATCCTGGGATCGAGCCCCACATCAGGCTCCCTGCTCAGCGGGAAGCCTGCTTCTCCCTCTCCCACTCACCCTGCTTGTGTTCCCTCTCTTGCTGTGTCTCTCTCTGTCAAATAAGTAAAAATCTTTAAAAAAAAAAAATGGTGTGTAGATCTCAACAAAGCATTCAGAAAATGTGATCATTGTAAACTCATTTCAGGTATACCTTCTGTTTCTTTATTCAAGTCCTTATGTCATGTCAGTTCCTACAGGGTCTGTTATCTTTCCTTGGTACCATTGTTCAACTACATAGAACCCACTTTGTTATCCATTTAACTCAGACTCCCCCAAATGTCCACACTTATTTCACTAGTAGAAACTGAAAAATGATTAGGATCAAGATATATAGGGTTTAAGGGGAAAAGTGTAAAAAAGGAAATGATCGGGGACAGATAACATAGGGAGACAATATTACAGAATTTAGATTTTAACCTAAGAGCACTACGGAGTCTTTGAAGAATTTTAGCTGAGCCATGTCAGACTAATTTCCCTTTTAATGTGATAGGTTGTAGTTACATAAAGAGGCAGGCAATATTAACAACGAGGGGCTTTGTATCAGTCTCTTTGGTATTTTAGTTAAAATGTAGTTTTTTGGGGGTGGCAGGGTCAATACTCTTCTTCTGATACTTTAATTCATTCCCAGGCTTTGTATATTATAGTTGCATCCTGTCAAGTGAAATATAAGTAGCAATTCAAAGTTCAGAGCTACCTCAATTTTCTTGCTTCTGCTTCTTGGATTTGTGAGAATGACAGCTATATTTAGCCTTAAGAATTTAGTCTACTGGAATTAAATACAGGCTTCAAGTATTCATCCTTGCTGTTTTTCAGTATGAAATCTTATAAAATGGCATGTAAATGGTTTTAATATCTTATTTTTCTTCCTTTCAAACCTGTAGAGTCAAGGTTCACTAATTTGGGATTAGTTATGATTCTCGGTAAGGCCCTACTGATTCTTGATGACAGCAAGAGACAGCAAGAACCCAGAAAGGAAAAGTGATTTAAGAGCAGTGGCCAGGCTTCTGGCAACTGGAATGCTCTGTTGTTAAAGTGACTTCGTTGTTAGAAGTTTCTTTGTCTTCATGCAGCACCTGTCACCGCCTAACCGAGACCATGTTTTTCAACACCTGGCATAACATGCAACTGCTAGATCATATGAGACCAGTCCTTCAGGGGTGAGTTGAACTCAGTCCTCCGGTAGGATGGATTGGTGACTGTGGAAGCCCATAAGTGGGTACCAGTTACTGCTAAAATAAACATGCTCAGCCCGTCCCTCGAACTGAACCCTGGGTTTTGGGATAGAGCAAAAGAATGAGAATAAGGGGTACTGGCTTCAAAAGTCATGTGTGAGTACGCAGTGATTTCCCGTCTACTCTAACTACACGGACGCAGATACGTGGATTCTGCTGGACCATACCATCCTGGGTCAGTTCCAGTTTTAACTCTACCACAGCTTTCTGTGGAATTTCTTGCAAGTGACTTAACTCTTCTCTAGCCTTTATTTCTTCTTATGAAGGATGAGAGAATTGACTATTTTAAGACTTCCTTCTCAGTTCTTCAGTTACATTGTATTTACTTGACTTAACATCTTACAGTAAAACTTCTAGGTAAAAATGGAAATAACTTTTTAAATCCTATCACTTGTAAAATTGGAAGAAACAGGCTAGTATACCGAAGGGGATGTTGTATTGAATGAGGTCCCTAGGTAAATCTCACTTTCTATGGGGCCTGGACCTTCCAAATGTTAGCTCTTTGATTATCAGATTGTCCTCTATACTGAAGCCTATGAGCCTTACATGATAATGAGATGCTACAACTTTGCTTCTACCCCCAGTTTGAATTTAGGTGCACATGTTTAGTGTTTTCATTTTAATATATGGTTGACTTTTGGTGATGCCGTTTAAAGAGATGGGAAGCTTCCTTGTGCATGGGCCTGCTACCCAGCCTATGATTCCCGACCATTCCTGATGAGCCATGACTATCCCTCATCAGCCCCTTCCACCCACTCTCGCTCACCGGCCCACCCCCCGACCCCACTTACAGTAATAGGACATGCATTCTGCTCTGTATTCTGGCTGTTAGATGTGTTGGAAATGACCGAGGAGGCTTGTCCCTCCTTGACCACATAGACAGTTGCTGTATGTGGGACTCGTTTGAAATTAATGTCGTCCAGTCTCTGTTCCTGCCTCCATCAATCCATCTAGAACCCCAGTGGTCTTTATTCCAGACATAATGATGATTTGCCCTGTGGTATCATTGCTGACTCTGCTCCTCCTCTTCTCAACTGCCTTTCTTTCCCCCTCATTTCCCCATACAAAGTCCAGGTATATTTTTGCCCATTTCTTGGCTAGTGTTAGGAAACTTGCAGCGACAGGTGTACAGAACTTAGTGTCTGGTACAAAGTAGTATATTCAGTAAATGTTAGCTGTTTTTGGTCTTGGCCACTTTCTATTAAATGAATCAGATGAAATTGCTGTTTTGTAAGTAAAAGAAGAAATCTAATGTTGGCAGTTTTATATAGTTCAACTTTATAGATATACAGAGTGATGGTTTTTAACCAGGATGCAAATTAGAATTATCTAGTCAGCCTTTTGCAATATGTAAATATACACTGCCCCCATCCTATCCCATTGAATCAGGATCTTCAGGCATGGATCCTGGATAAGTACTTTTTTTTTTTTTTTTTTTTTTTTTTTTAGAGAGTGGGGGCAGTGCACAGAGGGAGAGAGAGAATCCCAAGCAGGCTCCACACCCAGTGTGGAACCCAGTGCTGGGCTCGATCTCACAACCCTGAGATCATGACCTGAGCCAAAATCAAGAGTCTGGCACCCAACTGACTGAGCTACCCAGGTGCCCCCTGGGTAAATGCATTTTTTCCCAAAGATTTTATTTATTCATGAGAGACAGAGGCAGAAGGAGCAGCAGGCTGCCCATGGAGCAGGAAGCTCGATGCGGGACTCAATCCCAGTACCCCGGGATCATGATGTGAGCAGATGCTTAACCGACTGAGCCACCTAGGCCACCCCATGGGTAAATGCATTTTTAAAAAGCTCCCCCAATGATTCTGATTCATATTCCTGTTAAAATACCTGTCAGGGAATCTTCCCTTCGGGTTGTTTTTCTTTATGTGCAAGTTCTTTTATACATACCTGTATGTTTTTCATGTAATCCATTAATCTGGTCATGAACTGAAACTTTATTTTTATGACTCCACAAATTACCATTATTTTTAACTTTCAGATATGATCAAATCTCAAATTAAGATTTATCAGTACTCAATCTTGGGAAGGCAAATCTAGGTGCTATAGGATGTTTTCATGATTTTCAAGGAATTTCCCAAGTCTTTCTTTCCCCCGGTTGTGAAAGGTCACTTCACATTATCTTTCATACTACTTAAACTTAGGATTTTGCACTTTTCCAATATACTCTTGCCTTTTCACACAAAAGAGAATAAACAGTAGTAAGTGGGCCACAGTTCAGTTTAACTTACCTTGACTCACGTGACTCACAATGGCAGCTTACCCATGTAATTTTAATGTAGCCAAGAGAAAATGGAGGGAGTTTCTTTGAACAGCAGCTTCTCCCTTCACTGATGGTAATTTGTGTCCTGTTCTCTTGTTAACCAGTGTTGTGAAATCTCTGGATAAGTGGGTTCTAGATAAGCCCAAAGTTACAGGCAAAATTTTTCTGTTAGTTCATTGGCAGCTATAGACAAAAATAGTAAAACACAGAAAAGAGGATTCTGAGCTTTTTTCTACCTCCCGCCACCAAGTTCTCTCCGATTTGCATTCCTTCATCATGAAGTGGGCTTGCTTTAGTGGCATGCATAACTCTCTTAAAATACAGAGAAATTTAAGGTTAGTGTGGCTCCTGAAGAAAAATGACTCTCAGATTTGTAAAGCATTTCATTAAAGTGTATGTATACACTAAACAACATGCAGCCTTTGCTAGTTACCTCAAAAATGTTTTATTAGGAAGGAATATTGAATTTTACCTAATGCCTTTTTCTTTTCTCTTCTGTTGATTATATGGGTTTTCTCATTTGGCTTATTTATGTGATTAGATCATATTCTAGCATTCTTATTATTAAGCTGTTAGTATTTCTGGGATAAAACACATTTAACTGTAATGGATTATTCATTACTAAGAGGTAAAAATCAGGTATTTGTATTTTACGAAATGTTCTTTAATGAAATTATAATGTGGCCCTTTTTTTGGTATGATTACTGCTATTTTGGTACCACTGGCTTTTATTACCCAAATGAAATGATTTGGGTAGTTTTTCTGTGCAGCCCTTGAGAATTCTCTTTTTATGTTTAAGAGAAATTGCCTTTAAAACTGTCTGGGGCCCGGGGCACCTGGGTTGAGGCTCTGGGCGCTCAGTCAGTTGAGCTTCCAGCTCTGTGCTCAGTGCAGAGTCTCCTTCAGATTCTTTCTCCCTCTACCACTCCCCACTCACACTCTCTCTCTCTCAAATGAATAAATAAAATCTTTAAAAAACAAACAAAAACTGTCTGGGGCCCAAACCCTGTAGAAAGGTCATTCTTATCAGTTTCTTCCATAATGGTAGTAAAGTTTAGATGGTAAACACTTAGGATTTGGATTTTTAAAAATCCTGGCTTCACTCCAACAGTGTGACTTTGGGCACCTTCTAAAAGCTCTCTGTGGCTGAGCTGTAAAATGTGGGTTATAGTTTTAATGTCCTTTAAGAGTTTCTCAAGATACTCAAGTAGTTGAAAAAGTGTCCAACTTAAATACTCAATAAGTGAAAATATTTATTTTCCTCCAATGTTATTATCTTATCTCCAGGTATTTTTTCTCAATTTCCCTTTTTTTCTTTTTCCTGCTTTCCTTGGGATTTTTCTCCCAGCTTCTTGAACCATATGATTGGTTTGAATGCTCTGTATAAGATAGTCCTGGTGGGGCGCCTGAGTGGCTCAGTCGGTTAAGCGATTAAGCGTCTGCCTTGGACTCAGGTCATGATCCCAGAGTCCAAGGATTGAGCCCTGCCTGGGTCTCCCTCCTCGGTGGGGAGTCTGCTTCTCCCTCTGCTCCTCCCCCGCTCCTGTGCTCACTCTCTCTGTCTCTCAAATAAATAAAATCTTTTTTAAAAGATAAGATAGTCCTAGAAGAAGATAAAAATTCAAAAATATTAACATTGGGTAATAGGACCACACAGGTGACTTTTCCCCTTGTCTCTTTACTCTCAAAGTTTTGTATGATGAGTACATGTTACTTTTTATAATAATGAAAAATTGAAGGAGTACACATCCCATGCATGTGTGTGTATGCACGTGTATGCATACGCACACATGCATACGTTTATGTAGGCGGTTGATCAACACTAATGATAACATTAAGAGTACTCCACAGCATTCAGGATAGCCTTCAGAAATGAGCCTGTGGTAAAGAGATTTGCAATGGAGAATTTAGTTGACAAATACTCAAGTTGTTATTAAACATAAGTTCAGATCATCTATTTCTTATATTCATTGTTAGAGTTTTTAATTAAAAGCAGTGGTATTTCCTGTCTTTTTGCTGTGCCATACTTATACAGTAAGCATCATAGAGTCCATACCAAAAGTGTAATGCGACTATGTGGATGCCTGGTGCCATGCATAATAGCAAGTCAGAATTTCAGAGATTACCAGTTTCTGTTTTCTTTCTTTCTGTGTTTTGAATGAGTCCCTGTTATTATTTAAAAAGAATTGGCTGCTGGCCCTCCGCTCCGCCCTGCAGCTCCCCACTGCCTTCTCTCTGCCCACCATGGCCCTACTGCACCCCCGGGCCAGGCACGCTGTCCCGGTTCATTGCCATCTTCCACCCAGGCCTTGCTCTGCGACCTCTGCCAGAGCCAGCTCCTGGTGGACCCATGTGGAAATGGGCCCCCCAACATCCTATCCGGGGAGTCCCAGAAGCCTTCCAGAGAGACACCAACAGCAAAAAGATGAATCTGGGAGTTGGTGCCTACCGGGAGGTAATGGAAAGCCTTATGTGCGCCCCAGCATCCGGAAGGCAGAGGCCCAGACTGCTGCAAAAAATTTGGACAAAGAATACCTGCCCGTCCTGAGACTTGCTGAATTTTGTAATGCAGCTGCAGAACTAGCCCCAGGTAAGAACAACCAAGTGCTGAAAAGTAGCAGGTATGTCACCCTGAAGACCATTTCTGGAACTGGGGCCTTGAGGAATGGAGCCAGTTTTCTGCAAAGATTTTTTAAGTTCAGCCAAATGTCTTTCTGGGGAGCCATCCTGGGAAATCAGGGATGCAGGCATGCAACCAAAGGTTAATTGATACAATAACCCCAAGATGTGCGGCTTTGACTTCACAGGCACTCTGGAGGACACTTTGAAAATGCCACAGCAAAGTGTTCTTCTCCTGCATGCCTGTGCCCACAGTCCCGCCAGAGTAGACCCTCGCCCTGAGCAGCGGAAGGAAATCGCAACAGTGGTGAAGAAGAACAGCATTTCTTGGCATTCTTTGACGTGGCCTCCCAAGGCTTTGCCCGCGGTGATGGCAACAAGGACACCCGGGCTGTACGCCACTTCATTGAACAGGGCATTCATATTGGTCTCGGCCAATCCTGTTGCCAAGAACAGGGGCCTGTATTGGGAGCACGTGGGAGCCGTCACTGTGGTTGGCCAAGATGCTGAGGCAGCCAGAAGCTTGGAGTCACGGTTAAAGATCTTGATCCATCCCATGTATTCCAACCCTCCCTGATCAGTGGGGCCCAGATTGCCTCGACCATCTTGACCAGCCCCATCCTGACCAGCCCCGATCTGGGAAAACAACGGAGGCAGGAAGTGAGTGTGCAGACTCTACTGGTCTCCGGCCTCAAGAAGGATGGCTCCTTCCACACTAGCAGCACATCACTGACCGGACTGGCATGTTCCGTTTCACAGGCAGAGAGGCCAAGGAGTTCTCCGTCTGTATGACAAAGGACAGCCGCATCTCTGTGGCAGGGGGCTACCTTGCCCTGCCTTTGACTAGATCGCCAAGTCATTTCCCTGGTGACCGGGAACAGAGACAACCTTCCCTTCTCTGGCCTCTGCTGTTGGGAGAGTCACATGGAGGAAGAAGGATGGTGGATGGTGGCGAGCCGGTCACTTCTTTCAACCACAGGACTTAACACTCAACCACTGAATGTGTTTCTCAGAAAAGAACATGTCGTGGAATAGGGCAGGGACATCTGTGCGGGGGAAACTTTGTGGCTCAAAACCAAACTGCTGCTCATCCTTTAACTCCAGCTCTTCCAAAAGAGTTTACATGTACAAGAAATACCTAGCCCCCCAAAAAACACAAAAAGCAAAAAACCTCTCGATCATACCATTGCGATGTTCCAGAAGCTTTCACTGCCGCACATGATGGTGTTGGGGGCACCTCTGTAGATCCAGCCTGAGAATAGCACCTACGGGAGGCGTTGCCGGAAGACCCGGCTCTAGCATTAGCAGGCAGCCTCGTGTTTGTCCTCCCGTGCCTGAGCAAACTGATTGGCCACAGACCTCCTTACAGAAATCGTGTTGCATGAAAACCAGCACGCGTGCTGCCACTGCATGAGGAAAATAAAAGATGTCGTTTTCTGTCTTGTTTACGAAAGTGAGAAGGTTCTTTTTCATACTTTCAGGCATTTTAATGTTCCTGTCTTCTCCCTTAGCATTGCTGTTCTTTGCCTTAGGCACAGAGATCGGTAACTAGCCTAGGTTCTCATCCTGTTAAAAGAGCTGTAGTAGAGGTTAATTGGTACAAAGGGAGCTTCTCTTTATTGCTGTAGAGTTCATCTTTAGCTTGAAATCCCTAGTTTATGGGGCACCTGAGTGGCTCAGGCGGTTAAGCATCCCGCTTCAGCTCAGGTCTGGGACTTGGAGGATCCAGCCCGTGTCGGGCTCCCTGCTCAGCCTGGAGTCTGCTTCTCCCTCTCCCCCTGCCCCTCCCCCTGTTTGTGCATGCTCTCAAATAAATAAAATCTTTAAAAAAATAAATTCTTGGTTTATAAAAATAGTTTCAGTACTTAATTTGCAGAGCACGACTGATCAGTATGGCCCTTGGTAAATTCTTAGTTTTAGCTAACCTGTCTCGGTGCTATAAAGAACACATTTTTTTAAAAAATCACTTCAATTCTTCTCTATAGCAGCAGTGAAGACTACTGGCTCTCCTTTCTCTTTTCTCCCACTTGTGCGTCACTCCTCCTCCTTTTCTGTGCCAGATATTGCCTAATCTTAACTTTTTTCTTTATTTATGATTACTTGGTCACTCATTTCAGGAAACCTATTTATTCTTAAAATTGGTACTGGATAATTGTATTCTTTAAAACTGAGGCTAATTTGGGGCCCCTGGGTGGCTCAGTCAGTTAAGCATCTGCCTTTGGCTCAGGTCATGACCCCAGAGTTTTGGGATCGAGTCCCCATATCACAGTCCCTGCTCAGCGAGGAGTCTGCTTGTCCCTCTCATTCTGCACCCGCCCCCCGCCCTGGCCCCACTCGTGCTCTCTTGCTTGCTCTCTTCCAAACAAATAAATAAATAATCTTAAAAGATAAAACTGAGGCTGATTTTAATTAGATGTCTTTGAGATTTTCATAGTTTCTGAATTTGAAGTATTTGGGGATTTCAAGTAAGCCAACAAAGAATTTTAACTCAAGTTTGTAGTGAAAGCCAATAGACTGACTCCTCTGTGTCCCTGACTCCCAGTGAGATGACAGAGGAAAATAAAGTTTACAGACAGAAATTTGTAAATTCATGACAGCACTGAGAATGGGAACAGATGGATGACCATCAGCAAAGCAAAGGTTTCCCAGGTTTTAAAGATTTTATTTATTTATTTGACAGAGAGAAACGTAGCAAGAGAGGGAACACAAGCAGGGGGAGAGGGAGAAGGAGAAGCAGGCTTCCTGCCGAGCAGGGAGCCCGATGTGAGGCTCGATCTCAGGATCCTGGGAGCATGACCTGAGCCGAAGGCAGACGCTTAATGACTGAGCCACCCAGGGCCCCCTTCCCAGGTTTTAGAAGGCAGAAGACAGATGGCATTGATGGATGAACCGGGGTGGAGGAAGCCCCAGTCCAGCATACCCATGAGGAAAAGCTGCAAGTGGAATCTCTCCTTCCCCATAGATTGCTGAAGAGACTTTCAGCTGAGTCAGTAGGAACAGAGGAGAAGAGATGATAGGACATGATATTATGCATGTATGCATTAAGAGCTAACTGGGTGTTCTGCCCACACACCCAGCCCCTACAAATGTTGCAACAACATTGGTTCCCATGCTAATTTTGGAAATCTGCTTTCAAAAAAAGTTTCTTTTTAAACTCTCAGCCTGAGGAGGACTAGGATTTCCAGTGAAAGTGTTAGTGACCCAAGGTAAACTCTCCTTGTTTGGATATTTGGAGAAGAATCCAACCTGTCATCCTGTTGCTTGCCCAAGAACCTTGAAGTGAAGCGTTGTCTGTTAAAATGCCAGTGAACATGGAGTCTCCAGATCTGTAATGGGAAGTAGATCTACCCACCACCAGAGGAAACCTGCTATGGTGGCCTGGGGAAGCTAGAGGAAAGAAAGCCTAGCCAATGGGGACATGAAATTATATAAAATATAATACGATACTATTGCCAGATTAGTACAGGATATGAATTAACAATTCACAAAATAACTACATGGAAAAAATATTCACACTCTTCATGTAATCAAAGATGGAAGAGAAATAACAGATCTTTTTCCTAATATATAAATAGCAGGTTTTTTTAAAGAATACTAATAGCTAATAGGAATATTGTGAACAATTTTACAGTCCTTTTGAAAAGGAATTGGACATTATGCCTAATAAACCTTTAAACAATCCATTCATTCATTTCTGTTTCTTAGAGTCTACCTCATGAAAAGCATTTTAAGTGTAGAAATAGATGGTCATTCATTGTTACACTGAAGAATTCTAACCGGCTATAACGTCTTCTGTTACAGGACTTGGTAAGTAAACTGCTATACATCTACAGAATGACATATTAAGTAGCCATAAGAATTACAGCCATGAAGTCAACAAAACAACACTGAAAAACAAGTATGACTTGAGTGGAAAGGGATGCAGAAAGCAAACTTGTGTGTTACAACTTAACCTCTTCCCACCATGTCTCAGTACTTGATTGTGAGATCCTTGAAGTCAGGGATCCTGACTTGCTTATCTCTGTGCCCATCCGCTACTGCCCCCTGATGCCTAGCATGGTACCTGACTCTCAGTAATTATATATTGACTCAGAAGATGGGCATAGGAAAAAGAAACAGGAAGGAAATCCAAAAATAAGCCAAAAGATCAGAGAAGCCACTTTACACAGAGAGAGCTAGCTTACTAATGAAACATGCGTTAAAAAGCAGAATTTAACATGTCTTCATGTGAACTTAGATTCCTTAAAAATATTTCATGACTATTTACTGTGAAAGTTTTTGTCAATATTTCTTCTAATATCTAGGGTGTTTTTTTTTAAGATTGACTTATTTTATTTTAGAGAGAGCTCATGGAGAGGGCAGAGTGGGGAGAGAGAAACTCAAGCAGACTCCACGCTGAGCGCGGAACCCAACACTGGCCCAGTCCCACAACCCCAAGATCACAACCTGAGCCAAAACCAAGAGTCGGTCGCCTAACTGACCGTACCACCCAGGCATCCCTCTAATGTCTAGGTTTGATATAAGTCTTATTTACTTGAATGATTTTTAAGCTGGATCATTCAGACATGATTAATTCAATTCTTTTTTCTGGTTACATTTTTTAAAATAGCAAGGCTTTCATAGACAATATGAAGTTCATAAATCTATCAGTAAGAGAAACTGTAACCATATATATCTATACCTAATTTATAGCTCATACACAGTAGAACCTAAAGCAGATATAAGTTACCCAAATTATACTTTTATATTAGATCTGTTAAGCATCCAGGCTCTGAGTATTATTTCTTTATCCAGTTTTGGAGCTGGTAAATTCAGTAAATAACACTTAATGTATTTAATTATAAGTAACATATTCACATGGTTCAAAATTCAAATGATTACTATCTATTATGTATCCTTCCAGAGTTACCATAGCAGTACAGAAGCAAAGTGTATATTGTTTATAATTATTAATTATTTACTGTTTTCGTAAACTACATAATCTTATTTCAAAAGCACGTTTAGGGGTTCAAAGACAAGTGTTAAAATAGCTGTAAATAGTAGTTTATCAGTTTTTTACCTTTCGGGTTCCGCCCTGTTACTTATTTCTCAACATTATTGAAATCAAGTCATAAAAGGATGCCTGGGTGGCTCAGTCGGTTAAGCATCTGCCTTCAGCTCAGGTCATGATCTCAGGGTCCTGGGATCGAGCCCCACATCGGGCTCCTTGCTGGGCAGGGAGTCTGCTTTTCTTTCTCCCTGCCCCTCCCCCCTACTCATGCGCTCTCCATCTCTCTCACTCTCTCTCTCTCTCAAATAAAATCTTAAAAAAAAAAAAAAAATCAAGTCATAATATGGTAACAAAACCACTGAGGCCTGGGTGAAAAAAAACACTTAGGCTATGCTTAGATTCTTGTTTTAAATTATTTTGCTCTATTAAAAGATCAGTATTGATTTCCATTATTTCCCTGCATGAACCCTTCTCACTACCTACCCTTCCCCCCCCAACAAAAGGCTGCTCATTCCTCCTCTTTTCCTTACCCATCATGTCCATTCTAGCCAGAGAGTTGGGTGATTTGGCTTGAACTTTCCCCTTTACCTCTCACATCTAACCTGTCCCCAAATTGGTTGAGTATCTCTTGAATCCATCCTCACCTTCTCCCTGGTCCACACTCAAGTCCACGTGGCCCTCTAGCCTTCCAGCCGTTCTGCCTGCCTCTGAGTCATAGTCTCAGTCTTCAGAACTCCCTGTGGGTCTCCACTGCTCTGAGGAAAAAAATCTAAATTCCTGGTACATCAGGTTCTATTTCTGGCCCTTTTTACTTCTTCTGGCTTCATCTCTCACTCGTTTACCTGGTTGGCTAGTGCTTTGTCTTTTAAGTACATCAGGTTCTATTTCTGGCCCTTTTTACTTCTTCTGGCTTCATCTCTCACTCGTTTACCTGGTTGGCTAGTGCTTTGTCTTTTAAGTCCCTCACTTCCTCATTTGTTCTAGAGAATTTTTGTTAGTTTTAACTGTGGCAAGGGCTTTACCTTTGTGCTGCTGTTAGTAATTTTGCCCTGACTGGTGGCAGAATGTATACTTCATAGAAAGGTAGGATCTTCTAAAAAGATGCTTAAAAAGATGAATTTTTATGTTACGCATACTTACTCTATTAGACATCTTCCATATGCTGTTTTATTCATGTTAACCTTGGCTTTCCAAACAAGCCGAGACCCAAGGAGATAAAGTAATTCAAGGCTTTGTGATTTTAAGTCTGTGCTTTGATATCTGACATGTTTGGCAAATCATATAAATAAATTTTATTATTCAGACAAGGCAAAATGTTAGGCCATTTTTAAATGGTTTCCAGCTCCTGTATCTTTAAAACAGTATTACTTTCCTTAGTTCAGTCTTTATGATAATTTTGTATTCTCCTTATTCAGTGCAGCTTGAATAATTGGAAAATATTATGTTGTTACATTTTAAAAATAAAACAGTGCCTCAAAAATAAAACTTTCCGACTTTGAATGTTGCTCATATAGAGCTTGATTGTATCCTTTAAAGTGGAGGAAGCCCTCCTGAGACTTTAGGGTGACAATTACTACTAATGTTATATTTCACCTGGACTTCCTTCCACCTTCTCTTTTTAATAATGACTGATTAATAAGGTTTTGTTTATAAATATTCAAAACAGTAGTTTCTTTGTCGCTTAATATTTGTCAAAGATATATTGGAATTCTAAAAGTATGAAACAAAAAAATGATGAATGGGACTCTGTCAAAATTAAAAGCTGCTCCTCTTCAAAAAACGTGTAAAGAAAATGAAAAGAGGGGCACCTTGGTAGCTCAGTTGGTTAAGCGACTGCCTTCAGCTCAGGTCATGATCTCAGGGTCCTGGGATCGAGCCCCGCATCGGGCTCCCTGCTCGGCGGGAAGCCTGCTTCTCCCTCTGACCCTCCCCCTGCTTGTGTTCCCTCTCTCGCTGTGTCTCTCTCTGTCTTATAAATAAAATCTTAAAAAAAAAAAAAAGAAAATGAAAAGATAAGCCACAGACTGGGGGAAAATATTTTCTGGTAAAGGATTTTGTTCCAGAAAATGTAAAGAACTGAAAAAACAAAAACCCAATTTTTATAAATGGGCAAAAGATTTGAACACCAAAGACATAGATGGCAGACAACCACATGAAAATATGCTTGACATGATTTGCTATTAGGAAAATGCAAATTACAACCACAGTGAAATACTATTACTCATCTACTAGACTGACAGTACCAGAGAGAAAGCAGCTACAAGTCACGTACATGTTAGTGGAAATGCAGAAGGGTACAGCCACTTGGAAAATATATTTAAACACAAATTTACCATGCAGTTTAGCAATCCCATTCCTAGGTACTTACCCAAGAGAAGTAGGAAAAATATATATATATTTATACACACACACACACACAAAGACTTCTATGTGAATGTTTATAGTTTCTTCATCCTTAACATCTTTTAAATGGAAACAACCCAAATAAATGTGAATAGATAAATAAATTGTGCTATTTGCAGGCAGCTGAATACCATCCAACATTTAAAAAAGATAATATGCACTCCTGGTACATGTAACAATATAGATGTATCTCAAAAGCCATAGCTAAGTAAAAGAAACCAGGTACAAAAGGTTACATACAATATGGTCCATTTATATAACGTTCTGGAAAAGGTCGTAGGAACTGAAGTTGGATCAGCGGCTGCCAGGGGATGGGGTCATGGGAGAAGATTGACTGCAAAGGGATAAGAGGAACCTTTTGGGGGGGATGGAAATGTTATATATCTTGATTGTGGTGGTGGTTACATGACTCTATACATTTATCAAAATTCATTAAAAGGGTGATTTTATTGTATGTAAACCAAACTGCCTTTAAAGAAAAAGTTAAAGCCAGTTTTCAACATCAGAAACTATCTTCACAAATTTAAGGGTAAAGAAAATTCTAGGAGATAGATCCGATGACTCCTAAATCAGGTCCCTTGTCTTTTGAGTCAGTGGTGTTTTTTTTATTGTAAATAAATTCTTACATATTAAAAAATAATAGTCTTTTTTTATTAACAGGATTTTGTGCCTTTACCAATATATGATCTTCTTTCCCCACAACAGGATCTATCTTCATTTATTTGAATCACTCTTTATAAAGTTAGTACATTATTAAATTGTCTTCATGTGTATCTTAGACAGTTTGTGTCAGTCTTATGTACCCTTTGTGAGTGCTGTTGTAAATTCAGTCTTTTTTTCCATTATATATATATATTTTTTTTTTTTTTTAATTGTTAGACATTTGGTTGTTTCCAGTTTTTGGCTACTGTGAATAAAACTGTGAACATTCTTTTTTTTTTTTTTTTAGATTTTATTTATTTATTTGACAGAGAGAGACACAGCGAGAGAGGGAACACAAGCAGGAGGAGTGGGAGAGGAAGAAGCAGGCTTCCCACGGAGCAGGGAGCCCAATGTGGGGCTCGATCCCAGGACCCTGGGATCATGACCTGAGCCAAAGGCAGATGCTTAAAGGCTGAGCCACCCAGGCGCCCCAAAACTATGAACATTCTTGTACAAGTCTTTTTGTGGACATACATCACTTGGGTAAAGCATAGGAGTAGAACTTTGGGTCATAGGGTATGTATATGTTTAGCTTTTTGAGAAATCACCATTTTTCAAAATAATTGTACCATTTTTATACTCCCATCAGCAAGGCATAAGAGTTCTGATAGTTCATCATCCTTGCCTACATCCAATGTTGACTTTTTAATTTTAGCTATTCTAGTGGGCATGAAGTAGGATATCCTTGTGACTTTAATTTGAATTTTCCTCTAATGTTGAGCCGTTTTTAATGAACTTTTTGGCCAAAAAAATATCTTTTATGAAGTGTTTATGAAGGTCAAGTATTATGCCCAGTTTTTATTGGGTTGCTTATAATTTTTTCATTACTTTGTTGGAGTTATTTATATATTCAGGATGCAAGTCCTTTGACAGACATAATAAGTTGCGAGTATTTTCTCCCAGCCTGTGGCTTACCATTTAATTTTCTTAACAATCTCTTCTGATGAGCAGAGGATTTTAGTTTTGATAGTCCAGTTTTTCAGTTTTTTCTTTTGTACTTCATATATTTTGTGTCCTCTCTAAGAAGAAATCTTCTTCTCTCTCAGGGTCTCAAAGGTATTTTCCTGTTTTCTGAAAACTTCATATGTTCGCTTTACATTTGAGTCTATCATACATATCAAATTAATTTTTTGATACAGTGTGAGAAATGCATAGAGGTTCTTTTCTCCCAAGGTTTATACAGTTGTTCCAGGACCATTTGTTGAAGATTGTCATTTCCCCCATCTAATTGCTTTGCCCCTTCTTCCATTATACGTTCTAACTGGTTATTTGAAAAGAAATTTATTTTTTATATAACATATTTGTTAACAGAACCATTTACTCTTTGAAATCTCTTTTCTTTTTTCTTTTTTTTTTTTTTTTATTTATTTGACAGAGAGAAACACAGCAAGAGGGGGAACACAAGCAGGGGGAGTGGGAGAGGGAGAAGCAGGCTCCCCGCTGAGCAGAGAGCCCGATGTGGGGCTCGATCCCAGGACCCTGGGATCATGACCTGAGCCGAAGGCAGACGCTTAACGACTGAGCCACCCAGGCGCCCCTCTTTGAAATCTCTTATAATAGCAATTTTTCAATTGATTCCTTTGGCTTAAGTATGAAATCATGTTCAGTTAATAATGATCATTTGCTCCTTATTTCTCTTTCTGATGTCATCAGATGCTACTTCCAGAACAATGCTAAAAGGAGTGATGATAGTGGGCATTCTTACCTTACTCCTGACAAAAACATTAGTGGAAATGCTTTTGTTTTATCATGAAGCATGATGAGATTTTTAGGGTTTTGGTTTTAAGGTCGCCAGTTTCTGTATTGTGTGAGTACCAGTAAATTTCTACTTTGTTAAGGGTTTTTATTAGTAGTGGACTTTTTGAGTTTTATCAAATATTCTAGATCTTATGAAGATACTAATATTATTTTCATCTATTAATATGAGGAATTATATTGACTTCCTAAAATATAAAGCTGTTCTTGCAATATCTGGTTGAATCCCACTTGGTCACTTTGGTTTATTCTTCTAATGTGCTGGATTCTATATGGTAACATTTTTTTATTTAGAGTTTTTACACTGTATTCACATGATAGGTCAGTTAATCTACATTTCCTCTAGTCTCTCTTTGTTAGGATTTCATTGATGTTAAGCTAGTTCTCTGAGGAGGATTTGGAAGCTTTTTCTGGAACAGTAAATAGTATTGATAATACCTGTTCTTTAAATGGCTGGAAAATTATGCCAGTGATATTATTTGTGCTTGGTAATAAACCTTAATAGTCTTAAATCCCTTTCAAGAAAGAATAGTGTGTCTTATTTCCTTGGTCAAGTATACTCTAACTCTTCTAAAATTGTTAATTTTATACTAAATTCCTGGGGTTTTTTACTGAGCAGATATTCTTAATGCAGATAGTGAGTGTCATGGGTGAGTTTGCATGAAATACCTTACATTTTGAGAAAAAGTCACTAATTTGGCCTCTACCTACTTGTGATTAGTAACAGTTTGATAGGAACTGAACTTGAGTGATCATAAACCTTTAATGCACTATTGAAATTGGAGGGGAGGTGAATGCTTCATTTAATTTCTTTAGTATGAGGAATCTCTTGTTAAGAACTTTTACAGCTAATATTTTTGTTAGACTAAAGCCTAATAGTAAGTGCCTTTATTAGGAAAGTCTAAAGACAATAATGAACTCTGGAAATATGAAGATTGTTGGGATTTTTGTTTTTGGTGGGCAGGGACTGTTTGATATCTTACTTGATAAGAGTATTCCTCATTCAGTATTGGAGAACTACATGGATCGTTTGTTAGAAAGTTTCTTAAAGTTTAAAATAGAGAATTTAGAATTTGGATTGAAGATTTGTAGTCTGAAGCACCTTGCCCTTTCTGTACGTGCTAGGCTGAGTAATGGCCCACGATATCCATGACCTAATCCCTGGAATCTGTGAATGTTACTTTCTGTGGCAAAAGGGACCTTACAGGTGTGATTAAGTTAAGGATCTTAAGATGGGATACTTATTCTGGACAATCTGGGTGGGCCTTAAATGTAATCATAAGTGTCCTTTTTAAGAGGGAGATAGAAGGGGGGTTGACTACGGTAGAGTGACCACAGAAGCAGAGATTGCAGTGATGCAGCTACGGAATTTAATTCTTTTTGCAAAGGGATTTAAAACTGTTTAGGGCCAAGGGAAGCCAGTCTCTAAAAACTGGAAAAAGCAAGGAACAGATTCTCCCCTGGAGCATCCAGAAGGAATCTGCACAGCTGACACCTTGATTGAGCCTTAAGACTCATTTTGGATTTCTGGCAATCAGAAGTGTTAGGACAATAAATGTATATTATTTGAAGCCTCTATAGGTTTGTGGTGATTTGTTACAGCAACCACAGGAAACTCATACCATGCGGCTACCTGTCCACTAAAGCTCAGCGGCAAGGCCTCGGCCTGTGGATTTCACAGTGCCTTTGTGGGTGGAGGGAGGGAAAGAAGGAAGGCAGAGAGGGAGGGAAAATCAGGGAATTCATATTTTACACGACTATTTTGAGCATGGTTATAGGTGTCTAGTTTCTGAATGAAGCAGAGAAAAACAGTAAGATCGAAAACTTGCCCACCCATAACCAAACAGGTTCTATAGTATTATTCTAGGACATCACCTTTAAAAAATTGAACAGTAAAAGGTAGAAGATAATTGAGAACCAAACCATTTGAAATTCAAGAATCCCTATCTCGTAAGTTGAGGGGGGAAAACCCTGCACACACATGGAGATGTCATATTTTAATTAAAATGTAGATTCAGTCCTTCCAATTCCTAGTTTGGATGAAAGTTCCAACAGGGTAGTTAATTGCACTTTTGCCAAGTGGATGCAAGAAATAAACAAGCTTATATTGTTAATTTTATGACTAATTTTAATTCTTTATTTAAAACAAGTTGTATATACACATGATACAAAATTCAGAATGCAAAAAAATGGTATGCAGTGAAAAGCCGTTGTCCCACTTCTATCCACCAGTGACTTCATTTCCATCCTCACTGGCAACTCTGTGTTACCATTATTTTGTATTATTCCAGATACGGTAAACAAGTAAATTCCTAAATAAGAATCTTCCTCATCTGTGTATGCAGTTCATAGCATACGAGGTACATTGTTCTACATCTTGTTTTTTACACTTTAACAATATGTTGGAGCTCCCTCCATATTACTGAGTAAAGAGCATCCTTGTGTTTTGTGGTTGGGGTTATTCCCTGTATCCAGCTTACACTCCCACTGCAGCGAATGAATGTGCCTGTTTCTTTACACCAGGGATAGATAAACTGTCTGTAAAGGGCCAGAAGTAAACATTTTAGACTTGTGGGCCACATACATTCTCTGTTGTATATTCTTGGTTTGGTTTGGTTTGGTTTGGTTTGTTTACAGTCCTTCAAAAACAAAACCATTGTTAGCTCACGGGCCATCCAAAAAGCAGGCCAAAGGGCTATCGTTTGCTGACCTTTGCAAACATACTGTTATCAACACGTTCGGCAAAACAGTGGTGTCCCAATGTAATTTTATTAGTATTTCTCTTATCAGCAAAGTTGAGCATGTTAGAGCCATTTATATTTCCTTTCCTGTGACTATTCATATCTTTTGCCCATTTTCCTGTAGTTGTTGATCTTATTTATAGTAATGTTTTTTGTTGTTGTTGTTGTTTTTTAAGATTTTATTTATTTATTTGACAGAGAGAGACACAGTGAGAGAGGGAACACAAGCAGAGGGAGTGGGAGAGGGAGAAGCAGGCTCCCCGCCGAGCAGGGAGCCCGATGCAGGGCTCGATCCCAGGACCCCGGGATCATGACCTGAGCTGAAGGCAGACGCTCAACCGACTGAGCCACCCAGGCGCCCCTATAGTAACGTTTTATATAGGGAAATTATCTCTTTGAAATGAATTGCAAATATTTTCCTCAGTTTTATCTTTATATTTTTACTTCGCTTGTAGAAGATTTTGTCATGTAGAAATTGTTTTGAGGGTGCCTGGGTGGCTCAGTTGGTTAAGCGACTGCCTTTGGCTCAGGTCATGATCCTGGAGTCCCAGGATCGAGTCCCGCATCGGGCTCCTTGCTCAGCGAGGAGTCTGCTTCTCCCTTTGACCCTCCCCTCCTCATGCTCTCTCTCTCATTCTCTCTCTCTCAAATAAATAAAATCTTTAAAAAAAAAAAAATTGTTTTGAGTAGTAAAATTTGTCAGTTATTTGATGATGAGTGGTCTGCAGTAATTCATGCCTTTCCCATTCTGAGATTATCAAACAGTTCTTTCAGGGTTCTCCCCGCCCCGCCCCTCCCCACCCAGGTGCTTTTGTGATATATTTTTTTAAGATTTATTTATTTATCAGAGAGAGAGAGAGCATGAGCGGGGGAGGGGCAGAGGGAGAGAGAATCTCAAGCAGACACCCTGTTAAGGGAGGAGCCCACCGCACAACCCTGAGATTGTGACTTTAGCCGAAATCAAGAGTCGGACGCTTAACCAACGGAGCCACCCAGGCGCCCCGGTGCTGTTGTGGTTTTATCATCTAAATCTTTGATCCACTTACAGTTTATATTGGTGTGAGGAGAATGGATCCAACTTTATTTTTTTCCAGATGGCTCACCAGTTGTCCCCATACCGTTTATTGAACTATCCTCCATGCTCCCCTTCCCCCCTCCATTTGAAATGCCATCTTTATTACGCACTAAACTATAGTATGTATTCAGATCTATTGCTGTATATTCTGTTCCATTGATCTTTCTAGACAGGCTTTGCTTTTGAATTACAACTCCCTCACTGAATTGCTGTGTGATCATATTTCATTGAGGAAATATAGATGCAGTTAAATAAAGAAATGATCAAATCTGTCTGCAACCTTCGCCTATACCCCTTTTCTTCGCTTTACCTCCCCTCCTGTTAAAAAGGAAGAGATGGCCCTCCTCCTGCGTGACCCTTCTCCATTCCTCTGGCCCACTATTAGAGGTACTTTGCCCCTGGAAGCACCCTCTCTTCTACATCATTAATTTCTCTTTTATTTACTTATTTTTGAAGTATAATTAACATATAGTGTTATGTTAGTTTCAGGTGTACAGTATAATGGTTCGACAATTCTATACTTTACTCAGTGCTCATCACAATAAGTGCACTCATTTTTTTTTAAGAGAGAGTATGGGGGGCTGGTGGTGAGGGGCAGAGGGAGAGAATCTTAAGCAGGCTCCACGCCCAGCACGGAGCTGGACACAGGGCCCGATCTCATGACCCTGAGCCAAAATCAAGAGTCAGACGCTTAACCGACTGAGCCACCCAGGTGCCTCGGTAAGTGCACTCTTAATCCCCTCTGTTTATTCACCCATCTCTCTACCCACCTCCCCTTGGGTAGCTACCAGTTTGTTCTCTGTATTTAAAAATCTGAGTTTTTGTTTGTCTCTTTTTCTTTGTCTCTTTTGTTTCCTGAATTCCATGTATGAGAGAAATTATATGGTATTTGTCTTTCTCCTTCTGATTTATTTCACTTAGCATTATACCCTCTAGGTGTTTTTGTGTTGTTGCAAATGGCAAGATCTCATTGTTTTCATGGCTGAATAATATTCCATTGTATACACAATTTAGCACATCTGCTTTATCCATTCATCTGTCAGTGAACACTTGGCTTGCTCTCATATGTTGCTTATTATATATAATGCTGCAATAAACATGGGGTGCATATCTTTTTGAATTAGTGTTTTCCTTCTCTTTGGGTAAATTCCCAATTAGTGGAATTACTGGATCATATGGTCATTCTGTTTTTAATTTTTTGAGGAACCTCCATGCTGTTTTCCACAGTGGCTATGCCAATTTGCATTCTTACCAACAATGCAATGAGGGTGCCTTTTTCTCCACATCCTCTCCAATACTTGTTTCTTATGTTTTTGCTTTTGGCCATTCTGACAGGTGTGAGGTGATACCTCAGTGTGGTTTTGATTTGCGTTTCCTTGATAACTAGTGATGATGAGCATCTTTTCATGTGTCAATTGACGTCTTTGTCTGTACGTCTTTGGAAAAATGTCTGTTCGAGTCCTCTGCCCATTTTTTAATCAGATTGTTTAATTTTTTTTGGCATTAAGTTGTATAACTTCTTTGTATGTTTTGGTTCCTAACCCCTTATTAGATATATCATTTGCAAATATCTTCTCTCATTCAGTAGGTTGCATTTTGTTTTGTTGGTTTCTTTTGCTGTGCAAAAGCTTTTTATTTAGGGCAAATCCCAGTAGTTTACTTTTGCCCATGTTTCCCTTTCCTGAGGAAACACATCTAGAAAAATGTTTCTACAGATGATATGAAAGAGATGACTGCCTATGTTTTCTTCTAGGAGTTTTATAGTTTCAGGTCTCACATTTAGGTCTTTAATCCATTTTGAGCGTTTTTTTTTTTTCCCCCATTTTGAGTTTATTTTTATGTATGGTGTAAGAGAGTGGTCCAATTTCATTCTTTTGCATGTAGCTCTCCAGCTTTCCCAGCACTATTTGTTGAAGAGACTGTCTTTTTCCCTTTCTGTATTCTTGCCTCCTTTGTTGAAGATTAATTGGCCATATAATCATGGGTTTTTTTCTGAACTGTCTATTCTGTTCCATCTATCTGTCTGTTTTTGTGCCATACTGTTTTGATTACTACACCTTTGTAGTAAATCTTGAAATATCCATCTTTGTTCTTTCTCAAGACTCCTCTGGCTACTCAGGGTTTTTTGTGGTTCCATGCAAATTTTAGTATTATTTGTTCTACTTCTGTGAAAAATGTTGGTATTTTTATAGAGATGGTATTAAATCTGTAAATTGCTTTGGGTAGTATGGACATTTTAATAATATTGGCTCTCCCAGTCCATAAGCACAGGGTATCTTTCCATTTGTGTCATCTTCAATTTCTCTCATCAGTGTTTCATAGTTTTCAGAGTACAGGTCTTTCACCTCTTTGGTTAAGTTTATTCCTAGATATTTGTTTGTTCTTGGTGCAATTGTAAATGGGATTGTTCTCTTAATTTTTCTTTCTGCTACTTCAGCATTAGTGTATAGAAATGCAACACATTTCTGTATATTAATTTTGTATCCTGCACCTTTACTAAATTCATTTATCAGTTCTAGTAGTTTTTTGTTGGTCTGCAGGATTTTCTCTATATCGCATCATGTCATCTGCAAATAGTGAAAGTTTTACTTCTTCCTTACTAATTTGGGTGCCTTTTTTCTTGTCTGATTGTTGTGGCTAGGATTTCTAGTACTATGTTGAATAAAAGTGGTGAGTGGACATCCTTGATCTTAGAGGAAAAGCTCTCAGTTTTTCACCATTGAATATGATGTTAGCCGTGGGTTTTTCATGTCGCCTTTATTATGTTGACATATGTTCCCTCTAAACCTACTTTGTTGAAATTTTTTATCATGAATGGATATTGTACTTTGTCAAATGTTTTTTCCTGCATCTATTGAGATGACCATCTGGTTTTTATCCTTTCACTTCTTAATGTGTTTCTGCCTCTTTTAGATGATTGTCATATGAACATCCATTAATAATGTTTTAAAAGCAACCAAACAATAAATTTGTCCATCTATGGCCTCATTTCTTCATCTTCAGAGTAAAAGTGCACTTCTGTACCTCCTGTTTTCTCTTCAACCAACTCCATCTGAGCTATGGTTCCTACCACATTGGTGAAATGACTCTTCCCAAGGTCATTAGCAACCTTCATTTTGCCAAATCTGGTACTCTTATCTTATATATCTTATATATCTTGCGGTAAATCTCTTATCTCGTCATATCTCAACTCAGTCTCCCAGCAGGATTTGACATTTAACCACCTTCTGACTATACAGTCACTGGATTTTCTCCTGAGTGGCCACTTCTGAATGAGACTGCTGGGTTGTCTTAGGAATCTCTCCTCTGCTGCCTTTTCCTGTCTGTCTTCATCTTATCCCCAAGTGAGTTCATTCAGATTTGTGACTTTAAATACATCTGTAAACTGGTGCACCTGGGTGGCTCAGTTGGTTAAGCATCCGACTCTTGGTTTCAGCTCAGGTCATGATCTCAGGGTGGTGAGATCAAGCCCCACGTCAGGCTGCGCACTCAGTGGGGAGTCTGCTTGAGATTCTGCCTCTCCCTCTGCCTCCCCCACTCATGCGTGTGCGTGCTTTCTCTCTCAAATAAATAAATAAATAAATAAATAAATAAATAAATAAATAAAATCTTTAAATACATCTGTAAACTAACCTTCAAATTCTTATGTCCATCTCTACCCTCACTCCTGAATTCCAGACTAGAACGTCCAGTTTCCTTTTCAATTCCCAGCTGGAGCAGAGCTTAGGATTTCTTTCGCAGACCTATTCCTTCCTGTCTTTTTCCATGTTCGGTAGTGGCACCACCACACATTCAGTATTTTTAGAAGATACTCTTGTTCCCCCCCGCCCCCCCAACCATCTCCCCCATGTCAGCTGTTTCTCCAGAAGTACACCAGGTAGCATAGCAGTTGGGAGAGCCAGGCTGCCTCAGTTTGAGTCCTTACTCGGCCTTGAGTGAGTCAACTTCTGTGATCCTCAGCTTTCAAATGAAATTAAGATAGTACATCTCACAGGACTGTTCATTCATAACATGTGGTACCCAACTGAATTGATATGTGTAAGGTGCTCTGAGCAGTGCCTGGCACTAGTGAGTGCTCAGTAAAGGTTTGTTGGTGTTGTCCCCAGTATAGGTAGATTTGATAGTTATGCAAGTACTAGTTATGGGGGCCTAGTAGTATCACCATTTGGGCTGCAGCTGCCGTAGGCCAAGCATCTGCCCTCTCTTAAGTGGACTGTGAGACAGCCTCCTGGGCCCTCCGCTCTTGCACCTCTCCCAGCCACTCTCCACACACCAGCCAGGCTAGTCTTCTTAAAGGTGTAAGTGCAATTATGTCACTGTCTTGCTTAAAAACTCTCCAGGAGCTTCCCTTACAATTAAAATTAAACTCTGACACCTTTCCATGGCCTGCAAGGCTTTTTGTCAGTTGGCCTCTTCTACCTCTCAGTCTCACCTCCTGTTACTCTCCCCACTGTTACTCCGAAGGCTCCATCCACTCAGGACTTCGGCTTGGTCCCTAAAACATGCCAGACTCTCCCATTTTAGGTCTTTGCACTTGCCATTCATCTGGAATGCGCTTCCCTCAGAGCTGCCTGGTTCTCTCATAAAATTCAGGTCTCAACTCAAATGCTACCTCTTCAAAGGAGTCATCCTTGACCATCCTGGTTAAACTAGCCTGTCCCCCTACTCTTCAGCCTCGTGCCCCTCATCTTCTTTATTGAACTCAGTGCTATGGAATTTTCTTATTTATGTATGTGTTTGTTTTAAGTTCTAGGTAAGAAGGGGCTTCGGCTTATTTACCATCAAAACAACATCTAGACTAGGAATTGGGAGCTAAATGCCAAATTTTTGAATTGGGAAGAGAGGAGTGTCTCCTCGGTGGAAGCTTCTTGTCCTACATAGCCTCTTGAATGTATGGGATATGCAGCTCATAGTTATTAGGGACCGATTGCACTTTGGAAAAATATCTTTGGGAATCTGCCTTTTTTATATCTAAATCACAATATTTTACAATATTTAAATACCTTATATATTTAAATATGTATATGAAATAAATATGTAAATTTTGAATTATATATTACAAATATTTAAATAGTATTTTAAATTGTTCTGGAAAGAAAAGTGTTCTAACCTAGTTGCTATTGCTGCTAAATGTTTTGCTTTCAAAACACACACACACACAGCTCTTAGAGTATACTTACTGTTTTAAAAATAAGACAGTAGTTACATAGTCATGAAGTGATTACAGCTACCAGCAAGTAAGGATTGTAATGGTGAGAAGTCATTTCCTGATTCACGTAGGGACACCAGCAACATCATGTTCCATAAACTGCTTAGGCTGGGAAGACTTCAGGCTTTTAGTTCCTTATCTGAAATAATCCTGTTATTTTTCACTATTTCTGAGCAGTGATAGTCATTCATAATCTAATGATTGGTCCCAGGAAAAAGGGGGGACTCAATTCTTGTGGTTGAGTTGATCAAATTGCTGGCCTCCAAGTACAGATTCCTTACTGGATGCTTCACAGTGCAGGCTGCTTCTGCTAAAATGATTGTGATACACGATAAGAACGGGGCCAGCAGTGGCATAGATAGCGTCAGCTCAGGTTATGCTCCGTACAGATTGAAAGGACCCTCAAAGTATAACATGTTCATGCTGTTAAATGGATAGTAAGATTATGGGTGGTTGTGTTTTTTTTCCTTAAGACTTTTCTGTTTGAGGGGGCGCCTGGGTGGCTCAGTGGGTTAAGTGTGGGACTCTTGGTTTCAGCTCAGGTCATGACCTCATGGGTTCTGAGATCGAGCCCCTTGTGGGGCTCTGTGCTCAGCAGGGTGTCTGCTTGAAGATTCTCTCCTTCTGCCCCTCCCCCAACTCACACATACACGCTCTCTCTTTCTTTCTCCCTCTTTCTCTGTACAATAAATAAATAAATCTGTTAAAAAAAAAAAAAAAGACTTTTCTGTTTGGGCAAATAGTCATATGGGTGTGATCTCTGGGCACAGCCTGAGAATTGCCCAGCTCTTGAGTGCCTGTAAGCCAGTGTGTGAGGCACAGACCCACAGTGGACTATCCTTGCCCAGACTTGTGATCGGATCTCTAGTAGCAATGGCCACTTTATACCAGTACAGTCTAAATCACTCCCCAAGGCTGTCAGACTGAGAACATTTATTTGTTCATTCAGGATGTTTGTACTGAATGGCTGATTTCGCCGAGCCATGTTAGTCACGTTGAGCGTAAAGTAAAGCAAGTAGGCATGGCTCCCTGCACTCGAGTTGTTTCTGGTGTATTAGGGAAGAAGACCCGGAAGAAGCAACTAACACATTCAAGCAGTTTCAACCTGTAATAATGGTTATGAGGGAAAGTATCATCAGATGTTGTATGAGAGCACAAGGCAGGGGAGAGCCTAACTAATTGAGGTTGAGAGTTTCAGGTAAGGCTTGAGACCCCAAAACTGAGAAGTCTTAGCCAAATAGAATATAAGTATGCCAGACGCAGGCTACTGCATGGTGAGGGCCAAGAGGCACCGAAGAGTACCTGCAGAACTGAAGGAGGCCAGTGGGGGGCTGATGCAGCTGAGCTGGGAGACGGGACGGGGAGGTAGGCAGGAGGAGGTGTGGTCCTGTGAGCTGCAATTTGGGAAAGCCATACTGCTGACCAGAACCAGTCAGAGGATGCTGAGAAGGAAGGCTGCTGCCAGCCCCTTGAACCTTGAATAACAAAAGGTTTCTAGCTTGGGCTCCACATGCTGCTGGTTGTGACCTCACGGCCTCTTTTTTCTAAGGCCAGGTACTGGGTGCCATAGTGTGGAGCAGCGCTCCAGCTTCTGGAGGAACCTGGTCTTCCCACCCTGAGCACATACAAGTAGTACACAAGTGCGTGCTCTGAATAGAGTGAGGGCACACTGCATCCAGCCATTTAAGTTAGATTGGCCATCTACTCCATGATGCCCCTTGGGAGGTGTGATATACAGTATTGGATTCTATCTATAATTCTGCTGCCAAGTTACCGGGATGAGATTTCTTCATTTATAAACTGACAGTGAGTAAACCTTTCAGTCGGCAACCTCTTTTTTTTTTTTTTCGTTGCGGGGCTGGGGCGCGGGTCAGTTGTTTCTTACTAGAATTAGAAGAAACATCTCTTTAATTATTGCCAATAAAGGTTAATATGAAAACAAAGTGGAGCGCCTGGGTGGCTCAGTCGTTAAGCGTCTGCCTTCGGCTCAGATCATGATCCCAGCATCCGGGGATCGAGCCCCACATCGGGCTCCCTGCTCCGCGAGAAGCCTGCTTCTCTCTCTCCCACTCCCCCTGCTTGTGTTCCCTCTCTCGCTGTTTCTCTGTCAAATAAATAAATAAAATCTTTAAAAAAAAAAAGAAAACAAAGTGATTGTTTAGCCCGTTTTCATAATCTGTGTGATTATATTCTAATACCTGTAACACTCCATTATTGTCAGGATGTAGTTGCACTGGGAAATTTTTACTTTGGGTCACAGCTCATTACTGAAAATGAGCTGTTCTAGGAGAAATGCCTGCCCTTGATTCATATACTTGTATTGTCATGGTCTTCTCTGATAAGTGGTTCTTCCTCTAAATGAGCATACTTCATTTGCCATCTGTTGAAAATCACCACAGTGATTTCATGAAGATGAAAACTAGTATCTTTTTTTTTTTTTTTTTAAGATTTTATTTATTTTTTTGAGAGAGAGAGTGAGAGAGAGAGAGCACAAGAGGGGGGGGAGCGGGAGAGGGAGAAGCAGACCCCCTGCCGAGCAGGGAGCCCGATGCGGGACTCGATCCCGGGACTCCAGGATCATGACCTGAGCCGAAGGCAGTCGCCTAACCAACTGAGCCACCCAGGCGCCCCTGAAAACTAGTATCTTGAAGCCCAAGGACACCGTATCTTTTTCCTACACTTGGAATTCTGAAGAAGAATGTACTGAGCATTACTTATTTTTTCATTCTTTGTTTTTAGATTCTTCTTACTCCTTTGCTGCAAACTCTGTGACACAAGATGGCTGCAAACAAGCCCAAGGGTCAGAATTCTTTGGCCCTACACAAAGTCATCATGGTCGGCAGTGGTGGTGTGGGCAAGTCCGCTTTGACCCTACAGTTCATGTATGATGAGGTGAGTGCCCATTTTTAATGAATAGCTAAGTTTGGGCTTTCAGAAAGGATTTCTGTGGCTTCGTTTTGGTGCTGTTTTAGATGTATTCCTGAATCGTTGAAAGCTACTGTAATCGTTTTTTCCCATTTTTAAATTCAGAGCCAACGTTTGTACACATCTTGATTTAACAAGTCAATAACTTAAGATCCTTAAAAACTTTATACTTTAAAAACAAAACGAACCTGGAAACAGTACCTACTTAAAGCAATCTAACTTTGGCTTTTTCGTTTTAAGTGTTTAATGGAGGTTCCCACCTTGAATTAATAGATCCGGTAGATACAGTACCTAATTGAGACTTGAAGTTGACATAATAAGGTGTCCTGTGATAATAATAATAACAAAAAAATAAAATAATTTAAAAATAGTGAAAAAATCTGTTGTAGTATTTGGCATGGCGCTACACTCACCATTAGACAGGTAAAGGCTGTGTCCCTAAAACATAATTACGAGAAGGCTACAGATTTGTGTGCCTGTATTTATATCAGACTTTACTGCCCCAGAGTTAAGGTCTCAGCCCATATACAGCAATATATTTTTTCCCCAGAAGACTCTTACCAAGCCTAAATGATTTAAGAGTTGATAATCCAGCTTAAGCATTTATCCTCAACTCTTCCTTCCAGTAGAAGCAAGATTTTATGATTACTCTTTCTTACTTAATCCTCATAACAATCCTGGTATGGTAGTATCCCCATTTTACAGATGAGAAAACAGAACCTCAGAGAGGTTTCTCAACCTGTCCAAGAGGAGTGTGATCGCCAATGAGTAACGGAGCGTGAAGCCTGGTCTCCTAACAACAAATCCTGCAGACCCTTACCACCCGATTGCCTGCTCATCAGCATTTCTGTCACACGCGCAAATGGCTTAAATCCAGCCAGTTGTCTCGCTGACTGGGGACTATAGCAAAAAAATTGGAAACAGAAGAGATTGAAATGGTTCTTTAAATGAACTTGCTGATTTATCTGTTCAATCTGTTTTCCATACTATGCATTTTAATAGCTGGTCTTTCAAACTAATCGCTAAATCCGGCCCCTTCTTAACAATAAGGAGGAGGTCAAAAGTAATACTGTTCACATACCTGACATTTGATGAATGGTTAAGCTTTCACTTAGTATTCATCAATATTAATATTCACAGTAGTATCTGATGTGATATCTGAATATTTGTATTTGTTAAATCTTCATAAATATTTAATACTTATAAAAATAAGCATGGAAATATGGCAGAATGTTCTGTAGCCTTTATAGTTAAAAATATACTGTGTTCATTTTTTAAATAATTATATATTGAGTATCCTCCATGTTCTAAGCTGTTCTAAGCTCTGGGAGCTACAGTGATGAGTAGAATAGTCAAGGTCCCTACTTCCAGGGGTTATATTCTCATAGAGGGATATAGACATGAGCAAATAAATAAAGTATCAGATAATGAAAATATTTTTAGGAACTAATTTAAAAAAACCTGCAAAAGTATGTATATCTACATACACACATGCTAACAATGATACACTGATCAAAAATACCAAGATGAGATTTACAGAGTTGAAGATAGATGTGGGAATGTAAAGTTGTTTAATTGTATTATTTAAACAGTCAGACATTTAGAGAGAGATCTCAAAGTTCGTGATTTGTTGTTCTGCTGAGTAGTATAAGCCACTTTATTGACTTGGTTCATTTTAGGAAAAGATTTCACAGCAACTTTTTTTTTTTTTTTTAAAGATTTTATTTATTTATTTGACAGAGAGATAGAGAGCACAAGTAGGCAGAGAGAGAGGGAGAAGCAGACTCTCCACTGAGCAGGGAGCCTGACGCGGGGCTCCATCCCAGGACTCCGGGATCATGACCTGAGCCAAAGGCAGCCGCTTAACTGACTGAGCCACCCAGGCGCCCCTCACAGCAACTTTCAGTGCTTACCTCAATACTGACTCACTTTCAAGTTATTTCCACAATTCTGGCATGAAAATTTATATTTAGAGTCACATTGAAAGGTGTTTTTATTTTATTTATTTTTTTTTTAAAGATTTTATTTATTTATTTGAGAGAGAATGAGAGACAGAGAGCACGAGAGGGAAGAGGGTCAGAGGGAGAAGCAGACCCCCTGCTGAGCAGGGAGCCCGATGCGGGACTTGATCCTGGGACTCCAGGATCATGACCTGAGCCGAAGGCAGTCACTTAACCAACTGAGCCACCCAGGCGCCCGAAAGGTGTTTTTATATATTTGATTAAGTAGATGTATAATCATTTTTGCAGGAAGAAAAAGGTACAGTTTTCAAGCTGTAAACCATCTAAACTTAATCATTCATCCCTTGCTTTTTGCAAAAGTAGAAGCCACCGAATTACCTAAAATGAAAATGTAAATTAATGTTGTGTTTACCACTGGGGAACACAGAAGGAAGAGTGCATGGGAGCTCTCTGTACTGTTTTGGCAACTTCCTGTGAATCTGTATTTCATCTTTTCCAGTTTGTGGAGGACTATGAGCCTACCAAAGCAGACAGCTATCGGAAGAAGGTAGTGCTGGATGGGGAGGAAGTGCAGATCGATATCTTGGATACAGCTGGGCAGGAGGATTATGCCGCAATTAGAGACAACTACTTTCGGAGCGGGGAGGGTTTCCTCTGTGTCTTCTCTATCACAGAAATGGAATCCTTTGCAGCCACAGCCGACTTCAGGTATGGTGGGGACCGAGGCCTTTGCACTGACATCCCGCACAGCGATGTCTTCCCCCGAAACAAGCGGACAGCTGGAGCTGGCTCCTCGTTACTCTTTCACTCTGTGTGTAATTGTGTTTATTCCCACTGTGACAGCCTCAATACCCGCTACTCAAGTGTTTCTCTTTGGAGTATACGCCCACTGCTGCCGTAATACTTGACACTTGGCTCACCTCGTGGAGCTCTGCCCCAGATTTTAGATCTGTCTCTGTGAGTCACTGGTGTTACGGCGCCTCCGTGAGGCTCCGCAGGCACGTCGCCCTCCCCCCGTGACACACATGCCTGGCAGCACACGCTGATTGTTTTAATAGAAATAATAACACTTTAGATTGGCACACAAGGTTCTGTTATCTATTTCTTACATCTTATGTACTATTTGCTTCATCAAAATCTGTCATCCATTTGGTTTGCAGGAGGGTGGTTGGTGAAGGGGAGAGAGGTTCTAAGAGAGATACGGCATAAATAAGTTCTTGAGTAGTCTCAGATACTACATGCATAATCAAAAGTATTCTTTTTTTTTTAAGATTTATTTATTTATTTGACAGAGAGAGATAGCGAGAGCAGGAACACAAGCAGGGGGAGTGGGAGAGGGAGAAGCAGGCTCCCCACTGAGCAGGGAGCCCAATGCGGGGCTCGATCCCAGGACCCTAGGATCATGACCCAGGCCAAAGGCAGACACCCAACGACTGAGCCACCCAGGCACCCAAAAGTATTCTTTAAAAATATATATTTTTTATTTATTTATTTTAGAGAGAGTGTGTGAGCGGGGAGAGGGAGAAAGAGAATCCCAAGCAGACTCCGCACTGAGCACGGAGCCAGATGCGGGGCTCGATCGCACTGGGGTCACGACCTGAGCTGAAACCAACAGTCAGACACTCAACCCACTGAGCCACCCAGGCACCCCCAAAAGTATTCTTTAATTACATTTGTTTATTTTTGTGTTGCAAATTTGCCTTGGTATGAGGGACGCAAAAGAAACATGTCGTGTATCCTCTATTTTCAAGATTCACACAGCCTAGTTGAAAAAGGCATGAAACCAAGAGCAAGGTAGTGACAAAGTAGGAGACGTGGGCAGTGATCATTGCTGGGATCCCGGAGAGGAGAGAAGCTGAGAGGCCTTCATGAGATAGGTGAGCCTGGATAAGAAGGATTTCCACTGATGAGGAAAGAGGTTTTCCGGTGGTTGAGCAAAAACTGAACCTGGGCTTATATAAAGCTTCCTTTTCATGTCCACTTGAAAGTCTCAAGAACTTAAAGGAATTTAAGAGAGCATTCTTTGCAAAAAAAAAATGTCATTGAGAAACTTTCAAAATGCAGATTTATGGGGCACCTGGGTGGCTCAGTCAGTTAAGCGTCTGCCTTCAGCTCAGGCCGTGACCCAGGGTCCTGGGATCGAGCCCCGTGACAGGCTCCCTGCTCAGCAGGGGTTCTGCCTCTCCCTCTGCCCCTCCCCCTGCTCCTGCTCACTCTTTCTCTCAAATAAATAAGTAAATGAAATGCAGATTTATTTGTAAAATTAACTTTATTGGTTTCTCTAAGGAAGGAGTTTTATATGTGATAAAGTGCAAAGGGTGCAGGCCCTGGGAACTTATAATCTTGGGAGGCATGTTGCAAGTTATATAAATGTCAGTGCTCATTCACTCATTCAGCAAATATTTGAGTGCTTGTTCTATAGCAAGTCCTGTTCTAGGTAAGGGGATAAATGTTGTCACCAGAGTTTGCCAAAGCCAAAGTGGTATCTCAGGGGAATAAAGTATTTTTACGCCAGGAGTGAGAATCTTGGGCTACTGCTGTGACAGAGAAGAAGTGAATCATTCATTGCTCTTCTGTTGTACCTCCGTACCTCCGACGTGTTGCCTTCCCATAAATAAAAATAGTCCCAGTGACTCAGCGGCAACAGGAAAGCATTTTTGAGGCCATCTGAATGGTTACGGTCCACGTGGTCTAACCCACAGTGGCAGCTCCTCTCTGGAGCCTTCCTGGGCCTCCCGTCTCCAGGGCAGAGCCCACAGTTTCCTCATCTGCACACACAGTGTGCTTGCAACAGCGCCTCCAGCATACTTACCACACTCCCAGAATCTGCTTGGTTTGCATGTGTTTTCCCTGACGAGGGGAGAACTCTTGAGAGCAGGACCCACTCGTTAACCCATCTGAGTATCCCTAGTACCCATATTTGGCCCAGTCCCTGGCATGTATCATACAGGGCATGCTTAGTAAACAAACGTTTAATAAAAGTGTTAGAAAATGCTCGTTTTGGGCGCCTGGGTGGCTCAGTCCGTTAAGCGACTGCCTTCAGCTCAGGTCATGATCCTGGAGTCCCGGGATCGAGTCCCGCATCGGGCTCCCTGCTCAGCAGGGAGTCTGCTTCTCCCTCTGACCCTCCTCCCTCTCATGCTCTCTGTCTCTCATTCTCTCTCTCTCAAATAAATAAATTAAAAAAATCTAAAAAAAAAGAAAACGCTCGTTTTTTTTTTTGGTTCTCACTTTTCTTATGTCAAAAAGAAATTGGACCAGTTTGCGAAGGTACTTTCCTGTTCTAAATTCTATAACAGCCTCTAACACTCTATTTAAAGGGGGCGTCACATTAAATAAAATGTGTATGAAGATTGTAGACATAGCATTGCCTTTCTCTGACATCCAGGAAAGTAGCTTATTCAAACCAACTAATTAACTCTCATGAATATTGTCCTCTCACCCCTGAACCCAGTAAGTCCAGGCTTTCCATGGCCTCGCCTCGTTTCTGATAGCACTTTACATTTCATCCTGCTGGCAACCAGATAAGGAATGTTCTGTTGTTAGCCCCATTTTATACAGGAGGAGACCGAGGCAAAGTACTTTGCTCAGTCACGGTTGACTAGGAGGGACAGAGAGCCATGATACCTTTAAAACTGGTGACGGCCTATAACTTCTCTCTAAACACAAAATCTATACTCAAGAGATATCTGGCCCTTGTGGGGCTTTTAAGAACATTTAGTGGGACCATCGATACGAGGTAATAAGGATATGAGTAAGAATAAGAATGGTGCTCTCTCCCTCTGTGGTCTTCCTCCCCAAATCCCATGATCCCAGTTTAATCACAAGAAAAACATCAGACAAATCCCAGTTGAGAGATGTTCTACAAATGAGCTGACCAGCAAGTCTCAGAACTGTCAGGGTCATCAAAAACAAGGAAAATCTGGGAACTGTCAGAGCCACATGGAGTCTAAGGAGAGCTGATGACTAAATGTCATGTGGGATCCTGGAACAGGAGAAGGACATCAGGTAAACACTAAGAATATCAAAATAAAATTTGGACTTCAGTTAATGATGTATCAGGATTGGCTCGTTAGTTGTGGTAAACGCATACACTAGCGTAAGATGTTACCAGTAGGGGGAACTGGGTGCAGAGAGTACGGGAACTCTGTACTGTCTTCACAACTTCTCTGCAAATCTCAAACCACCCTTCTCGTAAAAGTTTATTTTTAAAAAGCATTTGGAGGAAGTTGCACTTCCATTTTGTACCTCTACTGCCATATTTATATTGTCTTCTCTGGTGTATTGTTCCTTCATCAGAAAAGTGAGTATGTAACACAAGTGATTGATGATAGAATGAGGAGGTCGTGCTGCTCATGTCCCACCATGCAACGAATGAGCTCATTGTTACTGTAAAGAAACATATAAATAAATGCTCGTTGCAGATGGTATTTGTTATTTTGTTAGTCTAACACATGGGGGTAATATTAATATTTCTTTCTCATTTCTTCTCATCCAGGGAGCAGATTTTAAGAGTAAAAGAAGATGAGAATGTTCCATTTCTGCTGGTTGGTAACAAATCAGATTTAGAAGATAAAAGGCAGGTTTCTGTAGAAGAGGCAAAAACCAGAGCCGACCAGTGGAATGTTAACTATGTGGAAACATCTGCTAAAACTCGAGCTAATGTTGACAAGGTAAAGGGCAGCCCTTCTTACAGCTACATCGTGTTAACAATACATTGATTCGCTCTAACTCCGCTCCATTGTGTCTAGAGATTTGTGCAACTTTCGAACAGTGATTTAATATGTGCTGATTGTTATCCGCCCTGAACGCTCAAGTACAACATGTTCAGAATTTCTTACTTCACCTTGTCCTCAGGTTCCCAAGAGACATTGAAATACGAGACACCACTTTTTTTCTAGCACTGACAGGATTTCTGACCTGAATCCCTGCCCTTTTTAAATTTTTCTTTTTACTTAATCCTGATGGGCTGGGTAATTTATTTATTTATTTATTTATTTTAGATTTTTTTTTTTTTTTTTTTTATTCATTTGAGACACAGAGAGAGAGAGAGAGAGAGAAAGCATGAGCAGGGAGAGAGGCAGAGGGCGAGGGAGAAACCAAACAGGCTCCTCGCTGAGCCAGGAGCCTGATGGGGGGCTCGATCCCAGGACCCTGGGATCATGACCCGAGCTGAAGGCAGACGCTTAACCATCTGAGCCACCCAGGTGCCACTGGGCTGGGTAATTTAGAAGGCAGGGTGTTAAGTCCCCTGAGCTGACACCTGCCCAGCCCCATGTAGGTTCGCTCGCAAGACAAAGGAGCCCCAGATGAGAGGGCTTCGAAATTTTTTACTACACCTACACTCCCCACCCTCAACCTGTTTTTCCCTCTGCCCTCTTCTGTATCTCCCCCCTTTGCTCAGGTGGCCGTTTCCTGAGTCCAGGTGAGGAACACCCTTGTCTCCTTTCTAGGAGCCAGCCCAGGTGCATTATTTCATCCTGCTGCTGGAGACCTACATCTTCAGTGTTCAGGAAAACTGCCCCCTGGGCTGAGGCATGGACTCCTTGAGCGCCCCATGTAGGGCCTTTTCCAGCCATCAAGCATCTCAGCTCTGCCGAGTGCCTCGCACACTCTAACTGGCAGAATCGTCTGTGAAACTTCATAAAAACGGATTCCTGGGTCTGACCCCCAGAGATTTTGATTCATTTGCTGTGGGTGGAACTTGAGAATTTGCATTTCCAGTAAACTCCCTGGTGGTACAGACTATGGCCCAGGGGACCACACACTTCAAGTAACACTGCTTCTGGGTGGCCTCAAGTTTTAGTGAACTGGTCTGCTTGTTGCCTGTAGATTTATAACGCTGATCCAGAAATCATTAGGCTAAAAAAAAAATTAGAGATTCTTAAAAAAAAAGAAAAATTAGAGATTCGTTCTGTTCATTTACTGTAGGTCTTAAGACAATGTCATTATACTGTCTTAAGCCGATTAGGTTTTTTTGTCACGTGGTCAGATTCCTATAGGCCCAAGATACCTGTACAAAATGAGTGTTACAAGATTTCTACTCCGTATACTGGTTTCTCTAAAGCTATGGCAAATGTATTTGAACTACTAATGAAAATATGTCTTAAAGTTCAGTGTGTTTGGAGTTTTGAGAGGCAACATTGAATATTATTAGCGTTGTGTGTGTATTGGGGTTCCTCCTAATTGATGTCTTGAGCAGGTAGAACACACTCTGTTAAAACCTATTTGAGGGGCGCCTGGGTGGCTCAGTTGGTTAAGCGACTGCCTTCGGCTCAGGTCATGATCCTGGAGTCCCTGGATCGAGTCCCGCATTGGGCTCCCTGCTCGGCAGGGAGTCTGCTTCTCCCTCTCCCACTCCCCGTTTGTGTTCCCTCTCTCGCTGTGTCTTTCTCTGTCAAATAAATAAATAAAATCTTAAAAAAAAAAAAAAAAAAACCTATTTGAACTGAGGGGAATCGGGAGAGGAGGCGAACAGGAACCAACCAAGCCATGAAGCTGTCGTCCCAGCAATCCCTATGGTGTCATCTGCTTGCATGAATTTTTTTGCCCTATGCATATATTGTCAAAGGAGGAAAGGTCAAGGTATAGGGCTATTTTAGTTACTCTCGCTGCGTAAGAAACTGTACCCCCAAAACTTACGGGTGAAAACAACCATTTATGCTCATGGAATCTCTGGGCCGAGCATCTGGACAGCTCACAGGGGAGATGGCTTGTCCCTGCTCCACAGTGTCTGGTGCCTCCGCTGAAAATCTTCAAGTCTGGGAACTGGAAGCCTCTCGGCTTAGCTTCTAAAGACCGTTAACACGTGTCTGGTTCAGCCAGTTGATGCTGGCTGTTGTCCAGGGACACCTCGGTTCCTTGCCATGTGACCTTTTCCAGGTGCCCTACTTGAGGCTTTCTTCCAGCAGGGAGGTGGGGTGGGTGCCAAGGTCCAGCGTCACAAGAGAAGAAGAACCAGGCAGGAACCACGTCACCTTCTCTGACCCAGCCACGGGAGTTTACATGGCATTATTTCCGGTTTGTTCTCTTGCCCGAAGGAGGCCCAAAGTCCGTCCCCCCCCCCGCCCGGGTCAACAGGAAGGGGAATGGACTCCAGCTCTTGATGGAGAGTGGCAAGACACTAGAAGAACACAGAGGGAGTATTGCTGTGGCCGGTTTTGGAGAGTGTAGTCTGTAGCCAGTGGTCACCTCTCCAAAGCAAAATTAGATGCAATGTGGCGGCTTGTAAACCAAGGTACACGTTCATACTGAATACTGTGATTGCATGTACTGCTACCCCCTGAAGAGTGCACATGCCGGATAAAATACCTCAGTGGCTAAATACAAGTAACTCGCAGCAGCTATTCAGTTTCTAGAATTAGGTGCTATGTGGTTTCTTGCTGAGGAAATCATGTTCGTAGTTGAAAGAGCTCATACTCAGTAGTGTTGATAGGACACAGGCACTGTGGCCAGCACTAGGCGTGCATCTTTAACCCCGTAAAGCAGAAGTGCTCTTCTCATGCTCACTTTTTAGATGAGGAGCCTGAGCTGTGGAGAGATGACATACTGGAGTCAAGTTCAAAAGGCCTGTGATGGCAGCTGCTGGCTCTGGGCGTGGCCGACTCTGGGGCCCCCATCCTCTCGCTCTTCTACTCCACACGGTAGTTGGAGTACCTGTGGTTCCCCCCCAGGGTGTGTGTCACCCACTGTGGGAACCTGCTACAGGTTTTTCTGGGCTCGTGAGTGTTAACATTGTCTCCTATTATATTGGGAAGTGTCTTGTTTTGTCACAGAAAACAAATCCTAGCTCCCCTACAAGACATTAAGGGCTCATGCCGTGTCCTCTTTTGGATTCCCAATAGACTATCAAATGAAGTTTCAAAGAGGCAGATTTTGAATCCACCCTGTGAAAAGCTGCATGACCATCTGAGTGGTCGAGCCGGGGCCTCACCGGTCTCAGAGGCCACGTCTGTCACAGAGGAGTCACCCAGAGGCGAGAGGACCCCCTGGCAAACCTGCTTGCGGACTCACTGGGTGCCAGGTTCATCTCATGACCTTGTTAGTGGCCTTCTGGCTAAATGCTCTGACTCTCTAAAGCGTAACTCCAAGGTTACTCCTAATTTCTAAGGAACGTCTTGGAGGAATGGAAAGAGGTTGAGCAAGTAGATGGATGTCAAAAAGGAGAGTATGATTTCTTACATGAAGAGCCAATTTTATGTCGGGAAAAGAATTTTAGTAGAAATGTACTGTATTTTTAATTATTTTTTTCATTAAAAACATGAACACATGCTTATTGTGTAAAGAAAAATTCGTAGTAAGGAGAAAAAGGGAATCACTCTTCACCCAAATTCCACTCCACTCCCCTTCCTGTGAGGTAACCAGTGGTAACTCAGGTGTGTCTTTCCAGACGTTTATCTGCATTTAAAGACCAGTATATAGAGTCTAAGGGAAGGCTTGTGTTTGCTTGTGTTTCCCCTGTATAAATAGGATTTTTACAGTATATATAGTACATTTATATACTACATATATATAGTATTTCTGTGTATGTAGATCATGCATTTCTGTAGTTTGCTTTTTAAATTTTATAACAGGGGTGCCTGGGTGGCGCAGTCGGGTGAGCGTCCAGCTCTTGATTTCTGCTCAGGTCAGGATCTCAGGGTCGTGAGATCGAGCCCCACGTTGGCCTCCATGCTGGGCATGGAGCCTACTTAAAAAAAAAAAAAAAAAAAATTCTTCCAAAGTTCATTCCATAGTGATGCATCTGCATCAGAAAGCTTCAGGGGAGCCCTCTGACGTTACACGTAGCTGGTTTGGAAGCTTCCTGCCTCTGCTGGCCCAGCTGTGGGCTCGAAGGCCAAAGGCATTCCGAAATCACCCCAGGGAAGCCAAGGTGCAGCAAGTGAGGCAGAGACCCCTGGGGTCTGCGTCACTGTGTGTTTCAGTCTCCTGCATTCTCTGCGGGTTTTCTTTGCTTCGTTTTTCCCTGTTCTAACCATTCACACCCCTTTGTTGGTCTTGTGTCCATTTGACTTAAGCCATTAGTCTCTAATCACTTGCCTTTTTTTTTTTTTTTTTTTTTTTTAATAGCTTCCTTGCTTTCTGACTGACTTTTTGTTTCTTGCTCCAGATCAGGAATCAGCCGTTTATCTAAGAAACACTGGTTCCCTTGGGAGGAATGGTATTTAGCAGCCATAGCCTGAGGACGAATGCGCTCACCATTGTTAACGTCATTGTTTCAGGGCCTTTCAGTGAAGTGCTGGGAAATGTGTATTATTAAAGAAAACAGATCATGAGAGCATACTGTTACTTCTAATTCAGTTTTAGCCTTCAGGATTTTCTGCCTCTCTGACTTTGTACCTTCTCTCTTACACTGAGAGCTAACCTACATTAGCATGCTTGCTCTCTTACCCTATCCTGCAACGTATGTATAAGATTGTGCCCTGTTCCTATTAACAGCTAAATTACAAAGTGAAGTTTAAGATTGGTCTTGTTTTGTTTTTTATTTGTTGAGGTTTTGTTTTTATTTTTATTCTTAGCTTCTATTCTGAGATGTATATTCCGTATGCTGTGTTTTAAAGTCTCTTGAGTTCTTTCCTCTGTATAATTATGTCACCAACTCTGTGTGTAGTTCGTCTTAATTTGTTTTAGTTTGATTTTCAGTCTTTGGCAGCGGCTTTTTTGTGTTTAATTTCATTTTTTATTTTTATTTTATTTATTTATTTTTTTTTTTTTAAAGATTTTATTTATTTATTTGAGAGAGAGAGAAAGCATGAGGTGGGGAGGGTCAGAGGGAGAAGCAGACTCCTCGCTGAGCAAGGAGCCCGATGCGGGACTCGATCCCGGGACTCCAGGATCATGACCTGAGCCGAAGGCAGTCGCTTAACCAACTGAGCCACCCAGGCGCCCTAATTTCATTTTTTAATATGTAGAACAGTTAGTTGCCAAAGTAGAAGTTGTATAATGAAGCATATTCAGACACGCCTCACTGTTCCATGTCCCCTGTTCCCTTCATCCCGAAAATAATAGTAGTGTTTGGTTTATCATTTCATCATTTCTGTTTCAGATGCAGGCAAATCCACATAACTCCTGCAGGTAGCTCTCTACCTACGCTTTCCAGCACCTCGCTTTTTCAGTTAGCCTTTCCTTCAGAGAGCTAGAAGCACACCGGCCATTACATAACATACATTTGTTTACTTACAACAGTCACAATGCACAAGCTAACTAGAATTTTTGAAATCTTTGTTTTCCGTTGAGTTCTTAATAAATCGGTGTGGTGTCACTTCTTACTTCATGCTTATGAGAAAAAGAAAACAGAAGTAATAACTGAATTTTTTTAATTCAGAATTTTAGAGTATAGACCATGAAAGTTATTCATCCAGTCATCATCCACATACTCATAACTCTTTGTGTACGGTGTGAGCCCATATCCTTCTAGACCCTTGTCTGCCCTCAGACATTTGTTAGTGATATTTAACTTTTGAGTTGTTACACTAGTCATTTTTAAATTATTATGCTAACAGCTCTCATTTGCCAGTTTCTAGACATCAGACAGAATTGATAAAATCTCAGCTATGTTGCAACAAAGAAAATTGTTTTCTTAGTACCTGGTATCAAAACGATAAAGGAAGCACTCATTTTCCTCAGCTTTGTTTCTAAAAATGGAGCTGAAGGAAAACAAGTAATTAAACACAAATTTTATTAAACATAAATTAATTACCTTTAGAGGGGCGCCTGGGTGGCTCAGTTGGTTAAGCGACTGCCTTCGGCTCAGGTCATGATCCCGGGGTCCTGGGATCGAGTCCCACATCGGGCTCCCGGCTCAGCGGGAAGCCTGCTTCTCCCTCTCCCACTCCCCCTGCTTGTGTTCCTGCTCTCGCTGTCTCTGTCTCTGTCAAATAAATAAATAAAATCTTAAAAAAAAAAAAAATTAATTACCTTTAAATATCAATTGGTGAAATACATTCATTAATTGTATAAACGGAATCCATTGAGCTGTAACTTTGGAACTGTCATCATTTGTAGTGCTCTTGTCTTCTTTATCTTGAAAATTGGGATGGGAAGATTAGGTTATATGATGTGACCAATTTTACCGAAAAGTGTAACTCAGAAAATTTCCCAGTATACTTGGAGAAGGAGACTGGTTTTGTGCTGTCTCCTCCCTCTACTCCCCAAACAAGAGCTCTTAAGTAGTTATTCTTAGTTAATTCCCAAGGCTTACTGCTGTGGTTCCAAGAAGTACCAACCTCATATTATCTGTTGGCTTTATTTACCCTGTTTTCTTCTTTCTAGGTATTTTTTGATCTGATGAGGGAAATTCGAGCCAGAAAGATGGAAGACAGCAAAGAAAAGAATGGAAAAAAGAAGAGGAAAAGTTTAGCCAAGAGAATCAGAGAAAGATGCTGCATTTTATAATCAAAGCCCAAACTCCTTTCTTACCTTGACCATACTAATAAATATAATTTATAAGCATTGCCATCGAAGGCTCAATTGACTGAAATTACTTTAACGATTTGGAAATTGTTATGTATCACTAAAAGCATGAATTGGAACTGCACTGAAAGTCAAATTCACTTAAAAAAGAAATCAATGTGGCTTCGCCGAGAAGCACAGTTCAACTTCTTTCATAATTGCCTACATTTATCGCGGTCCTGAATGTAGCGTGTGGGCTTGTGTTTCGAGGGCAGTCTTTCTGGAACTGTTAGAGCTGAGACGGGGTGGGGGGATGGGAGGAAAGGCTACTTCCTCTGGTTTATTATAAAGCTTAAATTTTATATCATTTTAAAATGTCTTGGTCTTCTACTGCCTTGAAAAATGACAATTGTGAACATGGTAGTTAAACTGTACCACTTTTTTTAACCATTGTTATGCAAAATATAGAAGAAAAGTGATTGGCATGATTGTTGCATATAGTTAAATTGAGAGTAATTCATCTGTGAACCTGCATCAATTACCTGGTGATTAACGTGGAAAAGTGGTGTGAACTTGTACATGGAAATTTTTGAATATGCCTTAATTTAGAAACCGAAAAATGCCCGGTGACATCATTCTGGGTGTGTCCTCACTGGTGCCGTGGGCCTGTCGCCCCGTGTGTCCTGTTGAGAGCATATTTGCCTGGTACGGAGTACAACTTTTGTGTAGAAGGTTCGTAAAACATAAGCGTCTGCTAGGAGTCTGTCCAAATGTAAAATGTGTGCCATACTCTGGTTCTTGAACGCAAGGGTCCAGAGCATCTTGATTACTTTTAATTAACTGTAAGGTAGTTTGCAATGAAGGGCCAGCATATACTTGTAAGATAATTTTAGACCGTGAGGGTTCAGCCCAGTCACGTTTCAGTGATCCCTCTTTTTCTCTAAGATGCCAGTCCCTGGAAATCCCTTTCTGCGAGCGGTGAGCATGTGTTAAGCTGTTGGTTTCTCTGGACCAGGGCACAGGAGAAAGGTCATTACTGCTGCTGCATTGTGCACTGGGACACTTGGGGAAGGCGGGCGTGCTGGCCTCCTGTTAATTTCTCAGTCTGTGCTCAAGAGGTGACAGCTTGGCTCTGGGAGAGTTTTCAGGAGTCTCTCTAGTCCGCGTTCATCAGCAGAACACCAGAGCCACATTTTCCTGACGCTAACACCAGGCAGTCGACCCCGAGGGTCATGCAGAAAGCCTGTTTGGCAAATGCAGGCCACACATGGGCTTGTGTCGCCGTTGGGTGGTGCGCCCACTGGAAGAATTCTAGCGTTCTATTGGGGAACGTAAATTCAACGGGAAATATACCGCTGCCCAGATTTTTCTTCTCTTCTTCGGACTGGGGCTAAGACAGTTGATGCAACAAAGTTCGTCTTTCTTTTTTGCTCAGTCCTAATTTCAACAAGTCAAAGATGTGTTCAGGCATTCCAGGTAACAGGTGTGTACGTAAAGTGAACAAAAATAGGCTTTTTAGGAACTCTGCTCTTTAGGTATTACATCTGACTTGTCATGTTAAATATTTGTCCTTAAAGGGTTTGAGATGTACATCTTTCATTTCATATTTTTCATAGGCTATGCCATGTGCAGAATCAAAGTTACCAATGTAACACCGCCCCGCGGGCCCAGCGATCTCCATGTGTACTCATTGCAGTCTTATTTAACCAGGGGTCCTAACCACTAACATTGTGACTTTGCTTTAGACCTTTCCTCTCCTGGGTACTGAGGTGCTATGAAGCAAACTGACAAGGATGCATCACATGTCAGGCTGATGCCACTACCCGATTGGTTTATTTGCAATTTGAGCCATTTAAAGACCAATAAACTTCCTTTTTTTAAATGCTTGTGGTGTTACTTGATGTTTACTATATATATATAACACATAACATTCAGATTTACCAACCTGGGCATCTTTACAGGAGATTTTAAAATAGCTAAATTCCTGGGCACCTGGGGGGCTCAGTCAGTTAAGCGTCTGCCTTCAGCTCAGGTCATGATCCCAGGGTCCTAGGATCGAGCCCCATGTCGGGCTCCCTGCTCAGCGGGAAGCCAGCTTCTCCCTCTGCCTCTGCCTGTTGCTCCCCCTGCTTGTGTGCTTTCTCTCTCTGTAAAATAAATAAATAAAACCTTAGAAAAAAATAAATAACGCTAAATCTCCTTTGCTCTCAGTGTAGGGCTTTCTTTTGCGTAACGCCAGATTCCCCAGATGACAGTAGCATCGGTGCTCGGCGGCAGCCCGGGCTCAGACGGGAGAATCCCATGTGCACGACTGCAAGGAAGATACCCGTATGTGGTCATGAAAGTCACACTGTGTGCAGTACTTTTAGAATACTACTGAAGTCCAGAATGACTAGGGGATGGCTTTATACTCATGTTCTAATCAGAATGATCCCCACAGATCATTTAATTTCCAAATTGTGGCAGGAGTCACCACCCTGCTACCATCTCATCAAGCCTCAGACCATTCATTCTCCCTCACATCGGATGTCTGGTGGGAAATGGTGGCGTATTAACTGTCAAACAGCCTGTGGGTTAGAAACGATCTGGCCCGATTTTGACTGAGCACTACCTTTTCAAAATCCAGTTGATTTTAATTTCTTACTTAATTCATGAATAGCGCCAGAATGAGCACGTTTGAGTTATAATCGGCATAGTTTTAACCTCACTGAGCCCATTTTTAAAAAGATTTTATTTTGGGGGAGAGAGTGAGCGTGAATGTGCGGGGATGGGGGGCGCAGAGGGAGAGAAGCAGACTCCCCGCTGAGCGTGGAGCCCAACTCCGGGCTCAATCCCACGACACTGAGATCATGACCTGAGCCGAAACCAAGAGTCGGACACTTGACCGACTGAGCCCATGGACCTATTTTTAACACCAATGTAGGGTATGCTGTTAAATATTACATACCAAAGGTTATATTAAGTTACAGTCTTAAACTAAATCAGAATGTCATGTCTCAGAATTGTGCGACAAGGACATAAAACTTAATATTTGGCAACCTTATATTACCACCTTTAGAGTAAAACCATCAAAACATTTACCAAAAGTTCCCACAAAGTTTTCAAAATAATCCTTTTGATTGAATCCAGTGTGATAAGTATCCTTCAGCAAATTACTTTGGAAGTCAAGAGTGGCAGGTCAATAGAGGTCTTCATGCCTTTCCTTTTCAGTAGATATGTGTGTGCCCACTTGTGGGCACTGCTGGGAATATAACAAGGGGAAGGACAGACATGAGTGAGGGGCGACTAGAGATTCTCGCTGAAGAAAGGACCTCTGTGCCCCATGCAGAAGGAGGGAAAGTTAAAAAAAAAAAAAAAGATGAGGTCTACTTACTCTGAGCTAGACCCCCTATGATTGGGGATCTCAGATGGGGTCCCATTTCTTATGATTGTCAACATGTAAAATAATCATAATAAGGGGCACCTGGGTGGCTCAGTCGGTTGAGCATCCGTCTCTTGATCTCAGCTCAGGTCATGATCTCAGGGTCGCTGAGTTTGAGCTCCGCATTGGGTATGGAGCATACTTAAAAAGATAATACAGGGGCGCCTGGGTGGCTCAGTCATTAAGCGTCTGCCTTCGGCTTGGGTCATGGTCCCGGGGTCCTGGGATCGAGCCCCGCATTGGGCTCCCTGTTCCGCGGGAAGCCTGCTTCTCCCTCTCCCACTCCCCCTGCTTGTGTTCCCTCTCTCCCTGTCTCTCTCTCTCTGTCAAATAGATAAATAAAATCTTTTAAAAATAATAATAATAGGGGCGCCTGGGTGGCTCAGTCGTTAAGCGTCTGCCTTCGGCTCA
>NC_138380.1:83104607-83136070 GCF_054177405.1 Leptonychotes weddellii
AAAAAAAATAATAATAATAATATAATAGCAAACTGCATCCTATATGCCAGATACTGTATATATCTATTTAATGTTCATCCTGCGAGGCAGGTGCTGTCACTAACCCCTTTTTTGCAGATGAAGGAACAGGCCAAAGAGCAGTTGAGTAACTTGTCCAGGGGAGCTTTGGCCATCTGCATTCTCAGTCTTCGCAGAACACCATTTCTGGAGGGCAGGCAGGGCCGGGGGCTAATCTGATAGAAGAACAAGATGGCTTTTAGCAAGAGCCCCAACGAGAAAACAAACAGCTGAAGCCTTTAGGTGCCTTCGAGCACCCAGGAGGAAGCGCTCCGAAGGGCAGAGTGTTCCAAACAGCCGAGAACCAAGAGTGTGTTGAATGGAAGGGAAAGGAGTGGACAGATCTGAAAGCTAACATCTCCGGGGCCCCCCGCGGCAAGGAATTTCAGGCTGTAGCCCCGGGAGTTGTCTGCGGACTGACCTTGGCAAAGGATGCCCGACGTGGTGGAAAGATCCTCAGATGTATTTTCCAGAGTCCTAGAAGTTGGCTTAGAAAGGGCCAGAGCCACCATCATTCCATCGGTCTTATAGGCCGGCATGGGGAGGAAATTGCCCAAGATCACACGAGTCATGTAAGAACCAGAATTAGAATGCGCGTGTTGGCTTCTGACTGCAGCTCTTCCGATTGTTCACCTTTCCAACTTGTGGGTGGTGCCGAGGGTGCTTTACCTGGAGACAGCACGGGAGAGACAGAGGCTCCCAGAACCCGGCGAGCTGACTCTGCAGGCCGGCCTCCGTGGCTTCTCCGTGGCCTTGAGGAGCTCCCACAGGCCTCAGGTTCTTGGTTGTAAAACAGGCAGTCACTGCCTACCTCCTGGGATGATTGTGAGCATGGCCCAGAGAATACACTATGTTTACTACAGGGCATACATTTTTTAAATGCAGAGGAAGGTTCTAACCGTGCCTGGCCCCCTGTTGTTAATAAAAACCATGCCTGGGGGCGCCTGGGTGGCTCAGTTGGTTGGGCGACTGCCTTCGGCTTGGGTTATGATCCTGGAGTCCCGGGATCGAGTCCCGCATCGGGCTCCCTGCTCGGCGGGGAGTCTGCTCCTCCCTCTCATGTGCTCTCTCTCAAATAAATAAATAAAATCTTTTGAAAAGAAAAAAAAAAAATAAAAACCATGCCTGTGTGACGTTCTGTTGGGCACTGATTAATCCAGGCGGATACCTCCTGAGTCCATGCATTTCGTGCTGGCATGTGAGAATAAAAGGAACTAGGACACTTGGAGAAGGAGCCAGAGACTCGGGTTATCCCGCATCTGTACTCTCTGTACTCTCTGAATCTTAGCACTGAAGGGACCCTCCGATGAGAAGGCACAGGGACTGGGAAGTGAAGTCTGCAGGGACCAGTGACAGGTGCGAGGTCCTAGCAGGAGAGGCAGAACCCAGGCAATCCTGCACGGCGGGCTGAGCCCCGCTTCATGCCTTTCTGTCCCACTCTGGTACCCCATGAAAGTCGAATTTCTCCCAGCGAGGCCTGAGGACCGTGGAAGGGAGGACAGGTCAGATGCAGCTACTGGTTCCTCATCCTCACTGGAGCACTGGGGAAGGGGCAAACTCAGGGGTCCCTAACGTGGCCATGGATATTCTCTGTGGCCCCTGATACGAACACTCCTGCCAGGTCCAAGAGTTTGTGGGGTTGAACTAGCACGCCCCACTTCATAGGCTCTGAGTAAGGTTGCATTTTGGGAAGTCTGGGGTGGTTCCCTGGCTCAAGCCACTAAAATCGAATAAGCTGCCTTCATCTAGATCCTCCATTTGGGTGGTCGGCTTGCAATCACAAAATCGCATCAGTGAAGCAAGCGGGTGAGAAGGCACATACACCCACATATGTGGACACGCCGTACCTTGCCTTGCTCTCATCTGGCCCCCAGCGTACAACACTCCTGAAATGCCGTAAATCTCAGAAAAGCAACAGTAAACGCAAAGATCAGCTAAGTAAGTTGTGAAACCTAAGTCACGGTTTTATGTATTTATCTGAGACAGAGTAACATGCAGGAGCTCGACCCATGCAGGACTTGGAAAGGCCAGCCCCAGCCCGTACCGAATCCAGGTTACCCCCTGTCCCCCCACCCTGCCCCACTGGGTGTCTGCCAAGCAGAGATGGAAACATTCAAGACACTCAGCAACTGCTTTGTCTTTTTGCTCCTCTGCTGGGTCACCGTCCTGGTGCCAAGGATAAAGGTTTCCAGGAGACGAGGGATGAGCCTTCTGAGGCTATCGACCACGTGGGCCTTGGAAGGTCATGCTGTGACGGTCAAGGTCTGCATGTCTTGGCAGCACACTGTGCTTCTAGAATGGAAACCTCTAAGCGGGGAAGCAAGTTCCTTTTGTTCCAAGACAGACCGTTCGTTCGTTTGTTCGTTCGTTCGTTCATTCATTCATTCATCAAACATAATTCTTCATTCTTCTCCATCTTTACCACCTCCATTCTCATCCAGGCTAAATGATTTCACCTGAGCTGTCCCGACAGCCTCCTGGTTTCTCACTGTAGCCACCCTTGCTCCCCTCCTAACCCCACCCAGTCCATCCTGGATACAACCATCAGAGCAAAGGTCAGACCTGATCAGGTCCTCCTTTTGCCTAAACCATCTCATTAACTTCCAAGTCTTTTTTAGGATAAACACAGAACTCCAAAAAAAGATGGAGTCGGCTGAAAAACACCCCCTCAAAGATGTCTATGTCCTCACCCCCCAGAACTTGCGAATAGGTTACTACCTGACATGGCAAAAGGGACTTTGTAGGTGTGATGAAGTAAGGCTCTTGAGATGGGGGATCATCCTGGATTATCTCGGTGGACCCAGTGTAATCACAAGGGTTCTGATAAACTAGAGGTCGAAAGGTCAGACGTAAAGTCAGAGAAGGAGTTAGGACAACAGAAGCAGAGAGCCAAGCGATTCAGCGCCATGATCCGACCCACCCTGGATTATAAATTCAATGAGTTAGCAACAGCGTTGCTTTTCCTTACCATCCCATCCCCCAGGGCAGCACACAGCCTGGTACATATTAATGCTCCACAAGCTTTTATCACTGGACTGGATGAGGTTGGCCCACAGATAAAACAGCCTCGGGAGCCTTCAGACCAGAGAGGAGGCAGGGTCTACGGACGGCAGCAAATAACAGAGGTAGTGCTATTGCAGTGTGAAAAAGTCCCATGGGAAGAAAAAGTGGGGTGTCACGAAGTCACTCCTATCCATGGAGCTGTGTTGTCTGTTCAACTTTTTATTACAGAAAAACTTAGTCATTCTTAAGAGTAGAGAGAAGAGTAGGACAGACACCCGCCCACACCCTGTACCTTCCATTCAGTTTCATTAAGTAGCAACATCATGCCAATTTTTTTCATCTTTTTCCCAAAACTACATTTTTCTTTCTGGGATATTTTAAAGTAACCCCAAGAAATTATATCACTTTACCCATAAGTACTTCTCTTTTGTTTCTGAATATTTTAACTTTTTTTTTTAAAGGAGATATCCATTTATATTTTATTTATTTATTTTTTAAGTAATATCTACACCCAACATGGGGCTCAAACTCATGATCCCGAGATCAAGGGTTGTACGCTCTACGGACTGAACCAGCCAGGCGCTCCCATTATTTCTGAATATTTTTTTTTTAAGATTTTTTATTTATTTATTTGAGAGAGAGAATGAGAGGGAGAGAGCATGAGAGGGCGGAGGGTCAGAGGGAGACAGCAGACTACCTGCTTAGCAGGGAACCCCATGTGGGACTCGATCCTAGGACTCCAGCATCATGACCTGAGCCGAAGGCAGACGCTTAACCGACTGAGCCACCCAGGCGCCCAATTTCTGAATATTTTAAAACAAATTCCAGCTATTATGTCATTGCACCTATGAATACTTCAGCATGCACCTTCAATAGGTAAAGATGATTTTTGTTCATCACACCTAACAAAATTAATAATAATTCCTTATATCATCTAATACCAGTCTATATTCAAATTTTTGCTGTTTTCTCCCCCACCCCCCCAACAGTCTCTTTGTTTGTTTCTATTGGGATCCAAATACAGTCCACACGTAGTATTTTATTGCATGTTCAAGTCTTTTTTTTTTTTTTTTAATATTTTATTTATTTATCAGAGAGAGAGAGAGCACAAGCAGGGGGAACAGCAGAGGGAGAGGGAGAAGCAGACTCTCCACCAGCAGGGAGCCCAATGCCGGCCTCCATCCTAGGATCCTGGGATCATGACCCGAGCTGAAAGCAGACGCTTAACCGACTGAACCACCCAGGCATCCCTCGAGTCATTTCTTTTACAAATTTTTATGTTACAGTAATTTTAGATTTACAGGCCAGTTGCCAAGATTGGACAGAGAGTTCCTGTATATCCCTCTCCCAGCATAACCTGGTCACACTTGTCACAAGGAATAAATTCACACTGGTGCACAAGAGTTAAGCTACAGACTTCGTGGGATCTCACCAGTGTTCCCACTCTTCCCGTGTCACGTTCTAATCCAGAATCTGCACTGGACTTAGTCTCATGGCTCCTCTGTCCCCTCCGGCCAATGACAGTTCCTAACAGAGATGAGCTGGAAGCATGTGGCCGCAGGGCCCGTGGCACAGAAGGCACCGTCAGTGTGGGACCCCCTAACCCTCACCGGCCACGTGTCTAAATCCCACTCTTCTTCACCGCCCTCAGCTGGTAGGCAATCGACATAGGAAACAGTGGGTCTTACATTCAGAAGTCACATGGTTGTCCGCCAAGGCGTGGGGAAACACGCACATCTTGGAGGGTGATTTGGAAGGATCTAGTAAAATAGAAAAAGCACGGGGCGCCTGTGTGGCTCAGTTGGTGGAGCGTCTGACTCTTGATTTCGGCTCAGGTCATGATTTCAGGGTCCTGCTATGGAGCCCTGTGTCGGGCTTCGCACTCAGCGCAGAGTCGGCTTGTGATTCTCTCTCCCTCAGCCCCATCTCTGTCTCTCTCCCTCCCTCCCTCTCTAAAATAAATAAAATCTTAAATACATAAATAAGTAAATACATAAAGCACATACCTTAATGTTCGCAAATTCCCTTTCTCTGTACCTTGCTAAAGAAACACTCCCACGTGTGCTCAGAGCCCTGTTCGGGGCAGTTCCCGGCTGCACTGTTCGCTGGAGAAGCACTGGGAAACACCTGGATGTATAGGAGCAGAGGTGTGGCTAAACATAACCTAGTCACACAAGGCAAGGCTTTTACAACAGTGTGAAGGGACAGACCAGAGATACCCATCGGCATTAAGAAGCTCTCTAAAATATCCCTAATTCAAAAATGCATCTTGCACTGTGATACAAACAGTGTAACGTTTTTGTAAAACCCGTATAAAAAACAGCACCATATACATTCTCTGAGTTTGTGTATCTTGAGAAAAGTATTTTTAAAGAAATCTAGGTGAGGGGGCCTGGGTGGCTCAGTTGGTTGAGCGACTGCCCTCGGCTCAGGTCACGATCCTGGAGTCTGGGGATCGAGTCCCGCATGGGGCTCCCTGCTCGGCAGGGAGTCTGCTTCTCCCTCTGACCCTCCCCCCCCTCATGCTCGCTCTATCTCATTGTCTCTCTCAAATAAATAAAATCTTTAAAAAAAAATCTAGGTGATATGCCTCAAATACATAATGATGGTCATCCCTGGGAAGGTGGTGGAAAAGGAAAGGATTTGGGGGTTTAAACTTTATCGAATTTATTTTACTATTTTTTATTTTTTTTAAAGATTTTATTTATTTATTTGACAGAGAGAGACAGCCAGAGAGAGAACACAACCAGGGTAAGTGGGAAAGAGAGAAGCAGGCTTCTCTCTTTTTTTTTTTTAAGATTTTATTTATTTATTTGACAGAGACAGAGACAGCGAGAGCAAGAACACAAGCAGGGGGAGTGGGAGAGGGAGAAGCAGGCTTCCCGCTGAGCCGGGAGCCCGATGTGGGACTCCATCCCAGAACCCTGGGATCATGACCCGAGCCGAAGGCAGTCGCTCAACCAACTGAGCCACCCAGGCGCCCCCTATTTTACTATTTTTAAATAAAGAACGCATTCATGTGGGGTGCCTGGGTGGCTCAGTCAGTTGAGCATCTCCTATTTTTTTTTTTTTTTATTTATTTCTTTGACAGAGAGAGACACAGCAAGAGAGGGAACACAAGCAGGGGGAGTGGGAGAGGGAGAAGCAGGCTTCCCGCGGAGCAGGGAGCCCGATGTGGGGCTCCATCCCAGGACCTTGGGATCATGACCCGAGCTGAAGGCAGACACTTAACGACTGAGCCACCCAGGTGCCCCTCCTTTTTTTTTTTTTTAGACCTTTTTTCTTTAATATTTTATTTATTTGTCAGAGAGAGAGAGAGCACAAGCACGGGAAGTGGCAGGCAGAGGGAGAAGCAGGCTCCCTGCTGAGCAAGGAGCCCAACATGGGACTCGACCCCAGGACCCTGGGATCATGACCTGAGCCGAAGGCAGATGCTTAACCGACTGAACCACCCAGACGTCCTGAATATCTGACTCTTGATCTCAGTTCAGGTCTTGATTTCAGGGTCGTGAGTTCAAACTCTGTGTTGAGCATGGAGCCTACTTTAAAAAAAAAAAAAAAAGGATGCATTCATGTACTACTTACACGGTTGAAACTAATGTTTTTAAGTATATGATTACATATATCCAACAAAGGCCTTGTATCAAGAATATATAAAGAACTCTTAATATATATATTAAAGAATATATAAAAAACTCAACAGTAACAAACAAACTCCAATTAGGAAACAGACAAAAGGCATAAACAGGTATTGCACTAGCTGGCAAATAAACATGAAAAGGTGTTCAGCATCATTAGCCATTAGAAAAAATGCAAATTAAAGACACCGTCAAGATAATGAAAAGGCAAGTCACAGACTGGGAGAAAATATTTGCAAAAGACACATCTGTTAAAAGACTGTTATCCAAAAACACACAAAGAACGCTTAAAATTCAACAATAAGAAAACAACTCAATTTAAAAATGGGCCAAAGACCTTAACAGATACTTCATCAAAGAAGACACAGGGCTGGCAAATAAGCATATGAAAAGATGCTGCACATCACAAGTCATGAAGGAAATGCAAATTAAAACAACCAGATCCCACCACCCACCTATTAGAATGGCTAAGATCTAAAACACTGACAACACCAAATGCCGGTGAGGATGTGGAGAAAAAGACCCCTCCTTTGTTGCTGGTGGGGATGCAAAATGGAACAGCTACTTTGCAAGACAGTGTGGTGGTTCCTAGAAAACTAAATATACTCTTCTCATACGACCCAACCATCAGGTTCCTTGGTATTTACCCAAAGAAGTTGAAAATTTTCATCTGCACAAAAACCTGCACTTGGATGCTTATAAGCAGCTTTATTTTTAATTGCCAAAAATTGGAAGCAACCATGACCTTTGGTAGGGGAATGGATGAACAGATTGTGGTACATCCAATAATGCAATATTGTTAAATTCCAAAGAATTAAGTGCATATCACTAAGTGAAAGAAGCCAGCCTGAAAAGACTACATATTGTATAATTCCAACTAAATGACACTCCAGAGAAGGCAAAATTATGGAAATAGTTAAAAGATGAGTGGGTTGCCAGGGTTTAGAGAGGAGAGATGAATAAACAGGCAGAGCACAGAGGATTTTTAAGGCAGTGAAAATAATCTGTGTGATACCATAATGATGGATACATCTCATTATACATTTGTTCAAACCCATGGAATGTACAACACCAAGAGTGAACCCTAATGTAAACTATGGATTCTGGATGATAATGATGTGTCTGTGTAGCTTCACCAATTGTAATAAATGTACCCCGCAGTCTTGTGGGGAATGTTGATAATGAAGGAAGCTATGCATGTGTAGGGGCAGGGACTGTATGTCTCTTGATTTTGGTGTGAACCTAAAACTGCTCTAAAAAATGAAGTCTATTTTAAAAAACATGGAGGGGCACCTGGGTGGCACAGTTGGTTAAGCCTCTGACTCTTGATTTTGGCTCAGGTCGTGATCTCAGGGTTAGGAAATCAAGCCCCGAGTCAGGCTCCATGGTCAGTGTAGTCTCCTTGAGATTCTTTCCCTCCCTCTCCCTTTGCCCCTCCTCCCACCCCACCCCACTTGCATGCATGCTCTCTCTCTCTCAAATAAATAAACTTAAAAAATAAATGAATAAAAATAAAAAATAAAAAATAAAAATGCATGGGAAAAAACCCTCTCTATTTGCAGACGACATGATTTTGTATATAGAAAATCCTAAGGAGGGGGCACCTGGGTGGCTCAGTCGGGTAAGCATCTGCCTTTGGCTCAGGTCATGATCTCAGGGTCCTGGGATCGAGCCTGGCATCAGGCTGCCTGCTTGTCGGGGAGCCTGCTTCTCCCTCTCCCTCTACCCCTCCCCACTACTTATGCTCACTCTCGCTCATGCTCTTTCATTCAAAAAATAAAATCTTTTTTTAAAAAAAGACAAAAAACAAGAGAAGAAAAATATATAGATAAATTGGACTTCATCAAAATTAAAATTGTTTGTGCTTCAAAGAATACCACCAAGAAAGCACAAAGAATGGAAGAAGATATTTGCAAATCATAAATCTAAGGGACTTGTATCTACACTATATGAGAAAACTCCTACAACAATAAAAAGACAAATAACCCAATTTAAAAATGGACAAAGGATTCAAGTAGACATTTTTTCCAAAGAAGATATGCAAAAGGCCATAAAGCACATGAAAAGATGCTCGATGTCTCTAGTCATTAGAGAAATGCAAGTCAAAACCACAGTGAGGGGTGCCTGGCTGGCTCGGTTGGTGGAGCGTGTGACTCTAGATCTCAGGGTTGTGAGATCAAGTCCCATGGTGGGTGTAGAGATTACTTAAAAATAAAATCTTTAGGGGCACCTGGGTGGCCCAGTTGGTTAAGCACCTGCCTTCAGCTCAGGTCATGGTCCCAGGGTCCTGGGATCGAGTCCCAAATTGGGCTCCCTGCTCAGTGGGGAGCCTGCTTCTCCCTCTCCTCCTTGCTTGTGCTCTCTCGCTCTTTCTCTCAAATAAATTAATTAGATCTTTTTAAAAATAAATAAATAAAAATAAAATCTTTAAAAAAAAACCACCCACAAAAACCACAATGAGATCTTACTCACCCACCAGGATGGCTGGAATCAAAAAGACAATCACAAGCGCTGGTGAGGATGTGGAGAAATCAGAACCCTCATCTAGTACAGCTGCTTGGGAAAACAGTTTGGCAGTGTTACAGGATTTCTTTTCCTGTAGTGCCTGGGGTTCTTGGTCACGCAGCTTCGAAGAATGAAAAGATAGACCAAAGAGTGGTGGACAGCAAATCAAAGTTTATTGAGCAAAAGAATAAGTTTATTGAGTGATAGTACAAAGCTCCCAAAGAGGGGGGGGACCCAAGAGGGTTGCCTCTGGATTTTCTAAGTCTAGGGGGTTTTTATGGGCTTGTGGGCGGGCTGTTTTAATCTGATTAACTGTCCATGCACATCCAATCAGGTTGTTGTCATCTATTACATGGGAAAGGGTGGGGGGCTCCTTCCAGTGTGGTGTAAAATCCTTTTAAGGTTGGTTTCCTCTTAGGGCAGGCGTCTCTTTTCCAGGCCTGCCTTTCTTCCAACTATCCTTCATTGACAGTTCCTGGAAAGGTTAAACACAGAGTTACCATAGAATCTGGCAACTCCATTCCTAGGTACATACCTAAAAAAAAATAAAAACCTAGATCCACACAAAAACTTGTATGTCAATGTTCATAGTACCATTATTCAAAACAGCCACAAGTAGAAACAATCGATCAATTCATACTAGCCAATGAATTCGATCTATAAGGTAACCAAGCAATTCTATCAATTCATCGTAGCCCAAAGTGGAAATGATGGGGAAATGGAGAAACAAAGGTGGTACATCCATTCCATGGACTATAAAATGAATAAAGTCCTGATTCCTGCTGCAGCCAGGATGAACCTTGACATCGTCCTCAGTGAAAGAAGCCAGAATGCAAAGGGCTAAATAGATATGATTATAAATATTAGATGATTCCATTTGTATGAAATGTCCAGAACAGGCGAATCTCTACAGACCGAAAGCCGATCGGTGGTTGCCTGGGGCTGAGGGCTGGGGAGAAATCGGGAGTGAGTGCTGACTGGTGGAAAGTTTCTTTCTGGGGTGACGGGAAGGTTCTGATTGACTATGCTGATGGTTGCAGAAGTCTTTTACTACATTAAGATCTTGCCACTGAACTGTGCACTTTAAATGAATGGTACGTGAATTATATATCCCTCAAGCTGTTACCTTTCAGATGAAGACTGCATGCTGTACGAGTCCATTTATAGAACATTCCCCATCTAGAAACGGGTGGGTGTGAACACAAAGAGGCAGCAGGAAGTTCTGTTTCAGTGATGAAACAGATCTGTATCTTAAATACAAGAATTTCTATACAGATCTATACAAGTAGCAAACACAAATGAATGCAGGGGTTTTTTTATTTAAAAAGTGATGAAAAGTGGGGCACCTGGGTGGCTCAGTTGGTGAAGCATCTGCCTTCAGCTTAGGTCATGATCCCAGGTCCTGGGATGGAGCCCCGCATCAGGCTCCCTGCTCAGCGGGGAGCCTGCTTCTCCCTTTCACTCTGTCCCTCCCCCTGCTTGTGCTCGCTCTCTGACAAAAAATAAATAAAATCTTAAAAAAAAAAAAAGTGATGAAGCGTGAATAAGGCCTGTAAGTCTAGAACGGTCTTGTGCCAATGTCAATTTCCGGGAGTGAGGGGAAGGGTACACAGGACTCTCTGGCTAATTATGCCGTGTCCTGCGAGCCTATAATTATTCCAAGATAAAAATTTTAAGATAAAATAGAATTTTCCAAAACTGGAATTCTCTCGCTCCTGAGAAATGATGAGTTTGTAAAAGGTTGTGTGACTCCTTGTATCAGGATGGCAAAAAATATATAGTTAGTTTGTCCAATGGCTGGCAATTGGAAAGGCTTTTCTAGAGCAAAACTTGGATCTGCAGCTCTACAAGCCAAGGGACCCTCCGTGGGTTCCCCAGGCCTGCGTGTGTGATCTGGAATGTGGAATTCTCCCAGAAATGCCTGGAAGCCCTCGAGAGCTCCAGGTGACCCAAAGCTCTTTATCTTCCGAGGCTGACACAATAGCTCAGTTCAGCTCTCCCTGAGCAAACCCAGCCCCAGCCCCAGCTCTTACATAATGAAGCTGGGGGTAGACAGGGAGTGGGGGAGAGGCTCTTTCCAGAAACAACTCTGATAAGAAACGGAGCAACTTCCAGCTCCAGGAGCCATTTGAAGATAGAGACCAAGTCTTACTTTTGAATTTCCCCCCAGTGCCTTGCCCAAAACAGGAGAAACGCTTTCTGGATGAAGACCTGTTAAAGTTCCCTCTCAGTCCCAGTGGGTCTCAACTCTGGCTACGCATTAGAGCTTCTGAAACATCTACCATAGCCAGTTCCACACCAGAGCAGTTAAATCAGATTTTGTTCTTGTTTTTCTTGCTTTCCGATTTCACAGCATCCCCAATATCATTCTTCCATCGCACTCCTGGTGCTTCTGAGGGACGTTTCTTATGATGACCCTCAGTAGAGGACCGAGCTCAATCCCCAGCAGGATTCAGTTAAACGTGATTGCCAGTTTGGGGCTTATCTAAGCATCCATCAATTTGTTGTCTCTCTTTTAGTACATGTGTCGGCAAGCCCTCTTGTTCAACTATAGACCCCAACCATTAAAATCAGAAAGAGACAAGACGGCTTAACTCCTGCTCTCACTGAAACCCATGGTTCTTATTTCTCATTGCACTTTCTTGAGGCATTGAAGATGTTTTGCAATGACGGGAACATTCCAATTGCCAGGTCGGGAAAGCCCCCATAGCAATGGAATACCTAGAAGACCACCCCCCCGACAGGTCCCCTTCCCTGCCCGTGATCACATGCTGAACACAACCCTACCACCCTCACCAGAGATCACTGGCTCTCTGCCTGCTCTGTTGCACCTGCCCCGGCTACCAGCACCCGAAATAAATCTCTCCCTTTCTCTTTTCCAAAAACCTCGTCTCTTGAGTTATTGGCTTGTCTTGAGACAGGTCTATCTGAGTTTGGTCGGCAACAGCGTTGGCAAACCCAGCCAGGAGCTATGCTTTCGATTTGTCCAGCTCCCCCCTCCCCCCGCCGGGTTTTCCCGGGCAGATGGCCTTGGCCGTGCCAGGGCTCACCCGCTCATTTCCTGGGTTAGCGCCCATTCCAGATCGTTGGGTAACACGTACGCATAGAAAGCATAAACCCCAAAGAGCAAAAGTTGTACAGTGAGAAGGAAGTCAATTTCCCACCTTGGGTCCCCAGAGGCCACCAGCTTATGTTTTCTCCGGACAACGCACACATATACTCCTAATAGAGATGTGTCTTAGATGATCGAACTCTCGTGTGCTTTTGGTGTGCTCTATATGGTTCTAGAAAGGAAGATACCTTTAGGATATGCTGCACTCTGTCTACATCGCAGTGCATATTTGTGTAGGAAAAGTTCTGTTTCTCAAACTTATTTGAACCCAGAATTCTTCTTTGGGGGAGATTCTTTTTTTTTTTTTTTAAGGTTTTTTATTTATTCATTTGAGAGTGAGAGAGAGCACAGGCGGGGGGGGAGGGGAAGCAGAGGGAGAGCGAAGAGCAGACTCCACCCTGAGCAGGGAGCCCAATACAGGTGGGACTCGATCCCAGGACCCTGGGATCATGACCTGAGCCAAACGCAGCCGCTTAACCGACTGAGCCACCCAGGCGCCCTTGGGCGAGATTCTTAAAGACAACATCCAGTACTGGCATTTTCTGACACTGCATAGAGGCGAAAGCTCATGGGGCAGGGTCATATTTGATAAATTAGCTAGTGTGTCTTCACTCCTGGTCATTCCTGGGCCTTCGTGACTTTTCCCCTATGAGGGCATAAGCTGTAGCATTCTGGGCTCACAACCCAAGAGAAAGGAGGGGAACAGCTGCACAAAAATGTCAATTCTGGGTGTCTGGCTTTCAGATTACATCTTTGAGACAAAAACATGAGAGATAAATCTTTTGAGTTTCAAAAGTCAAAGCCCCAAGGGACTCAGGGCAGACAGTTTATGGCAGAAATCATAGATTTGGGTGAATGCAAGGGAGTAATTTTTTCCCTGCCCTGGAGAAAAAAAGTCAGAGGAGCAGAGAGAGATGAGGCACTGGTGAGTGCCCCCGAGAAGGAGAGGAGGTGACAGAATCCCCAAGTAAGTTTGAAAACCTAAAAGCAAAAGGACCTGTCCTCACTTCCCCGTGGTAACTCTGACGGGAAACCAATCCCCTTGGTGAAATCCCAAGTCCAGGACGGCACAAAGTGTATTAGTTGGAACTGGGCTCTGCTGCTATGGGTAGACTCTCCACAAGAAAGAATTTATACACTTTGAAATTTCTTTCTTTCTTTTTTTTTTTTAAGATTTTATTTATTTGACAGAGAGAGACACAGCGAGAGAGGGAACACAAGCAGAGGGGGCAGGAGAGGGAGAAGCAGGCTTCCCACCGAGCAGGGATGCGGGGCTCGATCCCAGGACCCTGGGACCATGACCTGAGCCGAAGGCAGATGCTTAATGACTGAGCCACCCCGGTGCCCCGAAATTTCTTTCTTTTTTTAAAAAAAATTTATTTTAATTCCAGTGTAGTTAACATACAGTGTTACCTTAGTTTCAGGTGTACAACATAGTGATCCAGCATTTCCATACATCGCCTGGTGCTCATCACTGACAAGTGCCCTCCTTAGTCCCCTTCACCTGTTTCCCCCCATGCCCCACCTCCTGCCCCCTGGTAACCATCAGATTGTTCTCTATAGGTAAGAGTCTGTTTCTTGGTTCGTCTCTCTGGGTTTTTTTCTTTCCCCTTTTCTTATTTGTTTCTTAAATTCCACATATGAGTGAAGTCATATGGCATTTGTCTTTCTCTGACTGGCCTATTGCACTTAGCATGATACCCTCTAGATCCATCCATAAAAATATGGAACACTTCACGAATTTGCGTGTCATTCTGGCTCAGGCGCCATGCTAATCTTCTCTGTATCATTTCCAATTTTTAATATATCAAAGCAAGCACTGAAAATTCTTTTGTTTTTTTAAAGATTTCATTTATGTGAGAGAGAGAGAGAGAGCACAAGAGCAGGGTGAGGGGCAGAGGGCTGAGCAGGGAGCTGGATCCTGGGACCCCAGGATCATGACCTGAGCTGAAGGCAGATGCTTAACCCATTGAGCCACCCAGGTGCCCCTGAAGTTTATTTCTCTTTAAAGTAGAAGTCCAGGGGCGCCTGGGTGGCTCAGTCGGTTAAGCGACTGCCTTCGGCTCAGGTCATGATCCCAGGGTCCTGGGATCGAGTCCCACATCGGGCTCCCGGCTCAGCGGGGAGCCTGCTTCTCCCTCTGACCCTCTCCTCTCTCATGCTGTTTCTCTCTCGTTCACTCTCTAATAAATAAATAAATAAAATCTTTAAAAATAAATAAATAAATAAATAAAGTAGAAGTCCAGGTTGGCTGTCCAGGGCTGGAGGGGTGCTCCACACTATGAAGACCCCAGGCTCCTCTGTGTTGCTGCCTGGTCTCCCATGGCCTCAACATCAGAGTTCAAGTTCTGGGCTGCAAGAAGGAGGAAGAGACAGTGACAAAGCAAAGGGAACCCACATGCTGTTTCCTAAGAAAGGGCTATGGATGCTCCTTCGTCACAGTCACTTAACAGGAGCTTAGGCGCCTATTATTATGGGTTGAATGATGTCCCTCAAAAAGATGTTGAAGTCCTAATCCCCATACCTGTGAGTATTACCTCATTTGGAAATAAGATCTTTGCAGATATAATCAGGTTCAGATGAGGTCATTAGGGTGGGCCCTAATCCAACATGACCCATGGCCTTGTAAGAAGAGAGAGAGACACAGACACTGGGAGACACGTAGGGAGAAGACAGCATGTGATGCTGGGGGCAGACATTCCTCTACAGGCTGAGGAACTCACGGAATGGCAGCCCCCAGCAGCAGAAGCTGGAAGAGGCGAGGAGGGTTCGTCTCCTAGAGCCTCCAGAGAGAGGGTCCTGTGACACCGTGATTTCGGAGCTCTAGCCTCCAGAACTGTAACACAATAAAGTTCTGTTGTTTGAAGCCACCCAGTCTGTGGGACAAAGTGGACAATAGGGAGGCACGGTGGCTTCTGAGTGGGATCATGACGTGAGGAAAGTTGTTCTAAAGAGACTATCTCCCCATTGTGCCATTACAATACTTAGCGACTGATACAGGGGCCAGCAGGGGCCGGATCTTGAAGGACCTTGAATGGCAGGCTTCGGAGTCCTCCAAGGGTGGAAAATACCCACCATGAGGTGCCGTCATTTACTCTTTGAGAGGATCCTGAGACAAGGTCATGCGCAGAGGGAAGGCCATCAGCAGACCTTTCTAGGCTCCTGCAGTCCGTGTCTTATCTAAATGAGCCAAAGGTGGCCTCCCTGTATCAGTCCCTAGGCCGTTCATTCCTTCACTGTGGGCTGAGACCCATCAGCTCAAAAGGCCCCCAGGGCAAAACTCAAATTTTTACACATCCGCTTATTTAAAAAGTAGCTCAAACAAGCAGATTTTTAACCATTTAGAGCCTGCCTGCTTTGCATACCTTACAAGGCACAGCTCACCCCATGTCTGCGAGCCAGAGATAAGATAGAGTCTGATAGTTACAAGACTGCAAGCTGCCCTTTGACTCAGACACTCCCCCACCCCCATGCTGCTGAGCAAGAGTAGCTAGACCTGTAAGCCCCCTCTTTGAGTCCCACATCCCTGGGGGTTCCCTTGCCTCCCTCTCCTGGGTGGTGGCACCTTCAGCTCACTTGAAGCTTCCGATGGTCTCAGGCCATGAGGGACTTCCCCTGGAGTGCAATCTTGTTCAAGCCCAACTTTGTTAAAGCTTGCTTGTGACTGCCCCTCATGGTCATATGTTTTTCCTTGGCCAGCCCCCAAATCCCTCGAACCTGGACACCGTACCCCTCTTACTCCCACCTGAGACCGCAGCCCAGAATAGGACAGTGGCTCAAACCCAGGCCCTATTCCTCCTGGGTGAACCTCTGATCAGAGACCAAAGGGGAGAGAACGTACTGGGGCAGAGGGGATAGATACTACCCAGGGGCCTGGAGAGTTGGCCCTGAGGCCTCAGTCCTTAGCATGAGGGAAGGGCAGTTTTGGGGATATGGTTGGGATGCCATCAAGAAAGGATACACTCCTGGGGCGCCTGGGTGGCTCAGTCGGTTAAGCGACTGCCTTCGGCTCAGGTCATGATCCTGGAGTCCCGGGATCGAGTCCCACATCAGGCTCCCTGCTCAGCAGGGGGTCTGCTTTTCCCTCTGACCCTCCTCCCTCTCGTGCTGTCTCTCATTCTCTCTCTCAAATAAATAAATAAAATCTTTAAAAAAAAAAAAAAAAAGAAAGGATACACTCCTTAGTGAAACGCCAGACTGTGAAAAACACTTAAACGCGAAATCTTAAAAAAAAAAAAAAGTCAAATTCATAGAAACACAGAGTTGAAAAGTGGTTGACAGAAGCTGGGGTGTGGGGGAAATAGGGATGGTAAAGGGGTATAAACTTTCAGCTATGAGATGAATAAGGTCTGAGGAGCTGATGTAAAACACGGTGACCATAGTTGAAAACACTGTATTGTACAACTGAAATTTGCTGAGAGTAGATGGTAAATGTTCTCATAAAAAGAAGGAGAGGGGTGCCTGGGTGGCTCAGTCGTTAAGCGTCTGCCTTCGGCTCAGGTCATGATCCCAGGGTCCTGGGATCGAGCCCCACATCGGGCTCCCTGCTCCGCGGGAAGCCTGCTGCTCCCTCTTCCACTCCCCCTGCTTGTGTTCCCTCTCTCGTTATGTCTCTCTCTCTGTCAAATAAATAAATAAAATCTTAAAAAAAAAAAAAAAGGAGAAGGAGAAGAAAGAAAGAAAGATAAACATGTGAGGTGATGAATGTGTTAATTAACTAGATGGGGGGAATCCTTCCACAATGTATACATATATCAAATCACTGCGATGTACCTTCAAATATCTTTTTTTTAAAAGATTTTATTTATTTATTTGTCAGAGAGAGAGCGTGGGTGGGCGAGAGCAAGCAGTGGGGAGCGGCAGGCAGATGGAGAAGCAGGCTCCCTGGTGAGTGGGGAGCCCAATGCAGGACTCAATCCCAGGACCCCGGGATCATGACCTGAGCAGATGCTTAACCAACTGAGCCACCCAGGCGTCCCAACGCTTCATATATCTTATAATTGTATATGCCGATTATACCTCAACAAAGCTGAATTTTTTTTTAAGAAAGGGGGGGTTACCCTCTTTTAGGGCCATGTCTGGTCATGATCTCTTCGCTGCATCCAGCACAAATGATCACTCTCAGAGCAGAGTATGGGGTCTAGCATCTAGAAGGCAGGCTCGAATGCCCCCTAGAATGCCACCTCCTTGAGGGGAGGAAGCTGGTTGTCTCTGCACTACTCTATCTCCAGTCCTGGCAACAGGGCCTGGCTCACAGCTAGCCCTTAACAGGCACTGAGAAAGGGAGGGAGGGGGGAATGATGGACTTCCCTCCAGGGACCCTCTCCAAGCTGGGCTGAGCCAGGTTCTGTGGCCTTCTAAGGAACAGCCCCAGAACCTTCTGGGCCCAAAGAATCTTTGACAAAGACAACCCCCTTCCTCACCCCAACCACAAATACCAGTGCGGAGATGCTTGCCACCTAGGAATGTCCACTCGGGCCCCTGCGGCTTACACACCCCCATTTTTCAGTCTGCTCGCCACCTCCAGCAGGAGGAAGTGGAGAAGGCTGGCATTCAGGCTCCGTATAACCCGGGCCCTCCTTCCCCCCCATGTACACCTCAGTTAGCTCAGCCAACTTCTGTTTCCAGGGTGGCATTTCCCTTCTCCACCCTCCCCAATCAAGAAAAGCCTTCTTCCTCACCCGTACCTCCCATTGCTGCCTGAACCCCACTCAACCTTTCCAGGCAGAAGCAAAAGCGACCCGATTCCTTAGGGAAGCGTTCTCTGACGATGCTCCTCTCCCGTGTCCCCCCGCTTCCCCCCCACCGACCCACCCCCAGCGCCACCAGTAGAGAAACTGAATTCAGGAGGAGGAGCAGGTGCGGGGGGTGGGCGGGGAGGCAGGTGAATCTGGGGAGAACACGAGAGGACGTGCCCGTGGGACATCCAGGAGGAGAGGAAGCTGCGACTCTTGGACTCCCACCTGACTCCTCATCCAGCACCATCCTTCCCAACCCCCAGCCCGAGGGTCCAGGCTCGAGGCTCCAGGCTCGGGGCTCTGCTCCCGGCCAACGCCCACCTAGCTACCGCCGACGTCACAGGACTCCCGCTATCTCATTGGCCGAAACCTCTCTCCGCACCCCCTTGCGTGGGAAGGAGGGGGAGCCGTTGTCCCGGGTGACGCGGGAGGCGGTTTCCGTGGCGACTGCAGCCTGGCTGCGAAGAAGGAACCAAGCTGGGCGTCCCCCGGCCAGTTCTAGGACTCGGGATCCCCCAGGGCAGAGGCCACTGCGTCCGCAGGGCCCGGAAACCGGAAGCCGGAGCCTCCCAGCTCCCGCTCGGCCGCACCTGCGCGGAAGGGAGGCGCGGCGACGGAGGCGGGCGGGCAGCCTCCTGCGGGACCGCGAGTGCGCTCGCCTCCAGCTTTGTTCTCGCCGTGGCTTCTCCTCTGGCCACGTTCGCCTTCTGTGGCACCAGAGAGAAGGGACTGTGCGCGCTGGTCCGCAAGCAGCTTCAGCGTCACAATGGGAGGTTATCTTATTAACCACGAGCCCTGCATTCTAGACCTGGTGTCGTCTCGCCTCAGTTTCCTCATCTGTAAAATAGGGATGTTGAGATTTGGACCGCGGAGCGGGGTGCAGGGGCATTAGAGTCCCTCTAGACTGGTGGTTCCACGCCGGGGGTCTCTCAAGTGCCAGGTGTCTTTAAGGGGTTCAAGATGAAGGGACTTGCCCCAGGTCCCACAGTTAGACAAGTGGCTGAGTCAGAACATAGGTCATTTCCAGCGCTTCTCACCAGCAAGGCACTGGGTGATCTTTCAGAGCCAGCGTTTCCTCATTGGTAGACTGTGACTCCCTCTTCCGTGGGATGTACCTAGAATTATGTGAAATCACGGAGAAAAGATGCCAAGCACATGGTTCTTAATAAATGGTCATTATGGTGTCTTAAGTTAATATTTAATAAAGAAAATGGATTTTTGTCCAATGTGGATTCTGTGTTGGGTCCCCATGTGCCTTCTGTTAACTATTTCCCCCTTTGGCGAGTCTGGCTTCCCGTGCCTCTCCCTCCCCCAGACCTCAATTCTGTAATTCCCAGGGGCTCAGCTTGCTTGCTTCTCTCTCCTCCTGATCTATCCCCTCCATCCTCCTGAACATGCTGTACCCCAACCTGCTGTGATCTCCTAGGTTTACTATCTCCAAAGACAAGGCCACAGACTTTGCCATAACTGTTTTGTAGTTTTTACCACAGGAACACATTTGGGTGCAAGAAAAATAACGAACCAATGCAATTGTGAAGCTTAAGGAAATGATACCAAGATGTAACTGCTCTGCTAGGCACTTAAATATTAGCATCCCTCTGGCTACTGGCCTAGGCTCACCTCCCACCTCAAGCACAGCTCTGCAGACGGTTCCCAAATCTCTGTTGCCAACTCATATCTCTCTGACTTGTGGACTCAGCTTGTACTGTGCAATATCCTCATTCTTCCATTCGAGAACATGGACCCTCCCCACTTCTCTGAGTGGGTTTCAGGAGGAATAAGTCCATGAAAGACAAGCCCCCACTTCTGATCTAACAGCCTGGAAGGGGGTGGATCAGGCGGGAGCCCACCTTCCTCGGCCAGCAGGAATGGGGGATGCTGTGTGAGAGAACTGAGCCCCCTGTGCACATGTTGCTTAGTCTGATGTTTTGAGACCCATGAGATTCTAGATTCCCCACCTCAGGCAAGAACTGAAAGTGGACCCCAGTGGAGTGAAGCTACAGAGAGCTCGCGGGCTGGGGAAATCTTCTGATACACCGTTTTCTCCTTTCTCCTCTAGTTAACTTAGGCCTTCTAGAACTCGAGGCTCACAAAACCTTTTATGGATCCCTTTCTCCTCAAAATGTACTTAGCGCATGCTCTTCTCCCTGTCTAGAACATTCCCAGCTCCTTGTTCTGGTCCTGCACCTACATCTCCACCAGGCTATTTGTGACCCGTCCTTCTGATCCAACTTAGATGTCGCTTCTTCTAGGAAGCCTTCCTAAACCTCAAAAATTGGTTAAATATAATTAACAGATGCATATCACAGTATGTAGGAGTGAAGTGACACAACGTCTAGGATTTGTCTTAAAATATGTTGGAAAAAGTAAAGAGGGATAAATGATCAAGAGTGACCAAATTTTGATACTTAATGAAATTGGAGGATTGTATATGAGGATTCATTATACTATTCTCTCTTCCTTTGCACATATTTGAAATGTTACCAACTAAAAAAAGAGAGAAAGAGAGAAGAAAAGCACATATACACATACACAAAATTTTCGTTAGGAGTGACAAGCCAGGCATAGACCCTTTTGCCTTTGGTCAATGTCCTGTTCTTTGTCTCATGAGGGATTAGCTTAGAACTGTTTGTCCCCTTGAAACTAGGTAGACAATGCAGCGCCTGGGTGGCTCAGTCAGTTGGGCGTCTGCCTTTGGCTCAGGTCATGATCTCAGGGTCCTGGGATCAAGCCCTGCATCTCCCTCTCCCTCTGCAGCTCCCCCTGCTTGTGCTTGCTTGCTTGTTCTCAAACAAAATCTTTTTAAAAAATTTTTAAAAAACTAAAGAAAAAGAAACTAGGTAGATACAGAGATAAACATTCCCTGTTTAGCTGACTGAGACTTCCCCTAATTGCAAAACAATCCCACTGTAAGTCCTCCACACCTGTAACCTGTCTACTCATCCCCACAGAAGTCAGGCAAAACTGCCCTGTCTAGACACTCGGACCTTCAGGTCTGGGAGCTATCTCTAATGCAGTTGACTGATTGACAAGATTTTATCTTTGTCTGTACTATGGTTTCATAGTATTCCTCTCCATCATAGATATTTTGCTGAACTGTAATTGCCTATCTATCTGCCTGTCTGTCCTCCCCAGCATCAAGCACAATACCTGGCATAGAGTCGATACTCAATAAATATTTGTTAAAAAGTGATCATTCTGCGACTGTTCTTTCTGATCTAGCCAAGAGGGTTCTTCTATTCAGGACTTTCTAGTTTGAAGGAATAATGTGTACCGTATGTTTATTACAGAATGCTTATCTTTCTGTTCTCTGTAACAGAAAAATGAAATCTAGCTCACTTAGAAGTTTTGTACTTTTAATAAACAAATTAAAAAGAAGGAAGGGACAGAACATAGTTCTGTATTGGGTTTTCTTTTTTCTTTTTTTTTTTTTAAGATTTTATTTATTCATTTGTCAGAGAGAGAGCGCACACAAGCTGGGGGAGCTGCAGGCCCCCGCTGAGCAAGGAGCCCGATGCGCAACTCGATCCCAGGACCCTGGGATCATGACCTGAGCCAAAGGCAGACGCTGCACTGACTGAGCCCCCCAGGTGCCCCTGTATTGGGTTTTCTAACGGTTTAGTTCCAAGACCATTTTCAAGGAGGTCGCATCTTCCCCTTTCCAGTGAGAGACAGCTGACAGTGGAGCTCACCTGGGTGTTTTGTTTTGTTTTGTTTTGTTTTATTCATTTGACAGAGAGAGACAGCGAGAGAGGGAACACAAGCAGGGGGAGTGGGAGAGGGAGAAGCAGGCTTCCCTCTGAGCAGGGAGCCCGATGCGGGGCTTGATCCCAGGACCCCGGGATCATGACCTGAGCCGAAGGCAGACACCCAATGACTGAGCCAAACAGGCACCTCTCACCTGGGTGTTTTAAAAAATACTGATGCCTGGTCCCCACCCCCAGAGATTCTGGTGCAATTCGTCCAGGGTGTGGCTGGCCAGTGGATTCTTGAAAGTTCCCCAAGTGATTCCAGTGTGCAACCCCCACACTGAGACTCACTGTTAGATCAGAGGCATCCTCGGGGTCCCCTCCTGCCCAGCTGGTGGGAGCAGCCTCAGTGGGACAATGGAGTGAGACTGCACTTGGGTGGCACATCCCTGGGATTGGCAATCTGACCGGCAGTCGCACTAATGGTAGCCCTAGTCAACTCCAGACAACCCGGCGTCACCAATCTCGACAGGTGGCAGGGAGCCATCTCTGGGGTGGGTCAAGGTCTGGCAGCCCCGATCTGATCACCAAGAGGCCTGGTTGGGGGAGATTGGTCTTTAGCTAGACCACAAAAGTGGCTGAGAGAGTTGGATGATGAAGAGGAGTAGCAAGGCTTGTGTTGCTCGGTCTCATGGGTTGATGACCTCAGCGTTCTCACCTGAAAGTTACCTGCCTCATAAGTCGTGATGGGGAATAAACGAGTCAGTGTACTGAAGTGTTACTAAATGGGGTCTTAGCTACAATGACTGTGGCTTGGAGAGGTGAGGAAATGGGGTAGATGTTTCAGTGGATAAACTAGGAGGATCTCTTTCCCTACCAGTGGGATCTCCTCACAGGAAGGTGTTCACAGCTGACTTTTTCTCTAGTTCCTATCTTAATGAAAACGTGGCAATGTTTACACTTTCACGGCATCAATGAACTTCTGGTTCACACGTCGTGTAGTTTTCGTTTACTAACATGCTTCATGTTCCAGCAGGCTTCCGATCATTGGGTTTTCCTCCTTTGGAACATCAGCGAGACATTGGGGTTTACACTAGGACTTGTCATGTTTGAAAAGGCACCTTTTAGCATGATGGCACAGGGTGACGTTTGGGAAGGACCCCAGGTCTGGGCTGCTCTGTCACCAGAGCTCCTCCCAAGTCCTTTGGGCTGGTGACCCTGCAGCTATCAAACGTGGAGCACAAGGGTAGCAACTCCACCTGCTGACAGGGTTAAACAAGAATATTCTGCCCTCACTGTTAATGCCGCTTCTTTCGCCCTCCTGAAGGAAAACGGTCCAGGTACTGTCAACAGTTTTGATCAAAAGCTGCTAACACAAGGTAAAAAACGACTTCATAAGAACAAAAGAGACCATAGACTACTTTCTAATTCCCTGGAAATTTGAACCTCTGTTGAAAGGATTGTTGTATCTGAAATCCAAATTCTGAAATTAAGAGCCTCGAACATAGCAGAAGCAGGGCGGCGACATTTAGGAGTGTCTTTGGTGTGTCAGCCAATGATAAATGCTTTACGTACAATGAAATATTTCAAATCCTCTAAGCACAATTATCTTCATTTTTGTTGGTCTGGAAGAGGAAGCTCTTAAATTGAGGCAACACCCCCAAGGTAGCGTGGCTGATAAGTAGTGGAGCCTGGAACGCCATTCTGGATCGATCCAGGGTCTAAGTTCTTAGGGGAGGCAAGTTAGCTGTTTACTAACAGCTGGGCTGTCTTAATGTGAATGAAATGACTAAATGTCTCTAGAGATATGGGTTTTATGGGGCGCCTGGGTGGCTCCGTCAATCAGGCGTCTGACTCTTGATCTCAGTTCAGGTCTTGATCTCAGGGTTGTGAGTTAAAGCCCCACTTTGGGCTCCACACTGGGCATGGAGCCTACTTTAAATAAATAAATAAATAAATAAATAAATAAATAAATAAATAAATAAATAAATAAATTTTTAAAAAGAAAAATATGGGTTTTATAGAAAAGGTAGAAAATATATTGAGGCAAACATAAAAGCAATCAAATAATCAATCCCCCATCCAAAGTTACTGCTGATAACATTTTAGTGTTATGTCTGAAAACATCAGTATATCCACCTGCTTTTGTCATCTGAGCCTTTGTAGTGAGCCTTTTTCTAGGTCAATAAATGTAGATCTGTGTCATCTACGCTTGGTTGGATAGCATCTCAGTGTATGTCTCCTAAATTATTCATCTGATGCCCCTACCATTGGACATTTAGATTGTTTCTTACTTTTATTTTTTATAAACAGTGCTCCAATACATTTCTTTGTACATCTTTGGGTGATTTTTTATTGTTTCCTTAGGAAAAAAAATCATAAAAGTGAAATTGCAAGGTCAAAGGGAATGCACCTGCTTTGTAAAAGACGAACTTATACATTAAAGTATATCTCGTATACAGAAAGTGCACACATGATAAGAGGACAGTTTGATCAAGTATCTCAAAGGGAACACACATGTGTAAATACTACCCAAAGCAAGAAATAAAAAAATATGAACAACCAGAACCCCTCTCCTCCCTCCTCCCATCCTTTCCTGCCCTCACTTTTCCAGATGTAACCACTCTTCGGAAATTTAACACCAAAGATTGATTCTGGCTGTCTTTTTGCTTTGTATACATGGAATCATGCAAGTGTGCACTCATTTGTGTCTGGTTTCTTTCACTCACTATTATCTTTGTGAACTTAATCGTGTTGTTGGTTTAGCAGTAGTTCATTCATTTTCACTGACGTATTTTTTTTGGTATATTCTAATAGTGGATTTTTTAAAAAAGATTTTATTTATTTATCCGACAGAGAGAGACACAGCGAGAGAGGGAACACAAGCAGGGGGAGTGGGAGAGAGAGAAGCAGGCTTCCCGCCAAGCAGGGAGCCCGATGCGGGGCTCGATCCCAGGACCCCGAGACCATGACCTGAGGTGAAGGCAGACGCTTAACGACTGAGCCACCCAGGCGCCCCTCTAATAGTGAATTTTTTTTAAAAAGTCTATATTCGGGGCACCTGGCTGGCTTAGTCGGTGAAGCATGTGACTCTTGATCTCAAGGTTGTAAGTTTGAGTCCCACGTTGGGTGTAGAGATTACCTGATAAAATCTTTAATAATAATAATAATAATAATAATAATAATAATAAATAAGTGTATATTCATGAGTAACCCAGCCTACCAAGAGCCTCTCTTGTGCCCCCTACCAGTCACTGTTCTTCACAAGGTAACCCCTCTTCTGGTTTTGATCACACTTGATTTGTTTTGTCTATTTTTTTTTAAGATTTTATTTATTTATTTGACAAGGAGAAAAAGCACAAGCAGGGTGAACAGCAGGCAGAGGGAGAGGTAGAAGCAGGTTCCCCACTGAGCAGGGAACCCGATGCAGGGCTTGATCCCAGCACTCTAGGATGGTGACCTGAGCTGAAGGCAGAAGCTTAACCGACTGAGCCACCCAGGTGCCCTGTTATGTCTATTTTTGAACTTTCTATATAAGTAGATCATACAGTATGTGTATTCTTTGATGACTGTCTTATTTCCCTCATTGTTTTATCTCTCAAATGCAACCACATTGTTGGGTGCAGCAGGAGATCATTCTCTATTGTTGGAAATAAATTTTATGAATATTCAACGATTTACTTATCCATTCTACTGCCGATGGGCACTAGGACTTTATCTAATTTCTGGCTATTATCAATAATTCTACATGCACATTCTTGTACATGTCTTTAATATTTGGAGGGGAAATGTCCCTATCCACTATTTTTCCTTTTCAGAATTCTTGGGCTGTCTTTGTATGTAATTATTCCATGTAGATATTCTTTAGCACCATTTGGAAAAACCTCAGAAAAGTTAACGTTAGCATTTGATTTGGACAATGCAAAACACAGAGGTTAATTTAATATCTTAATTTTAAGAATTCTTACTCAGTGTTTATTTTATTTTATTTAAAGATTTTATTTTTAAGTAATCTCTACACCCAACATGGGGCTCGAACTCACAACCGGGAGATGGAGTCTAACGCTCCACTGACTGAGCCAGCCAGGCGCCCCTCATTTAGGGTTTATTTATCAAAATCTTTATGTCTCTTGGCAAAGTTTTCTAGTTTTCTTCACATCATTTGATGCATTTATTTTTAAGTTTGTTCCTCGGCAGTTTATATCTCTGGTTGCTTTTGTAAATAGGATCTTCTTCCAGGGAGGTCTTTAAATGACCTAGTGCAAAAGAAATAAATGAGTACTGCTTAGAAATTCAGTTATCTTACAGAGATTTTGCTTGTCTCTTTTGTTTGTAAACAGTCATTTAGAATGTTCACAGTGACTTAAGAACGTGTCCCCTCCGCTTTTAATCGCATGGTGGTAAAAGATAACATAGAATTCCAGAGAAATCCAAAATTACATGGTGGTGTTGGAATCATTCCCAGCGGGGCAGTCGCTGCAGGATTTCTACTCCAGCTGACCGGGGAGCATTTAAAGACGGGGTCATGATGCTAAAGGCTCTTATAGAGCTTTCAGTTTCCACAGAGAGATTCCACAAGAAATCCAGTAAGAGCAGGAACTTTCCAGACAAGACAACCACCTGGGAAAAGGCCCCGTGGTGGGAAGGAGCTGAGCACATTCAGAGAAAGGAACAGAAGCTTACGACCTGGATGTAGGGAGTAAGGGGCGTGTCCTGACATGAGTCCCGGCCCATCGCCCCACCCCCGTCCCATGTGGGGAAGTCCCTGCAGGATCGGCTGCCCACACGGTGCTCATTGCTCTTCACGACTCTGGCTGACCCGAAAAGACCCCAGGAAGTGGCCAAGGGTATGAAGGGCTGGAGGCCGGAAGTGTGGTGAGGCGGCCCTGGGGAGACTGAGTCAGGGTCCCGGGTTTGTGTCCTTCTGTCTCCTTCCATGGGTGCCTGAGCGCCAGTCACCTAACTCTCCCTGCGTCCAAGTCTGGGATTTTCGCTTCCTTCCCAGTGAAGTAAAAAACATAACTGGTGAAATAACCATTGAGAGAGAAACAAATAAAAATACTTTTTTAGGGGCGCCTTGGTGGCTCAGTCCTTGAGCTTCTGCCTTCGGCTCAGGTCATGATACCAGCGTCCTGGGATCGAGCCCCGCATGGGGCTCCCTGCTCAGTGGGGAGCCTTCTTCTCCCTCTCCAGCTACCCCGACTTGTGTTCCCTCTCTCACTGTCTCTCTCTGTCAAATAAATAAATAAAATATCTAAAAATAAATAATAATACTTTTTTAGGCATCATTATGGCAAATTACATTTACCTCAGTTTTTAATTCTGTTTAATAAGGAGCAAGCTGGAAAACTTGAGCTTTTGGGTTCTCCCTCTGTAAAGCATGTAACAATCTGCAAGTGTACACGTGAGAAGCGCTTCTTAAAAGGACCCTTTTAAAAAATGGGGAATCCTTTTGTCATGGGAATAACTTCCCCCTCTAACTTGATGCAGTAAGATAGTAAGTGGTAAGCATTCTGTTTAATCATGTAAACAACTGCCCAGTGTGGGAGGGGTATGTGTAAACACACCGAATCCTTTTTATTCACACTCTGCTGTGTCCTTTCTGTGACAGACACCGGGTCATTCCATGCCGCCTCCCCCTCCCCCCAGGAAGCCATTGTGTGACCCCAAAGAGATTAAATATGTGAAAGTACTTTTTCACTGAAGAGCTAGACAGATTGGGGGTTATAATCAGGTTGGGTGATTTCCTGGGGTCCCGGAGCATCTGGGAAACCAGCGAGGAGGTAGCCCACTGAGAAAGAACAGGAAGGGCCAAAAATGAAGTGATACCCAAGGCAGCTGGGAGTCAAATCAGCCCTTTGAAATGTAATTTTCTTTTTTTCTTTCTTTTTCTTTCTCTTTCTTTCTTTCTTTCTCTTTTTCTTTCTTTCTTCTTTCTTTTTCTTTCTTTCTTCTTTCTTTCTTTTTTATCAGTGAATTCCTTTATTTTTGTTTTCATTCAAAACATAGATGTAAGTAGAGGGTTTGGAAGGTTTTTTGGTTTTTGGTTGTTGTTTTCAGTCAAAGATATGCCTGACATTATTTTATTTTATTTTTATTATTTTTTTATTAAGTCCAGTTAGCCACTGTATAGTACATAATTAGTTTTTGATGTAGTTTTCAATGATTCATCAGTTAAGTATAACACCCAGTGCTCATTACAGCCCATGCCCTCCTTAATACCCATCACTCTGTTACCCCCTCTCCCCACCTTCCTCCCCTCTGAAACCCCCAGATTGTTTCTCGGGGTCCATAGTCTCTCAGGGTTCATCTCCCTCTCTGATCTCTCCCCCTTTGGATTTCCCTCCCTTCCCTGTAGTCTTCCGTGCTATTGCTTATGTTCCACATATGAGTGAAACCATATGATAATTGTCTTTCTCTGCTTGATTTACTTCATTTAACATAATCCCCTTTAGTTCCATCCATGTCGATGCAAATAGTGGGTATTCATCATTTCTGATGGCTGAATAATATTCCATTGTATGTATGAACCACATCTTCTTTATCCATTCATCTGTTGAAGGGCATCTTGGCTCTTTCCACAGTTTGGCTATTGCGGACATTGCTGCTATGAACATTGGGGTGCATATGGCCCTTCTTTTCACTATGTCTGTATCTTTGGGGTAAATACCCAGTAGTGCAATTACTGGGCCATATGGTAGCTCTATTTTTAACATGTTGAGGAACCTCCATACTGTTTTCCAGAGTGGCTGCACCAGCTTGCATTCCCACCAATCGTGCAAGAGGGTTCCCCTTTCTCCACATCCTCGCCGACACTTGTTTCCTGTCTTGTTAATTTTAGCCATTCTGACTGGTATAACGTGGTGTCTCATTGTGGTTTTGATTTGTATTTCCCTGATGGCTAGTGATTTTGAACATTTTTTCATATGTCTATTAGTCATTTGTATGTCTCTTTTGGAGAAGTGTCTGTTCATGTCTTCTGCCCATTTTTTGACTGGGTTATTAGTTTTTTGAGTGTTGAGTTTGAGAAGTTCTTTATAGATCTTGGATATCAGCCCTTTATCTGAAATGTCATTTGCAAATATCTTCTCCCATTCTGTGGGCTGCCTCTTAGTTTTGTAGACTGTTTCTTTTGTTGTGCAGAAGCTTTTTATCTTGATCAAGTCCCAAAAGTTCATTTTTGCTTTTGTTTCATTTGCCTTTGGAGACGTGTCTTGAAAGAAGTTGCTGTGGCCGATGTCGAAGAGGTAACTGTCTATGTTCTCCTCTAGGATTTTGATGGATTCCTGTCTCACATTGAGGTCTTTCATCCATATTGAGTTTATCTGTGTGTGGTGTAAGGAAATGGTCCAGTTTCATTCTTCTGCATGTGGCTGTCCAATTTTCCCTTATTGAAAAGACTGTCTTTTTTCTATTGGATATTTTTTCCTGATTTGCCAAAGATTAGGTGACCATAGAGTTGAGGGTCCATTTCTGGAGTCTCTATTCTGTTCCATTGGTCTATGTGTCCGTTTTTGTGTCAGTACCATGCTGTCTTGGTGATCACAGCTTTGTAATATAGCTTAAAGTCAGGCAACGTGATGTTGTTTTTCTTTTTCATCATTCCCTTGGCGATTTGGGGTCTTTTCTGGTTCCATACAAATTTTAGGATTTTTTTGTTCCAGCTCTTTGAAAAATGCCAGTGGTATTTGAATAGGGATGGCATTGAAAGTGTAAATTGCTCTGGGGAGGATAGGCATTTTAACAATGTTTATTCTTCCAATCCATGAGCATGGAATATTTTTCCATCTTTTTGTGTCTTCCTTGATTTCTTTCATAAGTGTTCTGTAGTTTCTAGAGTATAGATCCTTTACCTCTTTCTTTTTTAAATTTTTTAAAAGATTTTATTTATTTATTTGAGAGAGAGCGCACATGAGAGGCGGGGAGGGTCAGAGGGAGAAGCAGACTCCCTGCTGAGCAGGGAGCCCAATGCGGGACTCCATCCTGGGGCTCGAGGATCATGACCTGTGCTGAAGGCAGACACTTAATGGACTGAGCCACCCAGGTGTCCTCTTTTTTTAAATTTTAAAATTGATTTATTTGAGAGAGAGAGAGCATGAGGGGAAGGGGCAGAGGGAGAGGAAGAAGCAGGCCTCCTGCTGAGCAGGGAGCCCAAAGCAAGGCTCATCCCAGGACCCCGAGATCATGACCTGAGCCAAAGGCAGCCACTTCATCGACTAAGCCACCCAGGTGCCCCAAAACGTAATTTTCTTTCTAAGCTGGCCTGCCTACAGTTCAAAATTGGGCACTGGTTTCCATGGAAAAATGCTGTTTGTCTCAGCTGTGAGACCCCTTTCACAGCTCCCAGCCCAGCTGCCACGTGGGCCCAGCCCAGCCAAACCCTGTTCCTGAATGCCAGGGGATGCAGCAGCCACGTGGCTCAGAGAGGGGGTGACCACATCTCCTGGCTTGCCTGCGACACTCCCCATCTGTGCCTTTGTCCTGGTGTCACTACTCAACCCGCCCTTTTCTCTCTCCATAGTGCCCCAATACAGGGGGGATAAGTGACAGATTTTCCTTACTGGGAACCCAACTGGGGTCTGTTCCTTCAACAGTTAACAAGACTTGGAAGCCTAGGTTTGGAAAGGGTCCAGGGACATGGTGCTGGTTCCCCAAAAGTAAAAGGAATGGAGGAGAGTGTGCGAGAGGGTCTAAATTGTTCAGCCTCATACAGGACAGACCCTGAAGGCAAGGATACACACTTTGGTTCACCTCCATGTCTTGCTCCCCCTTGTTTATGTGAGTGCGCACACTTGGGCTCCACGTTCTAGGAACCTGCATGCAGAAAGCAAGGTACACTGATGGCAGCCTGAGGTTGGGAGGAAATCAAGCATCCATTACAGCTAGCATTTGGAACATCTAACATGTTCCGTTGAACACGTACTGACATCCTCCTCTGGGCCAGGAATAGGCGTAGATACTGGGAATCCAAAAAGGATTTCAGGGGGTTACACAGAGTTGGAATACAGTGAGGTAAGTGCTGGAGGTGAACTCCAGGGGCCACAGGAGCCCAGAGGAGGAACCGGCTCACTTTTCCGGGGAAGGAGGTGGGGTGGTGGGGTGGGTCCCAGAAAAGCTGTCACAAGGGAGTGCTTTGAGCCTGGGCTGCAGATAAGACAAGGTATCAGCCCTCTCCATGCGGGAGGCAGGGAATTCTCAGCTTTCAAGAGCCAAACAGCGTGATCGGAAAGAAGTAAGCAAGTGTGAACTGGCAGGAGGCTGGCAGACAGATGAAGAGGATGCGTCTATACCTGGAGGGTGGGCTGGCGCTGCTTCCAGACTTCCCTCTCAGGGACCTCGGGCCAGGACTCAAGCTGGGGCTGGGGCTGAAGGTCCCTGGCATCCAGATGGCCTGTGGGAAGGAAGGGTGTGGCTGAGAAGCAGGCCGGCTCAGATAAAGTTTATCTGATACCAGATAAACTTCCTGGGGAGCAGGGTGGAACTGTGGGCAGAGGATGGCCATTCAGAGAAGCAGAAAAAAATGGGTAAGCCCCAAGCACCGGGTTACGCTCACTTGACTAGAGGGAAAGGTTTAGAAACAGGCCTGCCCTCACCTCCCCCCTCCAACCCCCTGTACCCTCTGTGGTCCCTCCAACTGATGGCTTTGCTCAGCAGTCTGGACACTGAGGATGCCATTAAGTTTTAGAGTCTGGTTGAGGTAGCTCAGTGGCTCTCAAGCATC
>NC_138380.1:83136170-83148617 GCF_054177405.1 Leptonychotes weddellii
GTCTACCTGGAGCTGAGGAACAGGCCCGTGCATTGTACTCAGAAGGCTGTGGGTGGTGGGCTGGCCTGACTCTTCAGGTTCCCCCTTTATAAAAGGGTAATTCTGAGTCTCAAATAAAACCTTTGACGTGAAAGCCTTTTGTGGACCGAGAGGTGAGATTCAATTTTAGTTATTAATGTGCTCAAACCTGAAGTTGTAAAATGTGCTGGTTTCTTCCAAAATCATTATAGCTGAGACCTCAGGACCTCGCCCACATCAGAGTCTCCCAGACTGCTTGCTTATAATGCAGATGGTGTTGCTTTGAATCTTGGGTTGGGGTCCATTTACATTTTGCGAACCACTAGCTTATGCTGGGGAGTGAGTAGGAGATGCAAAAGTCATTTTCAGTTTTCTGGTCTGCTGTTGGGTCACTAAGATCGTCCCCTGTCCTGCCCGGGGCCCTGTTTCCACGCGGCCACATCACTGGAGGAGCCTCAGTTCTCTAGAAGGTTACTTCTGGGCTGCCAGGCTCCCAGCTACGTGCCAGGCGCCACCTCCTGGCCTCACGATTTTCTTACTCTTCTTCTCCCCTGGTGTTCATCAGATCCTCCCACGTGAGTGTTCAGAACCTTTTTAATGTCAGAAGGAAATGTGGTTCTCTTGCATGTGAGAAATTTCAGTGTCTCTTTAAATGTCTCGGCTGCTTGTGATTTTGCTGTTCCAGTGTTTTGGCATAAGCTATCCAGAAAAAGAGGTTTGGGCGTTTAGGTCGCACAAGTGCAGTGCAGATTGGGCGGATCCCTTCTTGTAACATTTCTTTGGAAGTGCCATGTTCCCTGCAAGGGTGTGGCTCACTGCGAGCAGCCAGCTGAGCCCCTGGAGGGTGCGTGCAGCTCGTGGATCCTGCTGTGGCTCAGTTCAGCAGCGAGCAGTTTTCAGCGCCACCTAGCATTTCCTGAAGAAGAAATCACGCAGAAGCCAAGGTGAAATTCCCACTATGCTCAGATAGTCCCCTGATGTATCGATCGCGCGGAATAAATTGGGTGCTTTCTTGTAGCAAAACTGTCTGTGCTGCTATAAGACTCTAATGCAGTCGTGAAGAATATGCTGATATGGAAATGCCTCTAAAATTAGTTGTGAAGTGAAAAACTCCAAGGTGCAAAAAAATAAAGTGCCACATCTCAGTAGGCGGGCAGAGAAGGTATCTGTGGAGACCTAACAACCCGAGACTTCCTCTAAGACTCTGCTGGAATTGTCTGGTCCCCTTCCTCACAGCATCCCGGAGCTGGAGGACGTTTTAGAGCCATTCTTCCCAGCTAGAACATGCACACCAGTACATGGTGACTAGTAAAAGGTAAACTGAGGCACGGTAAAAAATCTGGGGGTTATTCGAGCAAGCATCATTTGAATCAGGCAGGACCAACAAAAAGTGGTCAGGAGCACTCTGGACAGGAGCCGGCAGAAGAGTTTTGTTGTTGTTTTTTAAGGTTTTATTTATTTATTTGACAGAGAGAGACAAAGCGAGAGAGGGAACACAAGCATGGGGAGTGGGAGAGGGAGAAGCAAAGCAGGCTTCCCGAGGAGCAGGGAGCCCGATGCGGGACTTGAACCCAGGACCCCGGGATCATGACCCGAGCCGAAAGCAGATACTTAACGGACTGAGCCACCCAGGCGCCCCTGGCAGAAAGGTTTTTATCGAGAAGATATGGAAGCAAAACAAAGCAAGGATTTGATTGGCTGTCGCTTGAGTGGTTGCCTTATTTGGGATAGCCTAGTTGGCTGTTTGTCCTTAAATTTTGTTTTCTGGAATTTAAGGGCGCTGACTCTGGCTTAGGTTTTGGGTTATTTACAGAGACTACCAACGTGTTAGAGCCACCTCGCTCCATGGCTTACATTGGGGTTCACTCTTGTAAGTGGCGTTCACTCTCGTTGTCATTCTGTGGGTTTGGACGTATTTATTTATTTATTTATTTATTTTAAAGATTTTATTTATTTATTTGACAGAGACAGAGATAGCGAGAGCAGGAACACAAGCAGCGGGAGTGGGAGAGGGAGAAGCAGACTTCCCGCGGAGCAGGGAGCCGGATGCAGGGCTCGATCCCAGGACCCCGGGATCATGACCTGAGCCGAAGGCAAACGCTTAATGACTGAGCCACCCAGGCACCCTGGACGTATTTATAATGATGTGTATCCACCGTACAGAGCAGTTTCACTGCCCTAAAAATCCTCTGTACTCCACCGAGCCATCACTCCCTCCTCCCTGACAACCAGAATGTTCTAGAGCTGGAATCACACAGTGCGTAGCCTGTCCAGACGGGCTTTTTCACTTTGTAATATGCACTTCAGTTTCCTCCATGCCTTTTCATGGCTTGATGGTTCGTTTCTTTTTAGCACTAAATAACATTCTATGTTGTAACCGGGGTTTATTTATCTGTTCACCTACTGAAGATTCCAGAACCTTCTCATCTCCTCAAAGGGAAACCCTATACCCATTAAGCACTCCGTCCCCATGCCCTTCTCTCCCCAACCCCTGGCCACTACCGATCTACTTTTGGTCTCTATGGATTAGCCTATTCAAGACATTTTGTACAAATGGAATCTCATGACTTCCTTTGCCTTCCTTACCCTCTCGTCTTTAATTCATTTGTTCCTCGTGTTCAACTTCTCTAGTTTCTCAACACTTCTCTCTACAAAGTGTGAGACTGTGTTAACATCCCTTGGAGTCTCTGCGTTTTAAACCCATATTAACGTAGCAGGTGTAAGGCAAGGAGCATGTATATATTTTGAAGCGTATTTCTGGGCCTGGCTGGGATCCCACTCTACCAGCACCACCTGGTTCATCCTTAGAGTCACCTGGAGACTTGCATGAGATGCAGAGTCCGCCTGCCCACAGGGGGACTCTTCTCCAGGGTGTCTTTGGTATGGCTTCTAAATATCTTTTTGTTTGTGCACATCTGTGAGCACACTGGGGCAGCGTGAAGGTGGTGGAAGGGCAGGCCCCAGGGTGTAGCATTTAGGGAACCGCTCATACCGCCCCTTTGCCTCATCCCAGTCAGGGCCCTGCTCTGGGGTCTCCTAAAATTGTGTAGGCAAAACGTCTTCCTAGGGAGTTGGCACCAGTGGCCTGTGTCCGAACAACACAGGTCATACCTACAAGTCCTCCTGATTTAAATGACATGGGTTTTCACTGTTACCTTTTATTTATTTATTTATTTATTTATTTATTTATTTATTTATTTATAAAGATTTTATTTATTTGACAGAGAGAGATACAGCGAGAAAGGGAACACAAGCAGGGGGAGAGGGAGAGGGAGAAGCAGGCTTCCCACCGAGGAGGGAGCCCGATGCGGCGCTCGATCCCAGGACCCTGGGACCATGACCTGAGCCGAAGGCAGACGCTTAACGACTGAGCCACCCAGGCGCCCTCACTGTTACCTTTTAAAAACTGATCTTTTTAATTACTGGTCACAGCCGCAGGGCAATGTTTCTAGAGAATGCATACCTTCGGACCTAGAGAGGTCCAAGAACTATTCATAATTCCTGACATTACATTTTCTCACACGGAAGGTTTGTAAGATGCTGTCTTCATTTCCTAGGCTGCTATAACCAGGTTCCATAAACTGGGAGGCTTCGAACAATGTATTCAGTGTGGGAGGCTGGAAGTCTGAAACAGGTGTCCACTGGGCTGTGCTTCCGCTGAAACCTGTAGGCAAATCTTCCTTGCTTCTTCTAGCTTCTGGCGGCTGGCAATCCTCTGTGCTCCTCAGCACGCGGCTGTGTCCCTCCAATCTCTGCCTCCACGGCCGCATGACCTTCTTCTCTCTGTGTCTGGGTCTCTGTGTCTCTGTCTCCAAATATCCCTCTCCTCAGAAGGCCACCAAGTCACTGAATTTAGGGCCTATCTGGACCCATTTCGAGGTCATCTTAACTTGATTCCATCTGCAAAGACTTTCCTTCCATATAAAGTCACATTCATAGGTTTCAGATGGACATGAATTTGGCAGGGTGGGGACCCTATTCAACATGGCACAAATGCTTTCCCTGTTCAGTTGTACACCTCCTGGTTTTTCATTTGATTCAGATTCATTTGCTTCCCCCAGCTCCAAATAAACTGGAGTCTTTTGTGAAGATTTTAATGGATGTTGCCTACCATCTGGCAGCAATTTATAAGGAACAGAAAATTATATTCTTCTGCCCAGGTGAATTGGCACAGCAAATTATCCTTGTGTTCTGCTCCCCTGTAGAAAGGCACGTGTATAAGGGAACATCCTTTAGGGTTTCACCACCTGTGCCCACTGGTATCTTTCCAAATGTAGGAGAACATTTAGTTCACCTCAGTTTATAGTCAGTTGAGCCCCATGGAGGCTAAGTGATTTCCCAAGGCCACACAGTTCATCAGTCACCAACAAAATAGTTACTGATCCCCTACTACATGTAAATCTCTATGCTCGGTAGCACGGAGGCCAGACTGGAACTCTTGACTGCTTGATTCCTGGCCTTTGCTTTTTCCTGTTTAAAATGCTCAGTTGGTTAAGCGTCCAACTCCTGATTTCAGCCCAGGTCATGATCTCATGGGTCGTGGGTTTGAGCCTCACGTCTGGCTCCACGATCAGCGGGGAGTCTGCTTGAGATTCTCTCCCTCTCTCCTTCTCCCCATTCATGCTCTCTCTCTCAAATAAATAAATAAATCTTTAAACAACAACAACAACACGCTGTCTCAGCTCACAACCTCCTATCACCTGCCTCTGAACATCAGACCTTATTTGCCTTTATACTGTGTTGACTTACGGTGAAAAGCAGAGGCAGTAAATTTGTTGGTGCTTCAGAATCTGTGAAGGCAGTGGCGCCAAATTGTATGAGTCATGGTGGCATTCTTCTAACTCCATGCACTGCTGATTGTTTTAAAAGTCAGTATCATTTAGGAACTTTGTTGACAAAGCAGTAAAAAGTCACTCATTATATCAAATCTTGTTCCTTGCGTACACATCTTTTTACTATCCTATGTATGAAATAAGTATGCATAGAGCGCTCTGCTGCATACTGCAGTCCAACGGTTGTCCAAGAAGATCACTTGACACTGTTTGAGCTGCAGACTGAACTAGCTGCAGCGTTCATGGGGCACCAGTTTTACTTTCTGAAAGAACACCTAACAGACAAACTAGATTTATTCACCCTTAAAGATTTGGCAGGCAGGGGCGCCTGGGTGGCTCAGTTGGTTAAGCGACTGCCTTCGGCTCAGGTCATGATCCTGGAGTCCCGGGATCGAGTCCCGCATCGGGCTCCCTGCTCGGCGGGGAGCCTGCTTCTCCCTCTAATCCTCCCCCCTCTCATGTACTCTCTCTCATTCTCGCTCTCTCAAATAAATAAATAAATCTTTAAAAAAAAAAAAAAAAAAAAAAAAGATTTGGCAGGCATTTCCTCAAAAGTGAATGAAGGGAGCTTGTCACTTTAAGGACAACAATTGACAGCATTTGTTGACAGTGATACAGTTTGAGTTCTCAAGTAAAAACTAGAATTTTTGGAAAACTTGTACCCACCAGTATGAACTTGATGGTATCCCAACATGTAAAGGCTTTTCTGATAAGGCCAGTAGTCATATTAACAAAGGTGATTTTTTTAATATCACATAATGAAATGTGTTACCTTTTGTAAGATTTGTATAACTCAGTTAATCAATATTTTCCAAATGACTGATGCATGATGTTGAAAAAAAAAACATGCATGGGTAAAAGATCCATTCAAAATGCAGGATGGATTTTAATGTAGCAGAGTATAAAAAGTATATTGATATGGTTTCAGGTTCCACACTGCAACTTGGGAGACTACCACTTGTCAAAAATAGCTACAGTTATCTAAAGATGTTATTAAAATACTCTTCCTCTTTCCAACTACATAACAGTGAGGATGTATTTTCTTCAAACCCTTTAACCAGAGAAGCACATTACAATAAACTGAATGAAGAATATGAGAATCAAAGTGTCTTCTATTAAACTAGGCATCAAAGAGATTTCCCCCAAAAATGTAAAAAATGCTATTCTCCTCACTGAATGTTTTCCTGTTTTAAAAAATATTTATTAAAAAAAATTTTTTTTACTTAACATGTAATGGGTTTGTTATTGTTATTGTTGTGGTCACCCCTTGGAGATATATGGACCCCACATCCCAAATTTGGCTCAGCTTTTTAGACTGGTACATCACACATACACCAAGAGGGCATAAAACAATTTATTACTCGCATAATGAGGCTTTCTGGGAAGAGCAGGGCAGGCTCCCAGGATGGTCCATATACGGCTTGAGAAAGAAGGGAGAGGTGACTGGCTTGGAGTTTTATCATGGTTAGGAGGTGGGGCTGGAGCAAGGGTTCCCTCATATGGACCAGATCTTCTGTGATCTGAATTTTTTGTTGGCACCAAGGGAAGGAGCTCATGAGTTTCTTTTTGCCTTCCCAGTTGTGGGCAAGAGGGAAACATGAGCAGTAGAGATTGAAAGATTTCAGCACTCAAATATCAAAAATGGAGTCAGACTGATTATTAAAATTCACTCCTGATATTTGACTACTGACTGAAAATGCCATGGTTCATTTAAGTGAATGTGAACTTGTAACAGATAAGCTACTACAGTGCTCAATGAAACCAGTAGCCTGAGTCTGGTTAGGGAGTTCAGTTGAAGACCTCATTCAAGGTCCCAGCATCATGTATTTTGCAAAGTGAAATGTGTGGCTTGGTCACTATCAGTAAAGTTTGGGACTGCAAAGAAATGTCTTGGTGAACCCTCAAACTGTGGTTTTAGTACGTACAGAGATATGTATGACCTTGGTTTATAATTTGGGTGTCTGTTAGCAATAGATTTCCAGAGCTCTTTATCCATAAGGATGTGGCCTTGGAATTGTTGCTGCCATTGGTTGGGCCAGATGGCCGAGCACTGGCAACGAATGACCTTAGTACCTATAAAAGTGTGCAGATGGGGTCAACTGTTGGCCAGGGACCCATGCTAAACTGACTGCCTGTAGTGCAGCTAATTGTGCTCAGCCTTGTGTCCCATCCTTAATAAGGGATGTCCCAGTAAAGGGATGGAAACCAGCAACTCTCCAGCAAGGTCCCTCATGCGTGATAATGGCAATGCTGTCTGTAAAGTGTTCAAACTCCCATTGCTCTTCACTCTGCTGATCCTCAGGGGTTCCCCAGGTAGCCAAGGGGTCCTCCAGAATGATGGCATCTGGCAAAGGCTGAGACATATGGCCCAGGACTACTTTAAAGTGGGTCTCAATCCAGGCCCTAAACACTAATTATCGAAACTTTCCACTTGGGTTGGCTACATCTCTACCAGAGGCTTGGTAGGACACGGCAAATGCAGCACAAAGTAGCACAATTCAAAGTGCAGTCCCCCCAGCAGGCAGCAGCACAGCTCAAAGAACACTCTGGTCAGCAGGCAGCTGCTCAAAATACATGCTTGGCAGCGGGCAGCGGAGCCAGTGAGCAAGCCAAAGCAAGAGAAGAGAGACTCTTGGTGGTGGTCACCACCGAAACACCGTGTTCGTTGTGACAGCCGTTGGGCTCATCCTGCCTCCTTGGGGTGACCACAACAGTTATTAATATAAACCTTAAAAAATTAATATATTTTAGGCTGGTCCGAAGGTAGTGAGTTATCTCTGTTGATTGTTCACAGTCATTTACAGATTGAATGCGTTGTTCTACTCTTTCCCCCTTCTCACAACTGCACTTGACTAGTCTAAAATATATATATTTATATTTTTATATGATATTATTTTAGATAATATATATAAATAGTTATATAATTTAAAATTATATAATTATATATAATATATAAATATATTATATATAATTACATATTAATATATAGAGAAATAATAATATATAATATATAAATATAAATACATTTATTTATATTTATATTTTAAATTCTCAGTTTTAATTTCTAATGCAGAAAATAGTAATAGCTATATCCCACACAAGCAAAAACTTTGGGAGGTCCTGCCTATATTTTAAGCCTATGAAGAGATCCTGAGAATCACTGGCATTTTAAGTGTAAAACTGAAACAAAAGTCTCACGGAACAATTGTTTCCTGATATCATGTAATGCACCCTGATATTTTCTCCTCTCTCCTATTCTGTTTCATCCTTTAAAAAGTGCCAGTCATACGCATGAATAGTTCTTTAGCTAAGGCTTAAAAACACTGAAGTAAAGCATGAAGATGGTATAATGTAATTTTCTGGGGGGCACTTTTTACTTAAATTAAACATGGTTGTTGTTGGAGAAAGAAGTGTCTAAGCTCACATTGCCCCTTTGGATCATGTTCTCACTTGTAAATGGAGTTGAAGTTACCATAAAGTTAATGAAGCTCAGGCTTTAAGACTCCTCACCTACATGGGTCTCCTCTTCTAGGGCCCTCTGCCTATTTTTTATGGATAATTTGGCATTCTTTTTCTTAAAGATAGCCACCCAATCTGTATAAGCTTCAGACCACACAAAACCTAGATCCATGCCTGCTTCTAAACCATTTTTTCCCCAGGAGATGTGCTAAAATGTTTTAAAATAACAAAAGTTTTGCTGCTTTCCTAGTTAGAAATAATAGTAATTATTAGAAACACAGCTGCTGATTGCATTAGGTCCCTTTAAAGAAACTCACATGAGTTAGTATCAATGAAAAGATAGTTGACTCTAAGAATACACATGTACTGGGATGAGAGAACTATCCAGAACAAGTCTGTCCCTTTCTCCAGTAGTGGCCATGTGAATCTAACTAATGGCCTCTCTACTTCTTTCCTGTGAGTCTGTCCACACTGTCCTCCTCTTTTTACCACTGGGCTTCTTCATACCCTCACTTTGCCTATGGTCCACAATGAGCCCTCACTTGGCTCTTACAGCTAGCTGACCCAGTCTGTCCAACATCATAGGTTGCTGGCTTGTCTGAGATGGGTCGCTTTTGGATCAAATGCCCAGTAAGCCATAGCTGGGGGTATGGGACAAGGTCGTGAGACACCAACCTTAGCAGGTAAGGCCACAGAATTTGTAAATAATTTGTAGGTAGGGCCTTACTCCTTAGCAGAGACCGGTCAGCAGCAAGCTCAGCGCACAGAGGTTATTCTGATCACTCAAACTTTGAGTTTTTGCTCCATATTCTTAATTAGATTTTAGTTCAATATTAACTTGATTAAAAAAAAAACTTTATTTATTTTAGAGAGAGGGTGCATGAGTGGGGAGAGGGGCAGAGGGAGAGAGAATCTCAAGCAGACTCCCCACTGGGCATGGAGCCCGACGCGGGGCTTGATCCCACAACCTTGAGATCATGCCCTGAGCTGAAATCAAGAGTCAGGCACTTAACTGACTGACCCACCCAGGCGCCCCTTAACTTAATTATTTTTGAAGTGCCCCTCCCAAATACATACGGGTGTTTCATTTCATTTTTCACTGTTTAATTTTGGAACACAAAGGAGAATTTTTGTTTTTGGTATTTTTCCATTTAAAAAAAAAACATATTTCTTTTGGAGCGTATTGATCTTCCAGTTGCCTACCTTCTGGATTTTTTGCTAATCACTGGAGATTTGGTGCAAGTGAATGATTTCAAAGAAATAATGTGCTGCTTAGCTTTGCTACCTACCAGTCTTAAAGAATGGTTATGACAGAAGAATCAATAGTATGCATAATAAGAAGTTTAATTGTGATATTCTTAGCTGCTGGAGAATTCAAGTTGAATCTTGGCCTTTAATTTGTGAGAAAGATACACAAACGCACTACGTAAGTCAATTCCAAAATGTCTCCAGTTTCCTTTGTCTCCCTGGCGACATCCTACAAGTCTCTGAATGCTCAGTGTGGTACATGCTACTCCGTGTTATTGCTGTGTTGTTGGTGGCAAAAAATATGTCTCTATGGCTTTTTTTTTGTTTAATCTGGAAGCAGAACCACGACATGAAACGTGCACAAGTTTTAGCCCTTCTGGATAGTGGTAGGAAAGAAGTCAGGAGTGGAACAGATTTCATACATAAGGAAGTCTGTGATGGGCATGGATTCCGTAGCTGGTCAGGCACTGCCCAATTTGGAAAGCCAGGCAATAGACGATTGCCAGACCCCACCCTTGCTCTGCAGCAGACAACCCTGCAGGACAGTGGTTTTCCAAGTGGGGTTCTGGGACCAGCAGCATCAGCCTCACTTGGGAACTGACTAGGAATGCACATTCTCAGGCTCCTCTCCAGACCTGCTGAATCAGAGACCCGCAGGTGGGGTCTAGCAATGGGTTGTCATAAGCCCCCCAGGTGATTCTGATGCAGGCCAGAATTTGAGAACCATTGTTTGGAGGCTTGCATTTCAAGGTATAGGGATATGCAATACACACACACACACACACACACACACAGTACTTGGAACAGGACCAAAAGGACCTGTAACCGACAAGATGCTACTCCCCTACTTTCAGGCCTTTATTCAGGTTGTTTCTCTAACTAGAATATTCTTTCTCTCTCCCTGTCCAGGCTTGTCTGTTAAAACATTGCTCTTTGTTCAAAGCCAAACCAGTTCAAAACCTACTTCCTCTGAGAAATTTCTCCAGATCCATCCATCCCTCTGAAATGTGAGATCTGTCTTCTGAAGGGAGACCAATAGAACATAGCTTGGTCCTAAGATACTTAACAGTTAGAAGCTTGACATATCAGGTAAAAATAATTTGGAATGAGTATAGGGGGCTCTCTCCCCTGATGACTACTAATTGATGCCTCTGGATAGAACTTTCCTTTGCTTTTGATCATCAAGTTATGCATGCTCCTGTGCAAGGCCTGATTCTTCCCTTTCCTGGAATGTTTACTTGAGATCAGGGGTCACAGATCAGAAGTCAGCAAACATAGCCCACAGCTTATTTTTGTATGGCCTCTGAGCCAAGAATGTTTTTTACATTTTAAAATGGTTAGAGGGGCACCTGGGTGGCTCAGTCGTTAAGCGTCTGCCTTCGGCTCAGGTCATGATCCCAGGGTCCTGGGATCAAGCCCCGCGTCAGGTTCCCTGCTCCATGGGAGGCCTGCTTCTCCCTCTCCCCCTCCCCCTGCTTGTGTTCCCTCTCTCTCTGTGTCTCTCTCTGTCAAATAAATAAAATCTTAAAAATAAATAAATAAAGATGTTTAAAAAAATGGTTAGAAAATACAAAAGAAAAATAATATTTTGTGACACATGAAAAGTACATGAAATTCAAAATTTTATGGGATTGGTGGGACATAGCCTCCCCCATTCATTTATGCTGTCCACGGCTGCTTTCTTGCCCCAAGGGTGAAGTCAAAGAGTTGCAGCAGAGACCATATGGCCTACAGAGCCAAAAATATTTGCTGTCTGTCCCCTCACGGAAAACATTTGTCAACTCTTGTTCTAGATGACCTCATGTTTCCCTCCCTCCCTTCATTCAGGTCTCCGCTCAAATGTCACCTTATCAGAGAGGTCTTCATGGACCACCCTACCTAAATGGAATGCATGCCCCCCACCTGCTCTTTGCATCCAGATGATGCAAGAAGAGTGTCTAAAAGAACTTGGGGGCTATTTTCCTCTCAGTTTCACAAACAAACAAACCTTTAGCACTCATACTTTTTTCTTTTTTTTAAAGATTTTATTTATTTATTTGTCAGAGAGAGAGAGCACAAGCAGGGAGAGCTGCAGGCAGAGAGAAAGGGAGAAGCAGGCTCCCTGCTGAGCAAGGAGCCTGATGCGGGACTAGATCCCAGGCCCCTGGGATCATGACCTGAGCCGAAGGCAGACGCCCAACCAACTGAGCCACCCAGGTGTCCCAGCACTCATACTTTTAGCACTTACGCTCATACTTTTAGCACTTACACTCATACTTTTAGCACTCGTCTTCAGCTGATGTTATATATTTCTTTGTTTATTGTAGGTCTCTCCTCATTATAATCCAGCTTCATGATCAGAGCCGTTGTTTTGGGTCATTACTGCATGTCCAGATGCTCTTAATTAAGATTTAAATGAATAAATATTCTCTAATAAGAATCCCTCCCAGGACATTTCCTGGTGGTTAAATTATTTTATTTTTGGAGGGACAGGGGTCAGTTAAGTGTAGTTTCTAGACTAAGTGGCAGTAATATAGGGAAAATTTGAGATACAGTCTGCTTTAAAAAATAATGAACATAGACTGTGGGATAATTTTTTAATTAAGACCTGGAGGCAAAGCCTTCAGACCTGGTGGATGTTTATTGAAACAGTTCCTCTGGTATGTAATGAGACTATCCAGAGTTGCCAGTTGGAATTCTAGAAATTGATTTAGACCACTTTTTAAATTTTATTTTATTTTTTTATAAGTTTGGGTTTTTTAAAAATTCTTTATTGTTATGTTAATCACCATACATTACATCATTAGTTTTTGATGTAGTGTTCCATGATTCATTGTTTGTGCATAACACCCAGTACTCCGTGCAGAACATGCCCTCTTTAATACCCATCACCAGGCTAACCCATCCTCTC
>NC_138380.1:83148717-83156421 GCF_054177405.1 Leptonychotes weddellii
CACCACACCCCCCACTCCAGCAACCCTCAACCCTTGTTTCCTGAGATTAAGAATTCCTCATATCAGTGAAGTCATATGATACATGTCTTTCTCTGATTGACTTATTTCGCTCAGCATAACACCCTCCAGTTCCATCCATGTCGTTGCAAATGGCAAGATCTCATTCCTTTTGATGGCTGCATAATATTCCATTGTATATATATACCACATCTTCTTTATCCATTCATCTGGACCACTTTTTTTATTTTAAAGAGGTTTTAGGGACTATTTTGTCTCATTCTGTTTCTCTTTTATTTCAAAATTCTTCCACATTTTAATCCAGTGTTATAGAAAATAGAATATAGGCCCCCCAAATGGGTTCCAAGATGTAATTGCTGTTTAATTTGGGATAAGAAAGTTTCTGGAAAAGTAGCCAGCATCACTCAAGAGCCTCAACTGATCTTCCCAGGCCCCTTCAATCTGAAGTCAGATCAGTTGTTTTTAAAGGAATTGGTCATCTGTCTTTCCTTTCTTTTCCTAAGGCTTGTCTTCCTTATTAAGAAACGGCCTCAAGTTTACCTTGCGTTGGGTGAAGAGAACTTCATCACAGGAATCCACCTTTTCCCTTCCCCTCTCCAACAGAATAAAAGTAACCATCTGAAAGGACAGATTTTGTCATCATATTAGGGAAATTTATACGAATAACATCATCTGGGCAATCTGAATTATGAGATTACAAAGTTACAAAGTTTTTTTTCAGGAAGATGCTCATTGTCACTTTTGGGAGAATTATGACTTTTGATTAAATTCTGAGGTTTTTGGTTTTTTGTGCTTTTTTGATATCATGGTCTAACCTTTAGAAATATCTGTGGCTTGGCTGTGGTTACACAGCCACCTTAGGACCCAGGTGTCCCTCTGTCTCCCAAGGCTCATGCCCCTTCCCTGCATCCTCCAACACCTCCCTAAAACACTCCCCTGCATTTTTCTCCTTCAGATCCACATGAAGGGAAAGATGCAAGCTAGGCCATCACTGAGTTTCCTCTGTTTAATATTTGTCTAAATTGTTGATGAAGAATGGGAAGAGACTGATTTAAATTGGATTCTTTTTTTTTTTTTTTAAGGTATTTCTGGACTCTGCTGAGTGGAAAATAAGAAGTTAATTATGGAAAATAAAAACGAGTACATTCCTACATCAAGGAATGGTGGGACTTTTTGAAGTTTGATGACTACAGGAATAAAATGTGTGCTCTTCAAAGTACACTAAGCACTTAGGTTCAGAAAATATTTTCTGAAATACTCTTTGGATGTAAAACAAGAGATTGGTTTGTGCTGGCACAGATATATCTGGGAGGGTTAATGCCTCTGTGCTTAAAGAAACTGCCCCGGGGTAAGACAACTGGCGTAGGATCTATTATGATGGCAGTTGACCATTTAGAATCTTTACAATCTGAAGAAAAACAAGCATGAGAAGAAGTGCGGAACAGCCACAGATCATCACCCTACACCAAGAGCCCTCCAGTTTCTGTGCAAGATGAAAATTCTCTGTCATTTGAAAAAGCAGGAAAATAAACATTCTAACAATGACAGTTTGTTTGTTTGTGAAACTGAGGAAAATAGCCCCCAAGTTCTTTAAGACAGATCATGGTCTCAAAAGACCTATAGGTTAGAACAAAACAAAAGCAAAAACTGGGCTTACGTTCATTTACTTGAGTAACATTTAGTGAAATTATTTCAAGGACATACTTTTATTTTTTAGTACATACTTTGCAAAAGTAGGATAAATATGCAATTTCCTGCTGCTACCTAGAGCTGATTGTTAGTTCAACTGAAAAGTAAAACAAAATTAGACAGACCCAAATATCTCTCAGAATGAGTGGTGCTACGAATAAAAGAAGAGATATTAAAATATTTACTGCATAAAAATGAAAAATTAGGTGGGGGTCTATCTATGTTCTGGTTTTAGTATCTCTCACTTTCACCGCACATAGTAGATATTTATTGTTTTGATGTGTGTGCTCATCAGGCACCCATTACGGGGAGAATGCACTGGATATTTGTTGTTGTTTCTGTTGCTTTCATCCAGTTCTATTCTGTAGAAATAGTATTCCAATCCTGCTGTGGAAAACCAGCCCTCCCCCCTGTCTGAGCCCAGCAGATGAACCTGAATCCAGCCATCTGCTCCCAGGGAGTGGTATGTGACCCAGGCTAAGCTAATCAGCACTATCTATTTCCCCTGACAACAGTAATTGGTTCAGAAAGAACACATGACCCAAATTGGACCAATCAGGACATAAAACACTCAATTCAAAAAAATTGATGCATGACCCAGACCTTACTGGATTCTTTCTCAGAAGATGTGACTGGATAAAGAAGATGTGAGATATATATATATGATATATGTATGTATATATTCACCTGCTGGGTTCAGAATACTATTTATGTGTATATTTTTGCCTCACACACACACATATGCACACACACACACATGCAATGGAATATTACTCGGCCATCAGAAAGGAAGAATACTTACCATTTACATCAATGTGGATGGAACTGGAGGGTATTATGCTGAGTGAAATAAGTCATTCAGAGAAAGACAATTATCATATGGTTTCACTCATAAGTAGAATATAAGAAATGGCACAGAGGATCATAGGAGAAGGGAGGGAAGACTGAATGGAAAGAAATCAGAGGGGGAGACAAACCGTGAGAGACTCTCAACTTTAGGAAACAAACTGAGGGTTTCAGAAGGGGGTGGAGGGCATGGGGTAGCCAGGTGATGGGCATTAAGGAAGGCACGTGATGTGATGAGCACTGGGTGTTATACACAACTAATGAATCATTGAACATTACATCAAAAACTAATGATGTATTATATGTTGGCTAATTGAATTTAAATAAAAAAAAGAATAGAGCTATTGCTATCATGCATTGCTGGTGAGAATGCAAAGTGTTACAGCCTTACAGAGGGAAATTCAGCAATATCTAAAGAGGCTGACAACAGAATGCGATTTATAATCTGTGGTTTTCTTTGCCTATAAAAGATGTTACCAGGACAATTAGTGAAATTGGAATAAGGTGTGTGGATTAGCTGACATAGCAACTTTAATATCTGGATTTTGATCATTGTATTTTGATAACTGTATTGTGGTTGATATCCTTATTTTTAGGTAATACACACTCAAGTATTTAGACATAAAGCGTCATCACATCTGCAACTCACTCACTCATGTTTCAGGAAAATTACATTATACACACACACATGCAGAGATAATACATTAAAGCAGGGAACAAGAAAAAGAATGGTAAGGCAAATGGAATAAGGAGTTAGCAATGGAGGAACATGGCTAACGGTTGTGGTGTAATAAGAGATACATTTGGTCTTTGTCCATGGTTCCTGGGACAGAGTTCCGAAAACCCTTGACATTTTGCCACTCATAACAGGCCCCTTTGAGCACATCTGAGTTTATGCTAATGAGGTGACTTATGCTGGGCCCCAAAGCTAGCCGGAGCTGGTCACCAGAGAGATCAAGTAATTAGAGGGTTGGAAATTTCAGCCATGCCCACCAACCTCTGGAAAGGTGAGGGGGCTGAAGATTAAGCTCTATAAAAACTCCTGAGCAACAAGGTCTGATGAGCTTTAGGGTTGGTGAAAACATCCACGGTTTTGCATCCCAGTTCCATGGGGACAGAAATTCTTATCCTCAGTACCCTTCCAGACCTCACCCTATATACCTCTTCATCCAACTATTCATCTGGATCCTTTAGAATATCCTTTATAATAAATGAGTAAATGGAAGTAAATGTTTCTCTGAGCTCTGTGAGTGACTCTAACAAGATGATTAAACTTGAGAAGGGGGTCATGGGAACCTTCAATTTATAGCCAGGTCAGAAACAGGTGAATTGTGATTGCCACGTGAAAACAGGGAAACAGCCCTTCACTGTGGGATCTGATGCTATCTCCAGTTAGACAGTGTCAGAACTGAGTTAACTTGCAGGACACCTGGGTGGTGTTGCAGAATTGCTTAATGTGTGTAAAAACCAGCACACCTTTGGTGTCAGGAGTGAAGTGTGGGAGTAGTGTTGAGAGTAAAGGAGACACACAGGAAGTGAATTTTCCTTCACAGAGGATATAAAGGGATTCTTTCTTATTCTCATAACTCTTCTGTAAATCTAATTATGTCAAAATAAAATTTACTGAAGAAAAAGAGCAGGAGGGAGAGGAGGAAGTGGCAGGAAAGGAGGAGGAAAAAGAAGAGAGTTGCTGTTGGCAACCATCTTAAAACCACACTGGGAAAGGCTGTCTCAAAATGGAATAGACCCAGAGACAGCAGAGCCAAGAGGTGGATCCAGGTGATTCTGCTGGAGCCCTAGGTTAAGCTTTAAATTAGTGAATCAGCTCTTCCCCTATACTTTTCAGCTTACATGAGTCAAAAAAGTCCTTTTTCATAAGACTTGCTGGTGAACTATGTAATAATTCACCAGATTCCAGTTTGAAGCTACTGCATTTCTTTTGTTTTCTTCCATTTTTATTTTTCAAGTTGTTTTCATTCCTAAATAAACACTGAAACTACACAGTAGAGTTCAAAGAAGCTACACGCTTTGCTGGCAAAATATGAAAAACTAAAAGAAGGAAGAGGAGGACAGAAATTACTTAGAGAAACACAACCATCAAGAATTACATGGACAACTCAACAACAACAACAAAAAAGCAAATGACCTGATTTAAAAATGAGCTAAGGACTTGACTAGAAATGTCTCCAAGGAAGAAGGACCAACGGATATATGAAAAGATGCTCAATAACACGAATCATTAGGGAAATGAACATCAAAACCATAATGAGATGTCACCTCACACCTATTAGGATGGCTACTATTAAAAAAGCAAACAAACAATATAACAAGTGTTGGTGAGGATGTGGAGAAATTAGAATTTTTGTGCACTGTTGGTGGGAATATAAAATGGTGCAGCCACTACAGAAAATAGTATGGCGGTCCACCCCCTATCCCCCAAAAGCCACAAACATAGAATTACCATACGACCCAGTATATATCCCAAATAATTGAAAAGGTATTGAGTAATTGAAGAGTATACACCCCAGCATCTCAAAGAAGCATTTATACACCCATGTTGAGAGCAGCATTGTTTACAATAGCCAGCAAGTGAAAGCAACTCAAGTACCCATCAGCGGATGAATGGACAAATGCAATGTGTCATATCCATACAAGAAATGTTATTTAACCTTAAAAAAGGAAGGGAAAAAAAAAAAGGAAAGTCTGACACAGCTACAACCTGGATGAACCTGGAGGGCATGATGCTGAGTGAGATAAGCCAGTTGCAGAAGAACAAGTACTGTGTGAGTCCTCTTAGATGAGGTATCTAAAGCCGTCAAGTTCATAGAAAGTAGAATGGTGGTTTCCAGGGGAGATGGGGAGTTAGTGTTTAATAGGTACAGGTTTCAGTTTTGCAAGATGAAAAGGATTCTAAGGATGGATGATGGTGGTGGTTGCACAATAATGTGAATGAACTAACCTAATGCCACTGAAATTTCAGTACTTTTTTTAATGGTTAAGATGGTAAATTTTATGCTATGCGCACTTTACCACATTAAAAAAAAAAGAGTTCTAAAAACAAAGAACTTGCTGTAGGACAGATTAAACAACTTACAGAGTTTGGGCAGAAAATGGCTACAGTAAAAAAAAAAAAAGATCAGCCAAAGGAAGTGAAAATTTATCAATCCTGAGGAAAAGTAAAATCTATTGTAAAAATCTAAGATAAATCTATTAGAAAATGTAGCAGAAACTTTAACTAGAAGGGAATTTGACCCTGAGACATTGGTGTTACAAGATTACAAGCAAAGGATTACTAAATAGGGATCACTGGGCATGAGCTCTCTTCTTATTCTAGAAGTTCTAAGAAAGATTGCCTCTGTCAACATACTCCTCTGACCTTCTCGCTGATGCTTTCCATTTCAGTCTTTGAGATTTATTACTTTGACTTAAGACTTTTTTCGTCTGTCCTAACCTTGGTCCTATATTCCAGTACTACATTACAAAACCTATTAAACACTCTCCACCTGTTCTTCAAACCAGTATGTCAAAATGTATTATCTTCTCCTCAGCATCCACTCCTAAAGGATCTTGTGATTTCTGCCAATCGCTCCCCCCTTGCCTCCAAATTTTCCCTCCCCCACCTCCCGTGCCCCTGTATCTGAGTGGTGATTCTGTTCTGGCATGTCTCCCTCCCTGGCTCTCCTTTCTGTTTCTTCTTTCCCCCCTCATTGCCCCTACCCTACCCTCTGTCTATTCACTCTTAGGTTGCTGAGGCAAATCCAAACTGGCTCTCCTCCTCCCACCTCTCCCCTGCTCCATCGTTGACAAGCCTGAGGAAAGCAGGAAAGAAGGGAGGGAAGGAGTGAGGGATGGTTGGAGGAAAACAATATTGGAAACATTTCAAGAATTTGAAGATAAAATCAAAAGACTCATCATGAGACTTCTTTTTTTCCCCCCACTTTCACGGGGCTCGAGGGTCAGACTACAGGTCTCCTTGACCTGGCAGCTCCAGAGAGCAGAGTACAAACTGCGGAGGCTGGAGTCAGGGCAGGACAGGCATTTAGAAAGTTTCTTCCCGTTTGAGTTTAAAGGAGTGCAGCAGAAACTGTAGCCAAAGGAGGCATTATACTTCCTAAAAAATCTCAAGGAGAAGCGTTGCAAGCAACAGTAGTAGCTGCTGCGTGGGGCTCTAAAGGAAAGGGTGGAGAGATTCAACCAGTTAGCATGGAAGTTGGAGATGAAGTTCTTTTCCCAGACCATGGAGGCACCAAAGTAGTTCTAGATGACAAGGATTATTTCTTATTTGGAGATGGTGACTGAAATAAATCACTGAAATGGCATCAAATAAAGGTGCCCATTCCAGTGAAGTTGTGAAATCCTTCATCATGTGAGTAATTCTCATGGCTCTCCCTTATAATAAACTAATGGTATCCAAAGAAACAAACAGAAAGATTCATCATGAGAAAAATATAAAAGCTACCTTCCTTAACAAATTCCATTCCTCAACACAATCCTTGTACATATATTTTTACATATTTTTTCCCAAAATTTCCTAAAGAAAATAATGGATACTTCCTAGGAGTCCAGCCAGACCACAGTTTATGAATCATTATGATTAAATAAAGCCTATAAGAATCAGTTCCACTATATAGAACATAGTGTGTTCAGTCTGAGATTTTGTGTCAAAAAATCTCTCCAAGAAGAAAGAGGAACCCTCCTACTCTGTTGGTGGGAATGCAAGCTGGTGCAGCCACTCTGGAAAACAGTACGGAGGTTCCTCAAAAAGTTGAAAATAGACCTACCATATGATCCAGTGATTGCACTACTGGGTATTTACCCCAAAGATACAAATGGAGGGATCCGAAGGGGTACGTGCACCCTGATGTTTATAGCAGCAATGTCCACAATAGCCAAACTATGGAAAGAGCCAAGATGTCCATCAACAGATGAATGGATAAAGAAGATGTGGTATATATATATACAATGAAATATTATGCAGCCATCAAAAGGAATGAAATCTTGCCATTTGCAACAATGTGGATGGAACTGGAGGGTATTATGCTAAGCGAAATAAGTCAATCAGAGAAAGACATGTATCATATGATCTCACTGATAAGAGGAATTCTTAATCTCAGGAAACAAACTGAGGGTTGCTGGAGTGGTGGGGGGTGG
>NC_138380.1:83156921-83238750 GCF_054177405.1 Leptonychotes weddellii
AGGGCACATTCTGCATGGAGCACTGGGTGTTATACACAAACAATGAATCGTGGAACACTACATCAAAAACTAATGATGTAATGTATGGTGATTAACATAACATAATAAAATAAAATTAAAAAAAAAACTCTCCAAGAATTACCAGCCTTTTAGAAGACAGGGTGTCTTAAGAGGGTTATCAGACAAATATTATTGTTTAATAATAATTTTCTATGATCTAAATTTGTTCTTTGTATCACCAGACTGACCCTTAGGTAAAACTTGAGGGAAAGGGAATTCAGCTCAATATAAGAAAAAAAAACAACAATAGTGTCTACAACAGAATGGGCTGACTCAGAGGAAAGTAATCTGCCCCTCACTGGGGGAGTCAAGCTAACACAGGATGAGTGTTTGTCAGGAAATTGTAGAATGGATTTAAGCATTAATTGATGGCGAGAAGTAAAGGAACTCCTCGATCAATGGTTCTCAAAATAGCCAATCATCGGGATCATTTGGAGAGCATGTTAAAACTCAGATTCCTTGGCCTCACTTATAGAAATTCTAATTTAGTAGGTCTGGGATAGAGCCTGGCATGTGTATTTTTACAGAAATCCTCAGAAGACTCTAACATAAAGCCGGCTTTGGGATCTACTACATTATGTTGGTTTCTCAAACTGGGGAATAGTCTCCCCCATATATGCACCCCTCACCCCCAGATCGGTAGACCTCATTTTAAGAAATGTTGCACCTAATGTCAAACTGAAACAATCACTCTGCATTTGTGATTTTTTTGTGTGTGTGGAATTATTTTAACAGTTATAAAGACAAAACATATATTTTAGTAATAATACATAACTGGAAGTTTTATAGATAGCCTTTGATTTCTTGAGGTAGTGTTTTCCCAGCCTGAACATTCTTAGCTTCATTCTATATAGTTATATCCTTTTTTTTTTTAAGATTTTATTTATTTATTTGAGAGAGTGAGAGAGCATGAGCAGGGGCAGAGGGAGAGGGAGAAGCAGACTCCCCTGCTGAGCAGGGAGCCATACATGGGGCTCGATCCCAGGACCCTGAGATCATGACCTGAACTGAAGGCAGATGCTTAGCTGACTGAGCCACCCAGGTGCCCCATAGCTATATTCTTAATAGTGAACATATTCACTATATTCGTAACCCAAGAATATAGTTGGAGGGGCACCTGGGTGGCTCAGATGGTTAAGCGTCTGCCTTCAGCTCAGATCATGATCCCAGGGTCCTGGGATTGAGTCCTGCATCGGGGGCTCTTTGCTCAGCGGGGAGTCTGCTTCTCCCTCTCCCTCTGCCTCTCCCCCTGCTTGTTCTCCCTCTGTCTCTCTCGCAAATGAATAAATAAAATCTTAAAAAAAAAAAAAAAGAATATAGCTGGAGAAAGTACTTTGAGGAACACTGTACTAGAAGTTATCCAAAGATCCTGAGATTCAACAATCTGGTAATTGGAGTTTCTGCTTTGGGCTCAGTTAACTCCTAAGAAAAGTTCTTAGGTGGGAGCTGGGGGTGGGAGTGCAAGAGGGGGCAGGGAAGTGGGCAGGTGACCCATCAGTCCTTGAGGACAGGACCTGTGGCTTTTAACAGCCCTTTGCCATGGCCCTGAGTAGTGCCTGGCACATAGTAGGCAGTCAATAGATATTTGTTGAATGCTGGAAGAAAGGCAGGAGGGGAAGACAGACATGTTTGTCAAAACCAGGTCTTCTGCCCGTATTTGTGGCTAAGCTAGCCACATAAACGTATGAAAAACCATTTTTGAGATATCAAGGAAATTTAAATATGGTTAGAGTATTTCCTGTTATTAATTTATTATAAATATTATTAATATTAGTGTATTTGTTTAGATATTACTAATACCTAAATTAATTATTACTTTTGTCAGGTGCAATAATGGCAGAGTTGATTATGTTTTATTTATTTTTTATTTTTATTTTTTTAAAGGAATTTGGAAGCTTTCCTTCCTGTTTCCTTTTTTTTTGGAATAATTATTTTTATTTTATTTGTTTATTTATTTGACAGAGAGAGAGGGAGAGAGCACAAGCAGAGAACCCAACATGGGGCTTGATCCCAGGACTCTGGAATCATGACCTGAGCCAAAGGCAAACACTTAACCCACTGAGCCACCCAGGCGCCCCAAGTGATTATGTTTTAAAAGATACCTTCCAGTGAGAGATGTATACTCGAGTATTTACAGGTGAAATTTCACCATGTCTCAAGGAAGAGATGAAACAAAATTGACAAACTGTTGCTAATTGTTGAAGGTGGGTGGTGTGCACACAAGGTTTCACTCTAGTTAGTATACATTGTTCTATTTCTGTCAATGTAACAAAAAAGTGAGTAGACTCTTCCCTGAGAGAATCCACGATATTTCCTTGTCCTAAGGCATGTGTGTAATGAATTAATTTTGCTGCTATGTATCCAGCACGGGACTAGTTATGTAGTTTCCTGGGATAACGGAGAAAATAGTCACTCAAAATACACAAAGTATTTTCTTTTTTTTAAAGATTTTTTAATTAATTTATTTGATAGAGAGAGAGGTAGTGAGAGCACGAACACAAGCAGGGGGAGTGGGAGAGGGAGAAGCAGGCTCCCCGCGGAACCCCGAGCCCGATGCGGGGCTCGATCCCAGGACCCCGGGATCATGACCTGAGCCGAAGGCAGACGCTTAACGACTGAGCCACCCAGGCCCCCCGCAAAGTATTTTCTGTGTGGTTTCTCCTCATCGGCTGAGAAAGTTTAGAGAGTTCTAAGACCTGTAATCTAGCAGGGACACCCCATTAGGAAATGGGGAAGCAGAGTCAGGGCTTACTTACCCTCTCTTTGCCTCAGTTTGCTCACATGTGAAATGGAGATGATAATAGCATGTACCTTCTTCTAGGTGGTTGCAGTGAACCACCTGCCCTCGTTGTTGTCTTGGACAATTGTTTTTGCACCGTCTGAGCTTGGTGGCTTTTGACCAAGGCCAAAACTGGGGGTTAGGGACCAGGAAGCAATGGAAGGAGGACAGTTAAGGGCTACTCTCTGGTTGCCTCTCGAGCTTCTCTGTTCTCTCATCCGGGGTCCCCATAGAACTAAGCCTCATCTCCCTCCTTCTGTCCTGGCCCTACAGCAGTGCATATGCCTTTCAAGATTTCCTAACCGTGACTTGGGAGTTGAAGGGCGGGTTTTGTAGTGGAAAGTGCTGACTACGGCTGTGCAGCCGCCACGGACCTGCTTTCCTACCCTTGACCCCATGACTCTGGCTGTGATCTTGGCCAATTTCTCACTAACTTCTCTACTTCTGTTGTGAAACTACGGTGTATCACCCAACACGTTGGAAGGACTGAATGCAAAGCATTATATGTGCTGTGCCCACCGGACTGCATGGTACACGGCAGGTGCCCGACGAGCCAGTGGTAAGGGCAGGACAAGGCTCCCGTGGTTGCCCCCCCCCCCCGCCACGTCCCCCGCCACGGCCACTCAGACCTCACAGGATGATCTGCAGCTTGGATGTTAGACGCCAATCATTGGTTTCTATGAACGTCAGGGCAGAGAAGATCCAGGGAAGGGTTGGTGAGCTGCTCAGGCGCTGATGGCAGGTTTTAAGTGAGGGGGATGAGATTGCACACTGGCCAAGGGCAAATGGGGGGAGGGGAGGCGGAGTAGGAGAGAGGGATGCTCCAAGGGACGCAGGTAAAGCCTGAGTTACCTGTAATTACGAATATATCCTACAAATAAATAGAAGAAATTTAGATAGTGCTTCCTGTATGCTGCGGATTAATCTAGGTGCTTTACACATATTAACTCCCGTAAACCTCTCAGCAGCCTATGAGGTAGGTGCTATTATCCTCTTCATTTTACAGACAAGCGACGTGGGACAAAGAGGGTTAAGTAACTTGCTCAAGGTCCCTGCAGCAGGTAAGCGGTTGGGCTGGGCTCACACCAGGCAGCCCCCACTAACATCCTCCCACCAAACCATGAAATTGGTTCTTGTGTGGCCCTGTGTTGAGGATAGCACAAAAAGTCAGGATTACCACATTTGGTTCATCTGTTTTCCTCCCCAAACCAAGTCATCCTAATAATCCCCTGGTTCACTCAGCAGGGACACCTTGAGTCTCCAGGATTTTCTTCCTCTTCAAGCCTCAGTTCCCGCATCCTTCCCGGCTTGTCCACTGTCTGTTCTTAGATGGGGTGTCCTAGTGTTCCAGTCTATCAGTCAGGGTTCAATAGGAGAAAAAACACCACCACTCAGAGTGATCTATAATAGGGGACTTCTTATAGGCACTAAATACTTTTGGAAGCTAGTTAAACAGCCTATATAGGGCTGGTCCTGGGGCCTGAAGTCTGCAGGGCAGGTACTCCGGAGGTAAAGATGAAGATGGATATGAAGTGGGGAAGGGCCAGGACAAACAGACTTACAACCACAAAGCTGGAACCAAAGGACAGATCGGAACCCACATATGTCTTTCAAAAAGATTCCGGATTCAAGGAAGTGGGTAGTGTCCTATAGGAACAGCAAAGCCCTCCACTATGGAAGTAAGCACACACCCAACCCGAGAGCCAGAAGCTGAAAGAAGCTCCCATGGGGGCAAGAGGGGCAGTGAGCCCAGCAGCCATCCGCACCAAGGTCAGCCAGCAGATCAGGACAAGAGGGACATGCAAGCCCCATCATTCCTTCTCTGGATGTCCAAAAAGCTGAGGGGGAAAAATGGCTACAGAATTCCCTCTCTTGAATATTTACTTTGTGTTTTGTTGTAGAGCGAAGGCGTATTTCCTGCGGCCAGCCTCTGGTCTGAACACCTGTGTGGGTCCTTTGCTTCTCTTCAGAACCCCCCACAACCTCTGTTCTTGAGCCTCTTCTCCCCAGAGAAAAGTAAAAATTCAGTCATGATAAACAGAAAATCCCACAGAGTCACCAGGGCTCTTGAGGAGTTTGAGAAGGGCAGCTAATTTTTTTAGGGTTTTAATTATATAAGCATTATGTTCAAAAATATATTTTTGCTTAATTCCGGGACAGTGTCTTTTGACTATGCCATAATTACACGAAGTAACATAAATGACGGTGTAATTGATTCCGATCTCCAGGGTAGGTTGAGGCCCAGAGTTGCTTTTGTAAAATATTCTAACCTTTGGAGATAGTATTGGCTGGATCCGTGGTTGTCAAACTTCAGCCTGTGGCAGAATCACCTGGAAGGCTGCTTAAAACTCTGGTGGTTTCCATCCCTCTGATTAGGAAACTCTGCAGTGGGATCTGAGAACTTGCGATTCTATCAAGTTTCCAGGTAATGATGATGGTGCTGCCGCTCTGGGGACCACACTTTGAGAACCATTGGCTTTTTGGGTAAGATCACAGGCTTCCAGGTCAGACTCGGTGGGGTGGCCTCCCAGATCACCCTCTGTTGTGTGACTTTGGGATCTTCAGTACCCCATGCCTGTTTCTTTCTATGTAAAATGACAATAATAATGGCGTCTACTTTGGGGGGGGTTATGGTGAGGATTAAATAAATTAATCCACATGGAGTATGGGTACTGTATGTATCCATAAGTATTTCATCCACAAAATACTTTCTCTGCATAAAAAATGGATATGGCATACAGTAAATACTCAAATGTTTGCTATTATTTTAATTCAGAAATCGTTTTGTGAGTCAGTGATCATACTGCAAATGCCTATTACAAAATATGCCAGATCCACAGATCTTTCACATTCGTCAAGGCTGAGTCTAGAAGAAATTGAAGTTTTTAAATTTAATTTCTTAGTAACTGCTTGTGAACTTTTCATGTGTCTTCATATTTGTCTTTTCGTATTTCTTTAGTGATGATCACGGGGCTTGCAAATACCGAGCAAATGCATTAGGAAAACAGTATAATGAAAGAAATCTAGCAAGTGCCGGCTATTTTACAAAATACCATTTTAAGGGCGCCTGGGTGGCTCAGTCGTTAAACGTCTGCCTTCAGCTCAGGTCATGATCCCAAGATCCTGGGATCGAGCCCCACATCGGGCTTCTTGCTTAGCGGGGAATCCGGTTCTCCCTCTCCCTCTGCCCCTGCTTGTGTCCTGTCCCTTGCTGTGTCTCTCTCTGTCAAATAAATAAAATCTTTAAAAAACAAAAAACAAAATACCATTTTAATTGGAAAAGCTCTCTTTACAGACAGAAGGAGTTTAATTCCCTAGTTGAACAGAAGGTGGCAGCACCACATGGGAATTTTGCCGGAGACTATGGCTCTGAGCTGCCTGCCCCGCCCCCGCCCCAACCCCCTGAGGCCAGCTTTTTGCACTTTGAACCCCGTTTCCTGGGTCTCAGACTCTTTCTTATCCTTGTTTAGGCTTTAGAACATCAGCGGACCGAGACCCCTTCCTAGTGGGGACTCCAGTGTCAGTTTATGGGTTAAAAAAAGTTTCACCTCGGCCGCAAGACTAATCCGAACAGGTCCCTAGGCTCCTCTGAGCCTCAGTTTCCCCTGTGTGAAACGAGAACCCTGGAAGAGGGGCTCTCCGAGGTCATCAGCCCCGACAGCCGGGTGTTCCAAGTTCAGGGTCAGAGTTAGGAGGAGGTGGCCACCGGGTGGGTGGGTTCGCGCTCCCCAGTGAGTCTGGGCTGCAGGAATCCAGACTGGCGGGTGGGCGCCAGTGTGTGCCGGAGACCAGCGTCCTCTGGAGCATCCTGTTTACTGGGCATAAGAAATGTAAAACATCGTATGCTATATTAAGACAAACCAGGAGCTTCAGTGGAAAGTTACATCAATTTTTAACATAAAACTGATGACATCAACAAAATTGCATGCCTTCGGAGACTTTTTAAGGGGCCACCTGTCCGCTCTCTTCTGTCTTTAGGGTTATTTCCGTGGAGACTGTCGCTTTGGGCAAGTATTTAATTTAATTGAAGGTTAACGGGTTTTCTTCAAATTTCTTTCGGAGAAGGATGCTCTAGTGCCCTCTGGTGACGCATCCCAAGTAAGCCATCGCTCGTCGGACAACGCCTTGGTTCCAACTTTTGACACCAAATAATCCAGTTTTTGCCTTTTGAGCTCTATGTCACTGGGCTTCTGGATTATTAATTTTACAGCTAACTCTATGATCCTCCAAGATTCCACTTTGCTAATATGGACTGCAAGGAGCGTAGAGCAGAAGCGCTCATCAAGTAAATTGGTGGAACGGCCAAGTCTTTGGTGTTGGCTCATTTCATAGGAGAATATGCCTTCCTTCCAGAGCCGGTTGTCGGTCCTAGCGGGGAGAGCGCACGTCTGAGAGGAGCCTCGCATTTTCTGTGCTTGCGGTTTAGATAGTTGGCTCTCTGGAATCCCCTTGCCCTTATCCATACCTCCCATCTCTGGGCAATCTTGGTGAGTAAGTGGCCAGATCCTGCTCCTTGTGCCTGGAATTGTTGCTAGCAATAGCAGTATTTCTCCGGGGACCAACTGCATCGGAGTCTCCTGGGCTGCTGCTTACATTCAGACTCCTCGGGTCCAGCTCTGGATTTGCTGCATTAGAATCTCCTAAGGTAGAGGGGCGCCTGGGTGGGCCAGTCGGTCAAGTGTCCGACTCTTGGTTTCAGCTCAGGTCCTGATCTCAGGGTCATGAGATCGAGCCCGCATGGGGCTCCACGCTCAGCGTGGAGTCTGCTTGAGATTCTTTCTCCCTCTCCCTCTGCCCTTCCCCACTCATGCTCTCTCTCTCTTTCTCTAAAATTAATCAATCAATCTTTTAAAAAAAGAATCTTTGGAGGTAGAGATGAGAATTACGCATTTTAAACTGGATCCGGAAGTGATCATTAGGCAAGCCTAAGTTTAGGAATTGCTTCATAGATTTGTGACTCATCGTCATGTTGTCCTCTGTCCACATAACAAATGTGTGCATTTCTGCTGCCACTTCCCCACCCTGCTGTCAAGAGGATTGTACCTTCTTAGATCTCAGCCCCAACCAGGTTGCACAAGCCGGGACCTCCTGGCTCCCGTTAGAATAAATTTCCCTGCTCTTTCCTGGACCCCACTTTTCCTTCATCAAGTTAGTGAGTCTGAGGTGGCAGCAAGACGCTTTGCTGAGCAACTTGAAATTATATGCCTAATATTAAAATAAAGTGTCAAGGGGCGCCTGGGTGGCTCAGTCGGTTAAGCGTCTGCCTTTGGCTCAGCTCACGATCCGATTGAGCCCCACATTGGGCTCCTTGCTCAGCAGGGAGCCTGCTTCTCCCTCTGCCTCTCCCCCTGCTTGTGCTCTCACTCTCTCTCTCTCTCCCTCTGACAAATAAATAAAATCTTAAAAAATTAAAATAAAGTGTCAAGGATTAAGAGATTACAAAAGCATATGTAATCTGATATATACATAGACACAGAATCATTCACATTTCAACAAAACAAAGCTACCTACCAAAGCAACTGTGTGGTATTTTGATAGCTTTGCTCAGCTGAGGCACCTTTTGTCTCTATTTGTGTCTATGTCTGTCCTTCTGTCTGTAGTAGGTATGGCACTGACTTCGTGCACTTGACGTTAACAGGATTACCTTGACATTGAACATCTGCTGTTTCTGTCAGAAACAGTGAGGGCAGGGGCTGGAACTCACCCTAGGCTCAGGGACTCGGCGTCGGGAAGGACAAAGCCCAGCTTCTTTCCCAGGGCAACAGTCCCTTCCCCGCACACTCACTCGGGGGACATTATCTTAGACGTCTGCAGCTGTCTGCCCTTGGACCTGTTTTCAGGTATACTTTTCCTCTAACCCAAGTGCTTCCTTGCCCAGCAAGGCTCACAAATGAGGCTGAGAACGAAACAGCGCACCAGTTCTCTAAAGGCTGGTCACTGATATCCTGAGCGCTGACGCCCACATCTCAGACCCCAGAGCAGTGCTGTCCCACACGGGAGCCACAAGCCACATGTGGCCACTGAGCCCTTGAAATGTGTCCCATGCGGAATGTGGTTTAAAAGTAAAACACACACCAGATTCTGGAGACCTAGCAAGAATGTAAAATATCTTGCTAGTAATCATAAATAAATATTGATTGCATCATGTTGCAGTGATGCTATTCTGGATATACTGTCTTAGATAAAATATAATACTAAAACTAATTTCAGTTGCTTATTTGTCCTTTTCAAATTTGGCTACTAGACAGTTTAAAATTACATAACGTGGCTCAGACCCTGCTGATCTGAGCCTGTGGTATTTCTCTGATGGTCCCTACTGTCACTAAGCTTTTGGGGCTTAACCACTTCCCTAAGCTACGTGGTCTGTCTGGTTCCTTCTAGTTCTTGCCCATCTGGTCAGCCTTCTCCTATTGCCACAGAGCTGTGTGATGCATGACCACTCTTGCTGGAGAGCCTTGCTGGGGAGCCTTGCTGGGGAGCCCCAGGTGGCTCAATGCACAAGTCTAGCTGTCAGGAGATTCTTTCATAAATAAGCCAAAATATGCTTCCCTGGGACAGATTTCCTTTTCCTTTTCTTTTCTTCTTCTTCTTCTTTTTTTTTTTTAAAGATTCTATTTATTTATTTGACACAGAGAGAGAGCACAAGAAGGTGGAGCGGCAGAGGGAGAAGCAGGCTCCCCACTGAGCAGGGAGCCCAATGCGGGACTTGATCCCAGGACCCCAAGATCATGACCCGAGTGGAAGGCAGATGCTTAACCCTCTGGGCCACCCAGGCACCCCCTGGGACAGCTTTCTATGAGAATAAATGAGTCATGCTTAATGACTAGATAGTGACAATTTATGCCATTTCTTTAAGTGATTCCCTATTGCGAGTTATTGAGTTATTTTCTGGTTTCTAAAAGTTGTGTTATGATAATCATCCTTACAGTCAAATCTTTATACACATTAGATGATTTCCTTTGGATCAATTCGTATTAATACAATCCTTAAAGCTTTTGACACCATTCTGTATTATACGAACACCGTTGGGCATTATGATTTTTTAAATCTCTGTAATTCTTTAAAAGAATGGTCATTTTTGTGAAAAATGTGACATGAAAATGGCTTAAAATGCGTTTCAAGTGGTAAATGTTGTTTTCCTTTGCTTTAGTGGTACGGTATTTTACCTTTCTTAGTTTGTTTCAAACTTCACTTCTTCTCCAGCTCCCTTTCTGTTGATGGTAGAAATGAGATAGAATTCAAATGTCAGTTCTGTGTGCGTGTTTTCTTCTAGAGCGTTCTACATGCTCCACACAAAACTATCGTAAAATACACATTTTTCTACACCCTTTATTTTCATATTTCTTCTTCTTTTTTACCCCCTTTAACAAATGTCACCTGTTACCTTTGTCTTATAACAACCACAGGAATCGTTTTAAGCAGCAGTTTCCTTTCCTTCCCTTTTTTTTTTTTTTACATTTTATTTTTCTTTCCTTTATTTTCATTTGTCTTTTCTTCAGGTGAAAGAGGAAGCAGTCGGATCCTGAGTATCCGGGGGACCCACGATGGACAAGTTTTCTCACCCTGGGAAGGGTGGACACTGAGTTCCTGGACCGGGCTGAAGACCCCTCTCCTCTAAGACCTGCTGGTGGGGGCAACGGATGAAAAAGGACCAATTTCTCCTTCTTATAAGGAAACCCCAGCTTCTCCTCCACGACCTCCCCAGGTCCATTTCTTTCTTTTATTTCTCTATCTAAGTTTAACAATGCTTTGCATGTCATTGGCACTATACAAACACTTGTTGAATGAATGAATGGATGAATGAAAATATCAGTGGGTGAACACTAACCCTGCAGATCCCTGGGTAGGCTTGTTCAAGCAGATGGTCATCCACGGGAATGACTGACCATGAAGGACCAATGAGTGACAATGACAGTGTAGCGTGAACACTATTGGGCTATTATGGAATCATATATTGTTAGAGCTGAAAGAGGCCGTTGAGCTTTTCATGTCCCAAGGCCCCAAACTGGTAAATACCGTTAGACTTCAGCTGGCAGATTGTTTATTTCGCCTGCCTAGCTTGTTGCTGCTGATGTTGGTTACCAACGTATTAATGTTGCAAGATTTCACAGAAAGTGTTGTGGGGCTTTTTTAATTTTTTAACTGGAAAATCTGGCACCACCGGGTCTGTAGCTACATGTAGCCTGGGCTGAGTAGCTGCCGCCTTTGAGATGGGACGTGTGCCAGCCATTCAGTGTGGCCCCTGACACACAGGGTTTGTCCAGCCTTGCTAGAGGTGGCCTGCGTGATGCCCAATCTAGTGTAATGCCCCTCTGCCACCCCACTGAATTTACCTCCTGAAACAGTTTGCTTGATTTGGGCCTCATCCCTGCAGTCTCTTCCCTCGATTGCTAGAGTATTCTCTGGAAGATACAAACTGGACTAGGTCACGCTCCTCCTTAAAACCCTTCAGGGGCTCCTTACTGCCTGAGGATCCCAGTCCTCTGTTCATGAGACCTTTCAGTGCAAAGCCTGCTTTACCGATCTCAGCTTCGCTGAATATCTTCACGTTCTTCTGTCCTTCCACATCCTCTGGTGTCCCAGTGTCTCCACACATGCTGTTCCCTTTGCCTCCAATGCTCTTCCCTATCCTCATTTGTCTGGCAAACTCTTATTCATGTTCACTATTTAGCTCAGGCACCTGTGGGTCTTGCCTGTGAATCCCTCCAACCTCACCTCATTATCTCTGCCATGGGACCCTCAGGTCACACTCCTACTGATAGTTCTTAGAACAGTCTTAGAACAGTCTGTGAAGACTTCCCCAACCAGATTATGTGATCCTTGAGGGATGGGACCACAAATCATCAGTTTTCTTTTAAAGATTTTATTTATTCATTTGACACACAGAAAGAGAGAGAGAGAGCACAAGCGGGGGTGGGGTGGTTGGCAGGGAGAGGGAGAAGCAGGCTTTCTGCTGAGCAGGGAGCCCAGTGCGGGGCTTGGTCCCAGGACCCTGGGATCATGACCTGAGCTCAAGGCAGAAGCTTAACCAACTGAGCCACCCAGGTGCCCCAGAAATCATTAATTCTTATCCTTAGCATTTATCCCAGTGCTCAATAGATGTTGAATGAATGAATGAATGAATGAATGAATGACAGCCTTGCTCCTGGTGACTTTGTTAGGGACATAGCTGCGATAAATTATGGTCTTCCCCTGGTTCCTTGTAGGGTTATGTCCGGAGTCCTCTGCAAACTTGAGAGAGTACGGAGACAAGCGACATCCTTCTTATGTTCCCAGACTAGCTCGGGAACCTTGGTCTTCACTGTGTGTTCCTTCTAGTCCTCCTCTTTCGTCTCCTACACAAACTGTACACCTCATTTTGGCTTTAGCTTCCCAGTTATAAAGTTGGCTCTCAAACATCCATTTGACTCCAGGTAATTAGCATAAGCCAATTGTGCAAATTCTATACTCCTTGCTAGTGTTTGCTTCATGGATGGGCTTGTGACCAAAACTGGGTTAGTGAGATGTGAGGAGAACCCTGCTGGATGGAAGGGGGCTCTGAGAAATATTCCTCCATCCATGAGAACAGATGCTTCCCCCGCTTACCATCTGGACATTGTCATTTCAGAATATGAGGTACGGAGGGGTGCCTGGGTGGCTCAGTTGGTTAAGTGTCTGCCTTCAGCTCAGGTCATGATCCCAGGGTCCCGGGATTGAGCCCCACATCGGGCTCCCTGCTCGGGGAGCCTGCTTCTCCCTCTCTTCCCTGCTTGTGCTCTCTGTTGCTATCTCTGTCACTATCTCTCTCTCTCAAATAAATAAATAAAATCTTTTAAAAATTTATATATATAAAAAAAGCATATGATGTATGGAAACATGGAAGGTATCTTGCCACAAGCCTAGAAATGAAGTCAATACAGAGAGACAGGATAAAGCCTGGAATGAAGGCATCATTGAACAGCTGAATCAGGGTTAATTTGTAATTTATAATTGCCGCATTAGATAATAAATGTCCCTCTTGTTAAATGGTTTAAGTCATGTTTCTATATTCAAATTTAGAACCAAAACATACCCCTACCTGATACAGTCCCCCAATTTCCACTATCACTCCTAATATAACCATATACAATCCTCCACGTTCTGATCCCTTTGTTAGTCTAAGAATGGTCTAATTCAATAAGCTTTGTGTGATCTAAAATTAAGCACCATAAAAGGGGAAGCAACATGACCAGGAGTTCTTTAACTGTTTTCTTTTTATCAGTCCTACCCATGGCTCGCAATGATTGATAAAGCACATCTTAGAGGTGGCCATGAGTGAGCCTCATGCATCATTCCCTACCGTGGGCCACACTGTCGGCTTGCATCCACACTATAGCCATGGTTCTTCCTTCCTAATGGCACCCAGATGTTGTTTCTAAGGCTATCCTTGTGGTCACAGTACTCCCAGTTCTAAGAACAGACCTGATTCTTCCACAGCTAATCTCGCTGTGCCTTGTCAATGCTTAGTTATGAGTGAGCCTGAGACTCAGTTCTGTCCAATGAGACATGAGGGGAAGTCCATGAGGAGCCTTCTGGAGAAACTTCCCTCAATCCTGAGGGGCAGCTATAAGAGAAGTCATCCCCATTCCTCTTGACAATTGCTTGTGTGAATGTGGACAAAGAATCACTGCTGTTTTCCATGAGGATGAAGCCAATGCCAAGGACTTCAGAAGAAAATGATGGGAAGAATCCAGGTCCTTGACTGCACACTGAGCTGTTCAACTGACCAATCCTGGAGCACTCCTTACCTTAGTAGAGACTTTTAGTAGTGCAAGATAATGCATTTTCCTATTTTCAATCCAATTTGATTTAGACTTTCTGACATTTGCAACTTAAAACATGATACATCTCCAAAGCAGGAAGATGTCTTGTATTTAACCATTTATTCCTTTCCTTATAACCCTAGGATCTTTTTGTATATTGTTTTTGATGGTTGAAGATCAATTTTTCATTAACTGTCTGACACAGGGGTGATGTGAATTGAAAAGGACATTTTAGGAATCAGCTACTCTTCAGTTCTCTTTCCCAACACAAATCAACTGGTACATAATTGTATTAGTCGATAGGATAGGATAGGATAAGATAGGATGCAGTACCAAACCCTGAAATCTCAGGGACTTAGCACACATTAAAAAGTTTATTTCTCCACAGCACAAAATTTGATGCAGGTGAGCCAAAGCTGTCCTCCACCTGGTGAGTCAAGAATCCAGGCTTCTTCTTCTTTTTTTTAAAGATTTTATTTATTTATTTGGCAGAGAGAGAGCAGGAGAGCGGCAGAGGGAGAGGGAGAAACAGGGCCCCTGCCGAGCAGGGAGCCCGATGTGGGCCCGATCCCAGGACACTGGGATCATGACGTGAGCCCAAGGTAGTCGCTTAACCAACTGAGCCACCCAGGTGCCCCAGGAATCCAGGCTTCTTCTATACAGAAATTCTGCCTTCTCAGTTGGGGGCTTCCAAGGTCACCATGATGGGGAAGAGAGTACATGGAGATAGCAGGCTAGCTCTTAAACACCCTCTTCCAGAAGTGACACATCCCACCTTACATTCACATTTCATTGGTAAGAACTGGACACACATCTGGCCTAACAGCTAGGAAGTATAGTTTCCCCTGATGCCTGGAAAGGAGAGGAGAACCAGGTATGAAGAAGTTCTTTCAGTCTCTATCGCTGTAATACATATATTTCTGTGTAAAATATGTAACGTCTGTGTAATCAGGCCACTGTTCCACGTGTCAGTAAAGGAAACAACTCTGTTATACAAAAGGCATCTCGGTAATTTATTTGTTAAAGTGGGCTTCTCTGCTCTGAGAAGTAAAAAATTATTACAAAAATTGCCTTTAATTACATCCACTTTTTAAAAGCTAAATATGGGAATTCAGCAGTACGGTTGTTTCACACTAAAATAGCATTCTTTAAAAAGAGGGACTATGAAAGGGGAAAAAAGGGGGTATAGTCTCCAAAAATATCAATGTCATAAAAGACAAAAGCTAATGATGAACAGTTCCAGATTAGAGGAGACTAAAGACACATGACAACTAATAGGACATGTGATCCTGGTCTGGAATCAGTACTAGAAGAAATAATACTATAAAGGACATGGAGTCAATTGGGAAAAATTGGAATATAGACAATGGATAAGGTAAAAGTATCTCTGTTATATTTACTGAAGCTGATAGCGGTACTATGGAACTATAAAAGAATATTCTTATTCTTGGGAAATACACACTGAAGAATTTAGGGATAAAGAGTCATGAAGTATGCAACTTACTAAAAAAAGATGATGTACCATGTTCATGAATCATAACACTCAATTTTGTTAAATGTCAATTCTTGCCAAATTGACCTATAGATTCAATGAAATTCTGATAAAAATCCCAATAAGTTCTTCTGTAGAAAGTGCCAAGATGATTCTAAAATTTATCAAAAAATGCATACAATATAGAATATCCAAAACAAATTTGAAAAAGAAGAACAAAATTGGAGTTGACTTCAGTACTTAGTACAAAGCTTCAAGAAGGAAGACAATGTGGTATTGGTGTAAGGGTAGACATATAGATTGTTGGAACAGAATGGAGACTTCAGAAACAGATCCACATATGTACAGTCAATTGATTTTCACCAAGGCAATTCAGTTCTGCCGGGTGCAGGCATGGAGAGAATGCAGAGTTGTGTAAAGTAGGAACTTCCCAGGGTCTCAATAGGAAACAGATGGCACACAGAAATTGGGGTCATTTTAAATTGGTTTAATAAAGGGACTCCTTAAAAGATGATGGAAGAGACCCTCTGCCAGTTCCAGGCCTTGAACCTTAAGAAGGTCTGTCAGCTTCTGCCTTTGCAATTTTGGGAGCCCTTGAGTCACCAGGTCCAGCTACTCTGCAGGAGAGACCACGGGGAAAGAGCTTGTGGTGGGCCATACAGAAAGGGCGAGGCTCTTGACTGCTTGGGGAGAGAGAGAAGTCTTACCTTCCCAGAACCCCAGCTGGGCCCAGCCTTCCTGCTGTCCCCACCAGACATGAGAGCGTTCCAGCCCCAGCCACCGTGTGACCTCAGCTTTGTGAGAGACAACTTGTGAGACCAGCGGAAGAATCATCCAGAGGTGGGGTGCCTGGGTGGCTCAGTTGGTTAAGCATCTGCCTTCAGCTCAGGTCATGATCTCAGGGTCCTCGGATCGAGTCCCACATTGGGCTCCCTGCTCAGCCAGGAGCCCGCTCCTCCCTGTCCCTCTGCTGCTCCCCCTGCTTCTGCACCCATTCTCTCTCTTTCTGGCTCTCTCTGTCAAATAAATAGATTTTTAAAAATCTTTTAAAAAAATCATTTAGTGGAGCTTTGGTCACTCACAGACTCATGGGAAACAATAAAATGGTGATGATTCTAAGTCAGTCAGTTGTGTTTTTTTTTTTTAAGGATTTATTTATTTATTTGAGAGAGAGCATGAGTGGGGAGAGAGTAGAGGGGAGTCTCAAGCAGACTCCCTGCTAAGTGCAGAGTCCAGTGCGGGGCTCAATCTCACCACCCTGAGATCATGACCTAAGCTGAAACCAAGAGTCTGATGCTTAACTGATAGAGCCACCCAGGCGCCCCTAAGTCAGTCAGGTTTTTTTAAAATAAAATATTTTATTTATTTACTTGAGAGAGAGAGAGCATGAGCAAGGAGAGAGGCAGAGGGAGAGCAAGAAGCAGACTCCCCACCAAGCGGGGAGCCCGATGTGGGGCTCCGTCCCAGCACCCTGGGATCATGACCTGAGCTGAAGGCAGATGCCTAACCAACTGAGCCACCCAGGTGCCCCAGTCAGTTTTTTGATAGCTAACTAAAATGGCCAACAGGCAGCAACCCCCCAGAGAAGGAGCCTGGAAATAAACATTTCAACTTCACTCTTCTCCCTCCCTCTAATCTCTTTGGAGGTGTTCCCCATAATTTGAACTTAGAAGCAGAAGGCAAGGGAGTCTTCCATGTTTTCCACAGAGGTTAGCGTCTTAGAGCACAGAGCAGGGGAGAGGAGAATGGAGATTGCATCTGGAGAGGTGAAAAGAAGATATTCAGCAGAGTCCAACCCCTCCCCTTCAGCCCAGGGGGAAAATTTGTCTCCCTGTTACAGGAGACACTCAAAGTCCTTCAACTTCCATGTTATGGGAAAATGTCTGTTCAGTCATGGTTCCACCTGAAACCTGAAATATTAGCTAACACTGGTGTTCTTCATATCAGATGGCTAGGATAAGGGTGTGGAAAAGTGACCAATTAATATGAAACCTAGCTATTACCATCCCTGCTTCTGTGACTGGACATGAGGTCTAAGGCAGTGGTGATCCTATCTGTTTTCTTCCACATTCACTTCATGTTTCTCTTCTCCTCAGAGAGCACCTCAGCTGGATGGAGTTCTTTTCCTGGTAGGGGGAACTCAAGCCTTCATTCTTATGGGATTTGGGTCCTTTGTGGTCTGGTTTTATTCTGTGGCTACCACTTCCCATTGACAAGGACAACTGGACAATTGAGTACTAGGAGGCACCCAGCAAATCCTCTGTGCTCTTCACAGAGTTCTCAGCCATCCTCAGGTAGCAGCAACCCAATTTATCCCTGGTCATCAGGATCAATGACCCCAGTCAGCACAATAGTCCCATTCTTTGCTTTGCTCCCTTGGGCACTAGGATCTTCAAATCCACAGAGGCCAAGGTCACAGGGACAAAAAGCAAATATTCTTCAGTAGCCAGAGAGACCACTTCCAGCTCCAACCCTTGGTTCCCAGGCCTGTGCATTCTGGTTAGGAAAAAGGAAACACCATATATTAGTCACTGGCTGAAAGTAAACCTTAATTTATAGGTCAGCAGCCCAACCTCACAGGGTGATGTCTCCCAGCTGGTGTCAGGACTAAGCCTTCAGCAGGCCATTCCACTGTTCTGTCAACACCAACTGCTTCCATGTCATAGGGCAAGACAGTGAAGTTCATGGACACTGAGCCCATTGTTCCACTTCTTTTGCCATAAAATGCACAGCCTAGTCTTAGGCAGTTGCTGTGTGGGATTTGATGGTGGTGGATAAGGTGTTCCAAGAATCCAAAAACTGGTGCAACTGGCAAAAGCAGGGAGAGCTTGCCACTGATTTTTCCAAAGTCAATCTTTCCAAGTCCCTGACCAGTAGAGTTACTGTCCATGTATCACTATAGTTCTGTACCTTAGGCTCCCTCTTCTTCCACGTGAAATGAACAAGGAGATGCAGCATCTAGAGTTCTGCACCTAAGGATTCCCCTTCACCACTGTCTTTCTGGGCCACCCTTTGGCAGAGGGTTGGTGTAGCAGCCACCCACTTACAGCTGGTGAGGGTGTGACAGGTAGATCCAGCAATAAATCTAGCTCATGTTTTTTTTTTTTTTTTCCTCTATTAACTGGCCACAGGGAACTCCTCACAGGGCCCTGGTGTAGGCTGAGAGAGAGGCAACAAAGCAGCAGGAACAGGAGCATGGGCATCTGTGCCACCTGCTTATGCAGGTGACCTGTGTCTTCCAGACCTGCTTCTGAGACTAAGCACACCCTTTTTATTTTATAAGAGATCTGCTGTGTGTGTCTTATTTTGACGTTTTGATGGAATATATAGCACCCAGTTCGTGATGGGCAGTTTGGGTCATAGTTGTTTGTTTGTTGTTAAATAGAGAATAGTTGAAGGCTTTCCTGAGCTGAGTCCTCCCAACAAGGGATGCAGCCCATGGTGACTTCTTAAAGAGGGAGCTGGACGAGTAAGTATCGCCACCTCCCTCCCTCCTTTGCTCCCTCCTTCCCTTTGATCTCCTTCTGGGTTTGCCAAGGGCTGAGCCTCAATGCAATTCAGAGAATAAGAGGTTCATTGAAGACTGTAGACCACCTATGTCTGGATCTAGAAAGGCAAATAAAAGATAGCCTGCATCAGGTGAATATAGTAAAGGGAGGAGCAAGGGAATTAAGAATAAAGTGACATATCATGACATTTAAGCAGGGTAAGGGGGGGATGGGACGCCTGGGTGGCTTAGTGGGTTAAGCGTCGGACTTCGGCTCAGGTCATGATCTCAGGTCCTGGGATCGAGTCCCTTGTCAGTCTCCCCGCTCAGTGGGGAGTCTGCTTCTCTCTCCCCCTTCTTGTGCTCATGCTCTTTCTCAAATAAATCAATAAAATCTTTAAAAAACAAAACAGGGTAAGGGGGTTGATGAGAACACGTGAAAAGGAGGAAAGCAGTGAGAGAATGCAGGACCCATACCTATGGGTCCAAATGCAGGTCACAGGGTAATTAAGTGAGGTTACTAGAGCAAGTTGGAAAGATAGAAGGTGCCTGTCCAAGAAGGGAACTGCTCAAAATAGAAATTCTGTGTGAAATACTGGTTACAGTTCAATGGAACTTTCTGCAATGATGGAAATATTCTATATCTGCGCCGTCCCGCACCTGAAATGTGACTAGTGTGATGGAGACCCTGATTTTTATATTGTATTTCATTTTAATTGATTTGCATTTAAATAGCCACACGGGGCTAGTGGCTACTGAATTGGACAGTACAGGTCTAGAGTGGGATCATATCAACTGTTTCATTGGGGGGTGCAATCCTAGGACAACAAAGAGCAATGGAAAAAAAAAAGGAAGGAGGGGACTCAAACATAATGTGGTGAATGACTGAGCTGGTCACAGCTTCACAAGCAAACCCACCAATGGCTTGGCCACATGGGAAGTCTCTGGTGGTGCCGTGTAGCACTGTCAAATGTGGGGACAGCCCATCATGGGGAAGAAGGGAGATGCACTCCTCTACTGGGCCCTTGCCATCTCCTGCCTTCCACCGTCCAATGCCCTGCACAGGGCATTAACTACCCCACTATGACTTGGGCAGGGAAGATGGCGCCAGGCTTCCTCTAATCTGGGAATGGCGGGAGGAGCCAGTCGGTGGGTCAGTTTGGACCTGGGTGCTGAAGCTGCTGCTGCTTCATGAGTGGGTATGAGGGAGGTCAGGCTAAAGCCAGGCCCTCACCCTGGGGGAGTCTGAGTCAACTGGGATGGTAGGAGATGAGGTGAGCCCACTGAGCAAGAGGCCACGGTTGGGGTATGGGGTCAGAGGGAGCCTGACCCGCGGTCTGGGGTGGTGCATAAACTCAGTTAGGGATCTTGTAAGTGACCTTGGGGATGTCACCTGGCACTTCAAACCTTAGTTCCCTCTTCTACGCAATGGGTAACAGGACCTACCTCACATGCTGGCTCACGTTGTTCATACGTATCACCCGGTATTATTACAATAACTTTGTGACAGTAGGTGAGGAAGCTATCATTTTTGTCATGTCACAGGAATGAAAATGGAGGCTGAGAGAGATTAGATGAAAATACTTATTAATTACAGAACCAGAGTTCATCTGACTCAGCCTCTTACTCCTGCCACCACATTCCACCTTCCCCTTGAGATTTCATCAAAGCATTGGATTTCAAAACTCGAAGAGAGAGAAGGGTTCAAGCATGAAGGTGAGTTAAAAGTTACACATGGGTGCAGATATGATACAGGGTAAAATGTGGGGGAGGACAATGTGCAATCCTAAAATTTCTTAATTGATTTTAACGAAGCAAAATGTGCCTTGAAAGCGGTTTACAGGTATAGTTTTAGAAGGACTCTAGAAAGCGTTTGTTTTGAATTCATTTCTTCCTGTTGAATTGCAGTGATCTGTTGAAATGTAAAATAGAGGACTCAGTGTTCCAACAGTTTTCAGGGGAGCTGGTCTCATTTGTTGGGCGAGCGCAGCAGGGAAGCGAGATCACACGCACTCTGACTCCTCAAGAACTACCTTCGTGCTTCCTCCTGCCAAGTCACAAGCTCGGCGGTCATGACCTCTAATCCCTTGGACCCAGAGGCCTCTCAGACCGCGAGAGCCTCAGTCACACCGCTCCCACTGCAGCACACCTCTTGCAGATCTTAGTTCCGAGGAAAAGAAAACCAGAGGGAAGATTAACTGTGCAAAAAAAATCCTCCGGACTGCTCTGCGTAAAACCCAATAATTACAACGAGCTGCGAACGGTTCCATTTTTTCACACTTCATATAAGTACAGAGGGAAGTCAAGACTCTCTTAAAAATAGGGCTGCTGTTTTCTAGCCTCCAAACTCTCTGAGAAAAGCGATATGGGAGCGACTTTACTGAGATGGAGCTAGCTAGTCAGAGCTCTTAAGGAAGCCTGTGGTTCCCTGAGGCGCACAGCAGAGATGAGCCCTTTCATAACTGAAGACTTCTGTACATTGTATGGACTTCATAAGGCGAGGGAAACAGGAGCCGGCACCTGTTAACTCATGCTCCTGCCTTGGGAAGCTCTTGCTGGAAGGGGATGAGAAGGTCATCCAAACAGTAGACTGAGTCAGGCGTCCTGGACACCTAGGGGCTCCTCATCATAAGGGAGACAAATGGGGATTCTGTGTCTCCAAACTTACTCCCCCAGCCCTAGACCAGAATGTGGTGGCAGAGCCGAAAGATATGATGATAATCAATATGCTAAGAGGTACAATGATAACCAATCAGCTTTGTGGGGAGCTGAATGGTGGGCTACTACGGATATGAACTATCTCCAAGGCTGTTTTTCGTGATAGGGAAGAAGAGTCTCAACGACGCTATATTGTGGGAATGTGGAATGCTATATAAATGAATTTCAGATCAACCTTCCACCAAAAGAGATGGAAACTGTGCTGTCAGAGAAGAAACAAGTCTATTTTATGTCCTTATGTTCTTATGTCCCAAATGGTGCCTTCCATGGATTGAGTTGGACTCAACAAATCTTTGTCATCAATGCTGATAGTAAAAAAGGCCTGATTAAAATTTAAAAAACCTGTCCTGGGTTTTCCAAAGTAATTATCTGTTTGCCTTTCCCTGTCGGTGGTCAGGGGAGGAAAATATGTATGCTTTGACTTCACATTATCTTGTGAGATATTCACATTAACTGGCTGTCATTGCACAAACAGCTGTGAAAAAATGTTTCAAAACTATTCGTCCTCTTTAGACTATTTCTCATTTCACTTCCTCTCCTTTATCCAGCATTTTACAAATGTCATTTAAGCTTCTGCTCCTTGCTGGGTGTGTGATGTTGATAAAATGACATAATTTCTTTGATCTTACATTTCTACATTTGTGAGGTAAGGATAATAATAATAATAATAATAATAATGATAATACCTACGTCCCAGGAGTGTTCTGAAAAATGAATGAGCTATCGTTTGTGAATGTCCTTAGCAGGGTGCTTATGCACGGCAGCTATTCATAGCACTGTTGGATTAACAAACATGCAAAAATGCCGGTTAAGTTTTACCGGTGATATAAAAATTTCTCTTTGGACTCTGATGTGACTATCAGCAGGAAAAGAGAACGGAGCAGGAAATGTTTGGAAAGTACTTTTGAGGAAAGTCAATGACGTAGGACTGAAAATTTTTCTCAGGTTTAGGCCAGTTCTGCCTTTTCTGAAATATGGGCAGTTTGAGTTTTCTTTTGTTTTTGAAGAATCGTGTTTAAATCAAAGACCTTCCTACATCTGGATTATTTTCAGAGTAAATACCAAAAAATCATCAGGAAAAAAAAATCCTGCAGAATTTCTGGTTCTATCTGGATCTAAATTGATACATTCTTATCATCTGTTTTATACTTTTTTGTAAAATGGGGCAAACTGTAACTTTCATGAATCCTGTCATTCTCAATTAAAATTTTGTGCACAAACAAAAAACAAAACAAAAAAACCCCTCATGCAATGTTTCTGCTAGTAAGTCCAGAGATTCATGGAAATCAGGTCATTTGAAAGATCGTCATCAACAGTAAATATTTAGTGATTGCCTCCCATTTAATGCAACATGCTGCACACTATGACATGATTCAAGCCTCTGGGAAACATATTCAAATCATTCAAAAGGAGTGTTGATTATGAATGCGTTATACTATGAGAAAACAATCCTCTTTCTTTTTCTTTTTTGTCTATTATTTTTTTTCTCTTTGAATTTGTATAATTGTGGTATTAAACTGGGACACCTCCCGTGGGGAGTGGGAAGAGGACAATTGGATGTAAAGTGATCTGGGGGTCGGATTAGGCAGGACAGGCAGGGGCTGGATTATTCATCTGGCTTGAGCTTTGTCTTTTTTATACATGAGCTAAGAACTAAAGTCGTTATTTAGAAACAAAAGAAGAAACTTCCTCATTAAACCTAACTTTTATGGTCATAAGGTGACAAGTCCACTAGTGAAATTAGGGTCAGGAGAGAGGACACACCGGGCTATGATGAATTATCCAATAAAATCCTGTGGAAATACCCAGGATAGCATACAATCCAGTTGCGGAGGGATGAAGAAGGCCCCTTCTTGGAGGAGGGGCAGACGTAACTTGAACTTTCATGGATGAGTAGGAGTTAGCCATAGGAAAGAGGATCAAGAAGGGAAGGAACTATGAATGCCCAGGAGCTCTGATCCAAGGACTAGCAACCACCACGTTAGGATTGGTTGCAGAGCTAAGAGATAAGGCCAGAAAGGTGAGCAGAGGTCAGCTCACGAAAGACCTTAACTGTCATGAAGGCAATGGAGATTCAGTAAAGGATTTAGGTTGGGGGAAGGCCTTAAGCAGATTTGCCTTTGTGTAAGGACCTTCGGGACTAGTGTGAGCAGACTGAGGGACATATACTGGCTATTGGCCCAGTTTTCCTGCAGTGTTTCAGAGGGATGAAAGGGATATATAATAAACCTGTTCCTCAAGTTTAATATAATTTTAATTTCCTAATGTTGTTCTTAGAAGCAACTCAGAGATCTCAAATAACTACTGAACTATATAAATTCAACTTGTGAACTTCATGTAAATATATACTGAGGATGTGTTGGTAGGTTTTTATAGAAACAAGAATTTCAAGATAAGCTGGGTGTAGTTCTAGAGATGGTTTTCCCCTTGTGCAATCGCTATGGTTTGGTTCCTTTGATTTATCGTTTAAAATCATTAGTCATGTCAGATGTCATGAACAGTTGTATAATTAGGGATCTATACTCCCTCTTTGAAGGACACAAACACCTCCATGAGACACAGATGGTACCTCCAAGGTTTTTCTTAGATGATTCAAAAATGAAATCAGAATGGGGCGGCTGGGTGGCTCAGTCGGTTGAGTGGCCGACTCTTGGTTTCCATTCAGGTCATGATCTTAGGGTCCTGGGATTGAGCCCCACACTGGGCTCCATGCTTGGTCAGGCTCTGTGCTCAGTGGGGAGTCTGCTTGTGGATCCTCTCTCTCCTTCTCCCTCTGCCCCTCACCCAGCTCACTCTCTCTCTCTAAAATAAGCAAATAGATGTCTTTTAAAAAAATGAAGTCAGAATATATTTTTAATTATTTAGTTTCCCAATATTGTAAAACATAACAGATTACATTACTCAGTGGTTTCATTTCCATAGTGCAAAGCACTCTCAGGAGTAAGGACACTCATGACCTTATAAAGATAGATTCTGGGAAACATAAAAGTGTGGAAACATATGCATTCTTTCTGTTCTTTCAAAAGTGTAAGACCTATTTTTGTGCAGAGAGAGGTGGTGCCTCTCCAAACATTACAACTCCAAACATTTCTCAGCCAGTGGCCTCTTCTATTATTCCTGGCAGAAAAATTTACTCCTTCACTTATAGACCAACTTCCTAGGAAGCCTAATACCAACCTTTCAAAATCAAAGAATATAAAAGAACTTACAGCAAAAAGTAGAAGTCACCTGCCCAAACTCCTATACATTTTCCAGAGGCTACTACTTTGCATCATTTTCTTATTGTTTCCTGATTAATCAACTTTAGACATTTTCTTTTTACTTCCTGCTATGGCAAGTGAAGATTTAGCATATTTATGCCACATATCAGTTCATTTACCTCCCTTCTCATGCTTGTTAGTCATATCCCTTTACTGTGTTTAGTTCTTTATTGTAGAAGTTGCAAATGGATGGCCCGGAGGCTAGGTCAGACTGTAGATGTGTTTTGTTTGGATTCCCCTTAGTTAAAAAACAAACAAAGAAACAAGACAGCATTGAAAAATTGTTAAGACTTAACATTAAAAAAAAATCCAAATGTTTAGCTTCTCACAAAAAGTCAGATGGGGTATGTTTTAGTTTCCTAGTACCACAAACTAGGTGGCCTAAAACAACAGAAATTTTATTCTCTCACTGTTCTGGAAGCTAGAAGTCTGGAATCAAGGTATTGGCATGGGCCATAATCTCTCTGAAAGCTATAGAAGAGAATCCCTCTTTGATTCTTCCCAAGCTTCTGAGGGTTGCCAGCAAACCCTGGTGTTCCTTGGTTGGTAGGTGTTATCACTCAAATTTCTGCCTCTGTCTTCATGTGGCTGTCCTCCCTCTGGGTCTGGGTCTCTTTGTTCAAATCTCCCCTTCTTAGGAGGATACCAGCTATTGGATTTAGGGCCCACCCTGATCCTGTGTAACCTCACCTTAACTAATTATATCTTCAAAGACACTATTTCCAAGTAAGATCACATTCTGAGGTTCCAGAAGGACAAGAATTTGGTGGGGGTGGGGGTGGAGGGAGACAAACCCAGGACATGGCATATATGACTCTGTCCTAAGAACTGACTGAAGTTCAGCCCAGTGGGGCAAGCACCTACGAGTATGCCAACATTCCCGTCACATCTATGAGGCAAACACTTGCATCAATATGGAGCCCTGTTTCTCATTTATGTTACCTGCTTTGCTCCCATAAACAGCTATTTGCTAACTGTGCTACCGTTTACCTTTATAACTTTTATCTTTCTATCATCTATCTATCTATCTATCTATCTATCTATCTATCTATCTATCTCTTGGCTCCAGAGGCTCCATAACCAATGTGGGGCTGAACTCATGACCCTGAGATCAAGAGTCCAATGCTCTACTGGCTGAGCCAGCCAGGTGCCCCCCTTTATAACTCTTAAATAATATACCAAAACTCCGATTTCATGTTTCATAAGCTTTTGTCAGTATCTCACAGCTTCCTTCTTGTTTTGTAAGACCAAGATATTGGGCTTTTTCCACTTTCCCCTCTCTCTTCTATTCCCTTTCCATCTCACAGATTTTGTCAGAAGCACCTTAATTATTGTTATGGGTTGAATTGTGCCCCCCTCCCAAATTCATATGCCAAAGTTCTAGTCCTCAGTACCTCAGAATGTGACCCTATTTGGAAATAGGGTGATTACAGATATAATTAGTTAAGATGAGATCATACTGAAGTAGGGTGGGTCCCTAATCCAGTATGACTGATGTCCTTAAAAGGGGGAAATTTAGAGACAGACATACCCACAGGGAGAATGCCAGGTCAAGGTGAATGCAGAGATTGGGGTGATACAACAGAAGCCAAGGAATGCCAAAGATTGCCAGCAAACCACCAGAAGCTAGGGGAGAGGCATGGAAAAGATTCTCCCTAACAGCCCTCTGAGGGAACCCACATTACTGACATCGTGATCTCCAATTTCTAGCCTCCAGACACCCAAACATCACTAGACGATCTCACTGAGTTGAGGAGCCAGAGATAAGGACTTGGGGAGGCTGGGATGGCTGTAGTTAGTGGGGCAGAATATCAAAGGGGAGGGAGAGATGCAGAGAAAGAGATCCAAAAATCTGCATGGGGATTTCCATATTATTTGACAGAATAGTAATCTGAACCTATGTAAGGTGAAACTACATGGGCTGAGCAAAGAACACAACCCTGGGAGCTATGAGCTAAACAATCCTGCAGCTCAAACGGGGCTAAGAGACATTATTGCCTCCTAACCATGTGAAGAAAACATGAAAAACCTGAGGCATTCAATACAGAACCGGGAAGTGTTATGTCTGTAGAGGGACTAAATAAGCATTAGAATAAAAGCTACTTTATTTTTTTTTTAAGATTTTTTTGTTTATTTGGGAGAGAGAGAGCACAAGTGAGGGGAGGGGCAGAGGGAGACACTCCTGAAGACAATCCTTGATCCCACAACCCTGAGATCATGACCTGAGTCAAAACCAAGAGTCAGACACTTAACCAACTGAGCCACCCAGGCACCCCAGAATGAAAGCTACTTTAGATCTGCCTGAACAAAGCTTTATTTTTTTTTTTAAAGATTTTATTTATTTATTTGTCAGAGAGAGAGAGAGCACAAGCAGGGGAGCGGCAGGCAGAGGGAGAAGAAGCAGGCTCCCTGCTGAGCAAGGAGCCCAATGCAAGACTTGATCCTAGGACCCCAGGAACATGACCTGAGCTGAAGGCAGACACTTAACCAACTGAGTCACCCAGGCGGCCCTGAACAAAGCTTTAAACTAGGTCTTGAAATAATTAAGCTGATCCTCAAGTAACTAAATTGCCTGCCAAGCAAATTTAACATTCATTAAAAGAATACAACAAAATTTGACATCATAATATTCATAATGTTCATAGTCAAAAATCACTAGACAAGTGAAGAACATAAAAATATGACCTCTAACTGGGAGAAAAATGAGCCAATGTTTCTTTCTTTTTTTTAAAGATTTTATTTATTTATTTGAGAGGGAGAGAGAGCAGGGGGAGGGGCAGAGGGAGAGGGACAAGCAGACTCTGTGTTGAGTGTGGAGCCTGACGGGGGGCTCCATCCCATGACCCATGAGATCATGACCTGAGCCGAAATCACAAGTCAGACGCTTAACCGACTGAGCCACCCAGGTGCTCCAGAGCTGTTTTCTGTTCCTAGACTCAGAAATGACAGGTGTGATGGAATTAACAGGCAAGGAATTGAAAACAGCTATTTTAAATATGTTCAAATGTTTAAAGGAGAAGAAAAATAATAAAGAAAGATTGGAATGTATAAAAAGAACTAAATGGGTACTTCCAGAGGTAAAAAAAATAGAATATGTGAATTGAAAATTTCACTAGATGAACTTAATAGCAGTTTAGATACTGCAGATGGAAAGATCAGTGAATTTGAAGACACAGCAATAGACATCATCTGTATGGAAAAAGATAGAGGAAAAAACTGAAAAACAATTAATGGAGCCTCAATGACCTACGAGACAATTTCAAGAGGTCAAACATATTGAGGTCCCAAAGGAGAAGAAAGATGTGGAGAAAATATCTGAAGTAATGGTAAAAAAAATTTCCAAATATGATTAAAATTATTAAAAATCCATAGATCCAAAAAGATAAATGAAAGTCGAGCAAGAAAACAAAGAAGACCATTGCAAGGCACATAATAATTAAATTGTTATGACCAGTGACAAAGAGAACATTTAGTTTTTTAAAAATTTTTATTTACTTATTTGAGAGAAAGGGAGAGAGAGAAAGAGAGCATAAGGAGGGGGAGGGGCAGAGGGAGGGGGAGGAAGACTCCCCACTGAGCAGGGAACCGACGTAGGGCTCAATCCCAGGACCCTGGGATTATGACCTGAGCTAAAGGCAGACACTTAACCAACTGAGCCACCCAGGCACCCCGAAGAAAACACTAGTAAAGTAGCCAGAAAAAAAGAAAAACTTATCACAGACCTCTCACTAGAAACTGTGTAAGGCAGAAGACAGTGAAACAGTTTTCAAAATGGTGAAAGAAGAAGACTGTCAATCTAGAATTCTATATTTAAAAAAAATGCCTTTCAAAATAAAGAAAAAAAATCAAAACTTTCAGACGAACAAAGCTAAATGAATTTGTTGTTCGCTGACCTATACTACAAGAAAGGGTAAACAATATTCTTCAGGCTGAAGGAAAGATCAAATAATCTTGGATCTACACAAAGGAGTGACAAGCTTCAGAAATGATAAATATACGGGTAATTACAACAGATCCTTTACTTAATTTTAATTTCTTTTAAGAATGTTGATTGTTTACAGCAAAAGAAACAATTTGGGTTCTGTAATATATGCAGAATTAAAATCTTGACAAAAACAGCAAAAAGGATGGGAGGGGGAAATGGAAGTATAGTGTGATAAGGTTCTTTAAGATTTATTTATTTATTTGAGAGAGAGAGAATGAGAGACAGAGAGCATGAGAGGGAGGAGGGTCAGAGGGAGAAGCAGACTCCCTGCTGAGCAGGGAGCCCTATGTGGGACTCCATCCCGGGACTCCAGGATCATGACCTGAGCCGAAGGCAGTCGCTTAACCAACTGAGCCACCCAGGCGCCCCATGATAAGGTTCTTTAAAAAAAAATTTTTTTTTTAGTTATTTAAGAGAGTGAGTGCGTGCACATGCGAGCAGGGGCAGCGGGTAAAGAGCAGAGGGAGAGGGACAAGCAGACTCCACACAGAGCACAGAGCCCGAGGTGGGGCTTGGTCCCAGGACCCTGAGATCATGACCTGAGCAAAAATCAGGAGTTGGACGCTTAACCAACTGAGCCACCCAGGTGTCCCTTGTGGTAAGGTTCGTACACTAAACTTGAAGTAGTATAATATTTGAAGGTAGCTTCTGCTAAGTTAAAGGTGCATACTGCAAGTCCTAGAGCAAGAACACACACATACACAAAAGAGGTACAGTTAACAAGTAAGTAATGGAGATAAAATGGAATACCTGAAATAGAAATAGACTGAACACTCTAATTAAAAAGTAAGGATTGTTGGGATGCCTGGGTGGCTCAGTCGGTTAAGCGTCTGCCTTCGGCTCAGGTCATGATCTCAGGGTCTTGGGATCGAGTCCCGCATCGGGTTCCCTGCTCACCAGGGAGTCTGTTTCTCCCTCTCCCTCTGTCTCTTCCCCCTGCTCGTGCTCTCTCTCTCAAATAAATAAATAAAATCTTTAAAAAAAACAAAAAGTAGGGATTGTTGAACTGGATTTAAAAAAAAAAAAAAAGGAAGACCCAAATAGATGCTATATACAAGAAACTTGCTTTAAATATAAAGACACATATAGGTTAAAAGGATAAAAAAAAGATAAAACATGAAAAAAAAAATCATGAGAGAGCTAGAATGGCTCTAGTACAAAGAAAGTAAACATCAGAACAATGAATATGCCAGATGTAAAGAGGGACATTTCAGTATGAGAAAGGGTGGAGGGTTAAATTCATCAGGATGATACAATTTCTAAATGTATATGCAGCTAATAACAGCATTTCAAAATACACAAAGCACAAATTGATAGAATTAAAGGAGAAATAGAAAAATCCACAATTGCAGTGGAAAAATTCCACTCAGTTCAGTAACTGATAGTTTAAGTAGGGAATCTGTAAGAATATACAAGACCTCTAAGTCACATTGACCCACTGACATTTAAAGAACACTTTTTCCTTATCATAGAACACTATACCCAACAACAGAAGAATACATATTCTTTCTAACTGACTTAGAATAATCACTAAAATAGGCCATATATTGGACCACAAAACAAGTTTTGATAAGTTTAGATGTACTGAAATCATAGTAAGTAGGTCCTCAGACCATAACAGAACTAAATTAGAGACCAGTAGCTGAAAGATATATGAGAAGTCTAATTATCTGGGTAATCAACACATTTGTCATTAATTTCTGGATTAAAAAATAAATCACAAAAGGAATTTTAAAATGTTTTGAACCAACTGATAACAAAATCACAACATATCAAAATTTGTTGGATGCAGCTAAAACAGAGCTTAGGGGGAAATGTATAGTTTTTAATGCTTATATTTTTTAAAATGAGGTCTAAAATCAATAATCCATGCTTCATCTCAAGAAGTTAGTATAAAAGGAGTAAATTAAATCCAAGGTAAGTAAAAGGAAAGAAATAGTATAGAGTAGAAGTCAATGAAATAGAAAATGGATAAACAAACATGAATAACCAAAAGCTGGATCTTTATAAAATATCAATAAAATAATAAGCTACTAGCTAAACAGATAAAAAAATAGAGAATATAAATTAAAAATAACAGGGTTGAAAGAGGGGCAATCACACACACTGAAAGATAATAACGTGATACTATGAAGAACTTTATGTCAATAAATCCTATAACTCAGATTAAATGGACAAATTCCTTTAAGGACAAAAATAACCAAAACTGGCATAAGACTTAATAACTATTAAAGAAATTGAATTTGTAATTAAAAAACTTCCCACAAAAAAGCTCTAGTCCCATATGGCTTCACTAATCAATTCTATCAAACATTTAAGGAAAAAAATAATACAAGTTCCCAAAATGGAGAATGAGGGATTTTTTTTTTTTAGATTTTATTTATTTATCTGAGAGAGAATGGGAGACAGAGAGCATGAGAGGGGGAGGATCAGAGGGAGAAGCAGACTGCCCACTGAGCAGGGAGCCCGATGTGGGGACTCCATCCCGGGACTCCAGGATCATGATCCGAGCCGAAGGCAGCCGCCCAACCAACCGAGCCACCCAGGTGCCCCGAGAATGAGGGATTAATTCCCCTCATTTTAAGAAGCTAGTGTAGGGGTGCCTGGGTGTCTCAGTCATTAAGCATCTGCCTTGGGCTCAGGTCATGATCCCAGGGTCCTGGGATCGAGCCCCATGTTGGGCTCCCTGCTCCATGGGGAGCCTGCTTCTCCATCTCCCACTCCCCCTGCTTGTGTTCCCTCTCTCACTGTCTCTCTCTCTGTCAAATAAATAAGTAAATAAAATCTTTTTTTTTAAAGAAGCTAGTATATATGATACCAAAACCTAAAAAGACATTAAAAAAGTTTATAGACCAATATCCCTCATTTACTTAAGTGCAAAAATCCTTAACAAAATACTAGCAAGTCAAATAACGATATATAAAAATGGTAATATATGCTGACCAAACAGGGTTTATTCAAGGAATGCAAGGTTGGCTTACCATTTGAAGAGCAACTGATGCAATTCACCATATTAAGAGACTAAAAAAGAAAAAGTATATGATTATCTCAATCAGTGTATTTCACCGTGATAGTGAAATTAATGATAAAAAGCACATTGTTCTGTCAATAGATGCAGAAAAAGCACTGAGAAAAGTTGCACTCATTAATGATAAAAACATGTAGCAACTCAGGATTAAAATGGAGCTTCATCCAAGGTATATAGAATATCTGTGAAAAATATACAACTAACGTTACAACTTAATAGTGAAAGACTGAATGTTCTTTCCCTAAGATTGGGAACAAGGTAAGGATTTGGCTCTTACCACTTCTACTCAACACTAGAGGTCCAAGCCTATCAAAAACATAAGAAAAGGTAATAAAAAGCAATGCAGATTGAAAAGGAAGAAGTAAAACACTTTATTAGTGATAGCATAATCATATTTGTGGAATCCTAAAGAATCTACAAAAAACTTAATAGAACTAATATGTGAATTTAGCAAGCTAAAAGAACAGCAGGCCAATATACAAAAATCAGCTCTAATTCAAATATTAGCAATAAACTGAAGAAAGTGAAGTATTAAAAAAACATTTTAGGGGCGCCTGGGTGGCTCAGTCGTTAAGCGTCTGCCTTCGGCTCAGGTCATGATCTCAGAATCCTGGGATCGAGCCCCGCATCGGGCTCCTCGCTCTGCGGGAGGCCTGCTTCTCCCTCTCCACTCCCCCTGCTTGTGTTCCCTCTCTCGCTGTGTCTATATCTGTCAAATGAGTAAATAAAAATCTTAACAAACAAACAAACAAACAAACAAAAAAACATTTTAAATACCTTTCATGAAAATTAAAAAGCAATCACTGACCAAATGTTAAAATGCAGAACTATAAAACTTCCAGTTGGAACATAGGAGAAAATATATTTGACCTTGGGTTTGGTGATGAGTTTTTAGATATACCAAAAGCATGACCTATGAAAGAAAAATTTGGTAATTTGTACTTTATAAAAATTAAAAACATCTGTCCTGGGAAGACAATCAAAATCAAGCCTCAGACAGGCGGAAAAATATTTGGAAAACACATTATCTGATAAAAGACTTGTATGAAAAATATACAAAGAATGCTTAAAGCTCAACAATAAGAAAATAACCTAAATTGTAAGAAGGTGCACTAGATCTAAAAAACAAAACAAAACAAAAAGCTCCCCACACACATCAAAGAAGATATACAGATGGCAAATAAGCGTATGAAAAATGCTCAGTAGCATTTGACATAAGGGATCTTCAAATTAAAACAACAAGACACTGCTATATACCTGTTAGAATTGTTAAAATCCAAAAACTGACAATACCTGTTGCTGGTGAGCATGTGGAGAACAGGAACTCTCATTCATTGCCAGTTGAAAATGGAAAACAGTACAAACATTTTGGCAGTTTCTTACAAAGCTAAAAATAGTTCAGACATAATATTATTATATGATCCAGCAATTGCACTCCTAGGTTTTTACTCAATTGATCTGAAACATTGTGTTTACACAGAAACCTGCGCAGAAATCATGATCTCAGCTTTATTCATAATCACTCAAAATCGGAAGCAACAAAGATATCCTTTGATAGGTGAATAGATAAGCAAATTGTGGCACATCCATACACTGGAATATTTTTCAGTGATGAAAAGAAATTAGCTATCAAACCACACAAAGACATGAATGAATCTTAAATACATACTGCTAAGTGAAAAAATGCCAGTCTGAAAAGACTACTTGTATAATGACAATTACAATTACATATGGAAAAGGTAAACTAGAGCAATGTTAAAAAGATCAGTGAGTGGCCAGAGGCTTGAGGGGAACAGGAGAGGGTTAAATAGGTGAATCACAGGAGATTTTTTAGGGCTGTGAAACCATTCTATATGAGACTCTAACAGTGGATATGTGAATTTAATAGTTTTAGACATAATAGCTATCAACTGGAAACAACCTGAATGTCCAACCACAGGTGAATGGATAAACAGGGGCGCCTGGGTGGCTCAGTCGGTTAAGCGTCTGCCTTCATCTCAGGTCATGATCCTGGGGTCCTGGGATCAAGCCCCGCAGCGGGCTCCCTGCTCAGTGGGGAGTCTGCTTCTCCCTCTGCCTCTCTCCCCACTCCTGCTGTCTCTCTCTCATTCACATACTCTCTATCGAATAAATAGAAAATCTTAAAAACAACAACAAAAACAACAACATGGTACATCCATACAATGCAGTACTTACTCAGCAATAGGAAGAAAGGAGTTCCTGATAAAAGCTGCAACATGACAAATCTCAAAAACATTACATCCAGCAAGAGAAGCCAGTACTGCATACTTTATGATACAATTCATCAGAAATTCTAGAACATGAAAACTTGTCTGGCATGGGGTGGTGGCGGCAGTGGGGATTGATTGCAAAGGGGCACGAGGAAACTTTTTGTTTTTGTGGATGAAGACTATTTATTCTTTGTGTGGTGGTGACATGCCTTATATAATCTGCCACTCTATCATACCTAAATTGATTTTACAAAAAAGTTGATTTCTTTTTTTTTTTAAAAAGGGGGTACCAGTAAGACTGGATGATTTGTACACAAAGAAGGAGATTCTCTTCTTTTTTAAAATTTTATTTTATTATGTTATGTTATTCAACATTCATTACATCATTAGTTTTTGATGTAGTGTTCCGTGGTTCATTGTTTGCGTATAACACCCAGTGCTCCATTCAATACGTGCCCTCCTTAATACCCATCACCGGGCTAACCCATCCCCCAACCCCCCTCCCCTCTATAACCCTCAGTTTCTTTCTCAGAGTCCATAGAAGAAGGAGATTCTCAACTGATAAGACTCCCTTGAGACTACAGGTCAAGGGCTGGTTTTTATGATGGAAACTTCTCACATGCCAGAAGGAAGAGCTTTTCTCTACTGTACCAATCCCTTCCTAGCAACCCTCATTCTCTCTTGGCCGTTCTCTATAAAGGAATTCTCCTGTCCTCCCCAACCTCCAGGTGTAATCACCTGACTGGCAACTATTCTCTTTCACAGCTGGTCTGTTCCCTAGACTCCTTGAGATCATTCTGATTCTGCCCCCTTTTTCTTTCCCTCTGTAATACTTCCTATACCCTACAATTCCAGAGTTGTTCATGTGTTCTTAGGATTTTTACTTTGTGATGTGGATCCATTGATTTAATCCTAGTTGAAATGCATTGTATTAGTTATCTATTGTTGCATAACAAATACTGCAAAATTTAGGGGCTTAAAACCATAATAAAAAGGATGTGAGGATCATTGGGGTTCATCTTGGGGGCTGGCTAACCCCATCAGTAAATACTTTGTGTGTTTATGTCCATCTATTTCATTCTTATTCCTCAGCATGTTTCACTTGCTACCAAGAAAATACCAATCAATTTTATTATCAATTTTAGTATTAGATACTATGATAAATGTAGCTAAGACGTTTATAGTATTTCAAAGTTACACTTGTACATGCCTCTCTCTTTTTAAAAAATAGACTTTACTTTTTTGAGCAGAAAAATTGAGCAAGACATGGGCGCCTGGGTGGCTCAGACGATTGGGTGTCTGCCTTTGGCTCAGGTCATGATCCCAGGGTCCTGGGATTCAGCCCCACATTGGGCTCCTGGCTCAGCAGGGAGCCTGGTACTCCCTCTCCCTCTGCCTCTCTCCCTGCTCATGCTCTCTCTCTCTCTCTCTGTATCTCTGTGTCTCAAATGCATAAATAAAATCTTAAAAAAAAAAAAAGAAAAATTGAGCAAGACAGAGAATTCCCATATACTCCTCACCCTCTAGTTTCTTCTATTAAAATCTGGCATTACTGTGCTATGTTCATTACAATTAGTGAGTCAGTATGGATTCATTATTATTAACTGAAGTTCATGGTTTACATTGAGTTCACTCTGTGTTGTAAATTCTATGGATTTTGACAAATATATAATGACATGTACCTACCTTTACAGTATCATACAGAACAGTTCACTTCCTTAAAACTATTTCTTGCTCCACCTGCATACACCCCACCCTCCCCCAAGAACCACTGATCTTTTTACTGTCTCTAGTTTTGCCTTTCCCAAAATGTTGTATAGTTAGAATCCTACAGTAGGTAACTTTTTCTTTCTTTTTTAAAGATTATTTATTTATTGGAGAGAGAGAGCACACAGAGGGAGAGGGAGACTCCCCGCTGAGCAGAGAGCCTGATGCGGGGCTGGATCCCAGGACCCCATGATCATGACCTGAGCCAAAGGCAGACTCTTATTCGACTGAGCCACCCAGGCACCCTTAAGCAGCCTTCTCAAATTGGTTTCTTTCACTTAGTGGTATGCACCTGAGTTTCCTCCATGTCTTTTGTGGCTTGGTAGCTCAATTCTTTTCATTGCTGAGTAATATTCCAGTATATGGATATACCACAGTTGGTTTGTCCATTCACTTATTGAAGGATATCTTGGTTGCTTCCAAATTTTGGAAATTATGAATAAAGCTTCTATAAACACTGATGTGCAGGGTTTTGTGTTGACATATACTTCTTTTTCATCCCTGATTCTTCAGATTGATGCTAAACTTTTTTTTTCTTAGATGGTTCGTTTCTTCCATATCTGAGAAAACCCCTTCATCTTTGTTTATATAAGCCTGAAATCTTGTTGGTTCAAGGTAAATATTAATTACTGCAAGTTTTCCTCAAAATTCAGACAGACATTTTTAACTGTTGTGTGATTTTCAAAGTCCTTTGGATTTCTAGGCTCATGCCTATTTCCACAGAAAGGTACAACTGTGTGCTACAATCGAGAATGTAGCAGGAAATAACCTATGTATAATGCAACCCGAAGTACTTGAAGTTCTTTTCAGTTGATGTTTTAAGTGTCTATTTTGTAATTTCTCTTTCTATCCTTAACTGAGCTCTTCATTAAGTAAAACCTCTAGCATAAACACATCAGAATTACTGAATATTCCATTTGGCAACAGAATGAAGATTATGTTTCTCTGAAAACATCACGCTCAATTCTTGTGTTTCATTACTTTTTAAGCTATTCTAGAGGCCCTCAATACACATATGGCACCAAAACAAACTGCTCTGTATGGGAACACATACTTTGCTTTAGTTCTAGACAGCTGTAATGGACAGCTGGACTTGCTCGGCCACACTGTAACCATCCCTGCTTCCTGTTTGTGGGAACTCCCCTGCTGTCTTGTTGAGAGGCAGGCCCTCTTCCCAGTCTGGAAGCGGAAGGGGCCATATCCCCTAGCAGCCTGCATGGGCACAAAAGCTTTAGCCAATGATCATTTTTTCCCCCAGAAATGTGAATCTTGACCCAATGACACAAAGATAAAGAGGGGATGAGTTTTAATTCACAGCGGTGGGGAGATTATCTCGAAAGAGCAGTGCCCTACGACAAAGGTGGTGTGTCCTTCCTCAGCTATTCTTGCTAACATTTTCCTGCTTTCTTGCTATCTGGACTTAACTGGGTCTTTAGCTATTTTTCAAGCCCTGGTATTAGAGCCTCCCATCAATTCATGAGCCCTTTACATGTCTCCAAAAAGTTCCTTTTTAACTTAAGATTTTTAGAGTAGCTGTTAACTTTCAGTGGAATTATTTTAATTGATAAATCAGAAAAATCAGTCCAGCCATTCATGAATCCTCCCAGTATTCATTAAGCACCTACCAGGTACCATACGTAGTGCGGGCCTTAAGGAGAGGAGGATGAGTAAAGTAGACACTGTCCCTACTATCTTGGACCTGACAGTCTATTGGAGGATATAAATGAGGAAAGAGATGATTGCAGTACAAGCTTGGTGGAGAAGAACACTATTCATCAGGAACACAAAGGAGGGGCATTTAACCCAACCTCAGTGATGGGAGTGGCAGGGGGTGTCAGAGAAAGCTTCAAGGGATATTTAAGTTGAAATCTGGATATGTAAAAATTAGATAGTTGAGAGGTAGGAGGTGGGGTGAGTATTCCAAATAGAGGGGAGAGCCCATGAGAAGGCCCAGAGTTGAGAGAGGTGCAGGACTTTCAAAGAGCTAAAAAGAAGTTGACTGTGACTAATGTGCAGAGTTTGCACAGAGATAAAAAGATAAATATGGAGCAAAAAGTGGCATTCAGATCATGAAAAGTAATACGAATCCCATGAAGGTGTTAGCACCTTCCCATATAAGCAGTTTGTTTTAAGGAGAAGGGTTTTAAGCAGAAATCTTATTATACCTGCTGCCTTGGTTCCTGGGGAATATTGCATAAGAAAAGGTTGCAAAATTTAGGAGTGGGAGCAAAAATCTCTGTTACTTCAAGACTTCAAAAACTTTTTTTAAAAGAGCAATGATATTGTGCTTTCTTTTATGTGTAGAAATGATAATAATGAGTTAAAAATTAGCAGATTTATTGAGAACTTTTTTCTACAATGGTAATGGATTTTTATGAGTCATCAATATTCTACAGAGGATTGTCTGTAACAGTACCCTTCAGGTTTTTCTGCTTATATTCCTATAATAATTTTGAAACCTTCTATTTACCTTTGTACATTTTAATGTTAACATTTAAGATTCTTCTCATTATAAATTAAAATATTTGCAAAGGAGGCAATTTTCTGTTGTATTATAAATATTAACTTTTTTTTTAAGATTTATTTATTTTAGAGAGAGAGAGAGAGAGAGCTGGGGGAGAGGCAGAGGGAGAGGGAGAGAAAGAACCCCACACACATTCCCCGCTGAGCATGAAGTCCAAACTGCGGGGTGCCTGGGTGGCTCAGTTGGTTAAGCGACTGCCTTCGGCTCAGGTCATGATCCTGGAGTCCCGGGATCGAGTCCCATGTCGGGCTCCCTGCTCAGCGGGGAGTCTGCCTCTCTCTCTGACCCTCCCCCCTCTCATGCTCTCTATCTCATTCTCTCTCAAATAAATAAATAAAATCTTAAAAAAAAAAAAAGAAACTGCAGCTGATCTCAGGACCCTAAGATCACAACCTGAGCTGAAACTAGAATTCAGAGGCTCAACTGACTGAGCCACCCATGCACCCCTATAAATATTAATATTTAAAAATAAAACCATTATATCATTTTGTATGTATCCAAAAGACTCTCCAGTGATAGCTATTTGATACCCACTATCATTCTTTTGTTTCTTTGTTTTGTAGGATTTTCTTTTTAAGTAATCTCTAAAGCCAATGTTGGGCTGGAATTTACAACCCCAAGATCAAGAGATGCATGCTTTACCAAATGAGCCAGCCAGCCGCTGCCCCCAGTATCATTCTTTTAGAAAAACTACATCAACCTTCAACAGGCAGAATTTTACAGTGTTCCTTTCTCTTTGAATTTGTATTTGCATTCAACTTCTCTCACATAATTTTATCCTAATGTAATATACGAACATACATTTTTGCTTTAAAGTTTTTAATTGATCACCTTAACATGCTGCTATAAAAATATGTATATAAGAAATTTATGAATGTTAGAATTTTTGTCCTAGTGTGAGGCAAAATTTCAACTGTCAGTAATATACGATTGATCGAAACAGCAAAAATATTTCATGTTTGGATTAATCATTTTTAGACATTAGTTCATATGCCCCCTATTAATTCTTGTGTCCATAGAAATATGTTAACAACTACTATAATGAGACAGGTTGTCTTTATTTAAAAAGCCTTCCTCACACTAGTGTTTTGATCTGTGGCTTGGTTTGTCTTTGTTCTTACACTTTTGGGCAATGTGTCATTAAGATTAGAGAATGAGTGTTGTTGTCTTTGTTTTGTAAAGTGGGAGGAGAACCTGCAAAATACATTTGACCACAAGAACATTCTCAAGCAGATCAATTTTAGAAGTATGGAAGTTGAGGATCTGACCACCAATTTCTCAAAACTTTCCCAGCACATATGCCCCTTAGAATGTCTTTGAGTACCACTAGTGAATCTGAAAACTGTGAGTCTAATGTAAAAAGAATACTGGATGGGAGACCAAGAAACCCCTGGATTTCTTATACAAAGTAGCAGTAGGACCTTAAGACATTTCATTGGTGTAAATCTGTTTCTATCAATAAAGGGAGTATGAGGGGATTGAGTTCAACTTTAAAGATTTTTTCCAGCTCTACAATCCCCTGATTTCCACTGGAAATTCTTAGCTATACTCAGGTCACTGGGAAGAAGGCCAGGCACCAACAGGAGAGATGAAGAAGAGATGGATGACATTTATGTGGTCACTGAGGACACAGTAGAGGAAAAGGAAAGGATTACATGGCTACACATCAAAAAACACTATCTTAAATAAGTGTTTTTATTTGTGTTTAGAATACATTTTGCAGTGGGGCACCTGGGTAGCTCAGCTGGTTGAGCATTGGACTCTTGATTTTGGCTTAGGTTGTGATCTCATGGGTCGCGAGATCGAGCCCCATGTCTGGCTCTCTAGTCAGTGGGGGTCTGCTTGAGATTCTCTCTCTCCCTCTCCCTCTGTCCCTCATCCCTGCTTGCACGCACGCTCTCTCTCTCTCTAAAATAAATAATCTTAAAAAAAAGAATACATTTTCCACTAACATTCCAATTTCACATTATTGTTTATGTGGCTGTAGACAACTTAAATCTCTTTGAGCTGTACTGCCCTTAACTGTTAAATGGGAATAATACTGTCTACCTTGGGGAGCCTGACTGGCTGAGGCCACAGAGCATGCAACTCTTGATCTTGGGGTTGTAAGTTTGAGCCCCACATTGGGTGTAGAGATTAACTAAAACAAAAGAAAAAAATAATGTCTACTTTGTAATTTGGGTGACAATTAAAAGACAGAAACTAAGGCTTATTTTGGCATAATGTTTTCAAAGTTCATCCATGCTGTAGCATGCATCAGAAATCCATTCCTATTTATTGCTGACAAGTACTATATTGTATGACTTTGTCACATGTTGTTTATCTGTTCATCTACTGATGGACATTTGGCCTTTTTCTACTTTTGGCTATTATGCATTATGCTGCTATAAACATTCATGTACAAGTTTTTCCATGGAGATATGTTTTCACAACTCATAGGTATATACTTAGGGGTAGCATTGCTGGGTCACATTGAAATTCTGTGTTTGACATTTTGAGGAACTGCCAAACTGTTTTCCAAAGCAGCTGTACCATTTTTACATTCTTACCAGCAATGTATGAGGGTTCCATTTTCTTCACATTTTTCAACAAAACTTGTCTATTGATTATAGCCATCCTGGTGTTTGAAGTGGTATCTCATTGTGGTTTTTATCTGAATTTCCCTAATTGCTAATGATGTTGAGCATCTTTTCATGTCCCAAATCATTGCAAATATTGCACCAGGACAGGCATGAAACATGGTTTAATTGCTGGCATCATCTGACCTGTTGGTAATGGGCCTCTGAACCATGTGAGAGATGAGCACGGCAGCAGCACATCTACTACTTCGGACTTTTACTAGTGAAATTCACCTTAAAATTTTATCACAAATACTATGTTTTTCTGAAATACATTACCTCTCTCTCTCTCCCGAGGCTTCTTTAAGAACAAAGTGATGAGTGATGTATGGATTAAAATCAAGAGCATCAAATAAATAAATAAATAAATAAATAAATAAATAAATAAATAAATAAAATCAAGAGCATCACTGAACTTCACCTTCTTTCCAACAAATTCCCCAAAAACTCCTTGTCCCCATACCCTTTGTATTCCCAATTCCTTTCTTAGTGAATGTAGAACTTAATCCCCAAAGCCCTGGTATAAACCCCAGGGTTCTCTTCCCATAGCTCTCCCCTCTCTTCTTTCCCCATTCCTGGGAAGGGGCAGGCACCTCAGTTTGCATGCATGGGGGAGCCCAGAGGGTGAGAGACACACAGGGAAAGGGTTTACCCTCAGGGAAAGGGATGGAGTGAGGGACTTAGCCTGGGATACCAAAATCAGGCCCTGGTGCTATAGAAAAGTATTCTGGTGCCCCTGAGATAGGAGACCTGCAGCCTCAAAATCCTCTCATCCCGAATAGTCACTGCTAAATTGTTTGCTCTTCTGGTGAGTGCCACAGAGCCCTGCTTGGCCCATGTCCTTCTCAAGCCCGAGCTGCTGGGCAATGTGGCTGATCTGCTCCTGTGTGGGTTTCAGGCACTTATTTTGAGATGGAGTCTGAGGCTATATTTAGAATGTGCAGGAAGGAGTGCTATCATTAATTAATGATACCCATCATGGAAGTGGGATGAACATGGGTCACACTGCAATATTTAGGAATTTAGTTTGGCTTTAATAAAATTGGAAAAAGCAGTGGCTTAAACATATTACCAGCTTTATGTCTTTTTTGTCCAGGGTTGGTTTGACACATGCACAGTATCCTCAGGGAGACAAGCCCCTCTGGCCTCCCTTCACCTAGTAATCCTTAGCACATGCTTGTCCCTTTGTAGTCACAAGATGGCTGCTCAAACTCCAGTATTTCATTTGAATTCCAGACATAGAGAAAAGTAAGGGTGAAGGGCAAAAGGCACAGGGCAGTTAAATTTGCCTTCCTTTTTTTTTTTTTTTTAAAGATTTTTATTTATTTGACAGAGAGAGATACAGCGAGAGAGGGAACACAAGCAGGGGGAGTGGAGAGGGAGAAGCAGGTCTCCTGCCGAGCAGGGAGCCCGATGCGGGGCTCGATCCCAGGACCCTGGGATCATGACCTGAGCCGAAGGCAGACGCTTAACGACTGAGCCACCCAGGCGCCCAAATTTGCCTTCCATTTTAAGAAGCATTTACAGAAGGCTCATTCAACAACTTCCACTCACATTTCATTGGCCAGAACTGCATAATATGTTTATGTCCTTCATCTGCAAGGAGTGCTGGGAGATGTAGTTTTTAGCTAGGCATATTTATACCCCCTGCAAAACCAGGGTTCTGTTACTTATGATCAGGGAGAATCCATATTAGGAAGGCCTCTAGCAGTTTAGTCCACCATTCCTCTTCTATAAATAGGTACTCTTCAGCTTTATTGAACCAGGAAGAACTTTATTGCTTCCCCCCCCCGCCCCCCAACTCCACATGTGCTCACACACAGAGGCTGCATTGGTCTTCTGCAAAGGATTGATACCCAGTATGGGCTCTGAGCTGTGTGAAAGATGAGCATGGGAGAGGCACATCTTTAATTTCTGAGTTTTACTAGTGAAATTGATCTTAAAAGTTTATCATAAATTTTGTGTTTATTGGGGAATTTATTACTATACTTGTGTTCAATATAAATCTCAGTACTGATATCACTGTGAAACATCTTGTAATTCTTTTTTTTTTTTTTTAGAGAGGGAGGAGCCAAGAGAGAGGGAGAGAGAGAATCCCAAGCTGACTCCATGACCAGGGAGGAGCCCAGTCTCACAACCCATGAGATCATGACCTGAGCCAAAATCAAGAGTCAGACACTTAACCAACTGAGCCACCCAGGTACCCCAGGAACACCTTGTAATTCTTAAAAGACTGGACTATGAAGCTAGATAGATTTGGGTTAGGATCCCAGATTCATATTTACTAGCAATGTACTTTGGGCAAGACATTTAATCTATTGATGCATTGGTTTCCTCATTTGTAAACTGTGGATAATAATTTTTACAAGTAGGATGATAAGATAATTTAAGTCCAAACTGGAAAACTTTAATATGATGGAAAGGGGATAATATTAACAATTATGCTTGATTGTTGCATAATTCTGCATAAGCCCAGGATTATGGTCACTGTACTTCTAGGTACTGATGAGAGGATTAAATGAGAAAATAGAGCACTTAGCACAGAACCTGATACAGAGCAAGTGCTCAGTAAATTCTAGCCACTACATTTTTATTATTAAATTGAGAAGTTCCATTGTTTCAGCTTTTCTAACAATAATAAGCTGATAACCTTCCTTATGATAAAGAATAGTGGGCTGACATAAAAAGAGCTTAATTTTTTTCAAGGTGGAGAAAAACCTAATTGAAAGTCAAACAACCAAACTCTTCCAGAGGAGGTACAGTGTTGAAAGACACTGCAGAAATCATTAGAAGGGGGCACCTGGGTGGCTCAGTCGTTAAGCGTCTGCCTTCGGCTCAGATCACGATCCCAGAGTCCTGGGATCGAGCCCCGCATCGGGCTCCCTGCTCTGCGGGAAGCCTGCTTCCCCCTTCCACTCCCCCTGCTTGTGTTCCCTCTCTCACTGTGTCTCTCTCTGTCAAATAAATAAATAGTCTTAAAAAAAAAAAAAAGAAATCATTAGAAGCACGAAGCAGAGAATCAGAATTTTAATGATTTTGTATACTATTTCTCAAAGGTTTTGGTCTGAAGATCGCTTTATACTCTTAAAATATTTTGAGGACCACAAAGAGTTTCATTTATGTGAGTTTTATCTATTGATATTAAAAGTGGAGAAAATTAAAAAGTATTCATTCAAAATAACAATAACCCCATCATATATTAACACAGCGAACACTTAACTATCTTTACAAACAAAACAAAAACGAGAGGATTAATGTTTCTGCAAATCTCTTTATTGACTGGTTTAATAGAACTGAAACTGATTCTCACTTCCGCCTCCTTATGCAATTTGTTGCAATACGTTGTTTTGGTGAAAATATATGAACGAGATAGGTCCTTGGAAAAGAGAGGGAATATTGTAATAGCCTTTCCAGACATCTGTGGTTATTCTTTGATACTACACCAAAACTCCACAGTAGTTTTTTAAAGGTTAGTTGTAAAGTGGAATCTGAAATCGTATCAATGAACTTTCTGTACTGTTATATCAAAGCACATTGGTCACTCTTGCGCTTTGAATGAATGTTTTACTCATGATTTTATAACATCATCCATTAGTCATTTGGAGAGTATTAGTTCATTGAGTTATGCAGATATTCCAAATGTTTACACATTTGAGAAACCTAATACCGTATAACATTCTAGAAAACATATGAACACACAAACACATTCCATTAGCCATCAGAATGATGAGGTCATGTTGTCTCTGGAAAACTCCATTGTACATTCATGAAACGAGAGTAATAAAGACAAATCATGTCTTATTATGAAAATAGTTTTGACAGCATGAGTCACTGAATAGGTTTTAGTCTCAAGCCACACTTTAAGAACAGCTGATATGGTATGGTATGACTGTTAGATAAGTAAAGAAAGCAAAAAACTTACCACCTGCCTTTTTTTCTTTTAAAATCAGAAGGCAATAGATTACACCCCACAAACATCAAGATACTAAAATATAGTCCCAAGTGGCAATTCAAATCTTTTTATATGAATACAAGTAGACAAGCTTATAGAAACAGATGGCTTCCAATTCAAAGGTCTTTCTCTTTCTTTTTTTTTTAGTTTTACTGTATTATTAGTATTTCAGTGTATGCAGGAAGGTATCTTTAAGGAGCTCACAATGCTTCATTTCTTCTCTTCTTTCCATTCTTCCCAAGATAGAATCTTTGCAGAAACATGTGGGCTGCAAAACCCCACTAAAAATATTTTAGTACATCTTTTCTGTTTGCAACCCTGGTCTGGAAGCTGCCCGTTTATTATGGGTCAAGGTTGTTTTTTGTTTTCCTGCAAGTATAGATGACATTCTCAAGTGAAATTGGTTATAGATTTGAGAAACTGCTAAATAAACCTCTTATTTTGCTCTCCTCTTCTGTTACTCCAGGCTTTTCAAAATCCAATGATAGTAGAGGTTAATCCTATTTTTTGGAAAAAGCCACTTGCTAACTGGTCTTTAGCAGACTATAAGACCTTCATTCAGCAATACTACCAAGGAGAAATTTGTTTTAGGCACCCTGCCCCTTACTTTTCTTCTTCTTTTTTAAAAATTTAATTATGTTAATCACCATACATTACATCATTAGTTTTTGATGTAGTGTTCCATGATTCATTGTTTGCGTATAACACCCAGTACTCCATTCAATATGTGCCCTCTTTAATACCCATCACCAGGCTAACCCATCCCCCCACCCCCTCCCCTCTAGAACCCTCAGTTTGTTTCTCAGAGTCCATAGTCTCTCATGGTTCATCTCCCCCTCCGATTTTCCCTTCATTTTTCCCTTCCTACTATCTTTTTTTTTTTTTTTTTTAACATATACTGTATTATTTGTTTCAGAGGTACAGGTCTGTGATTCAATTCTTACACAATTCACAGCGCTCACCATAGCACATGCACCTTGCCCCTTACTTTTCTATTCAGCTTCCCAGTGCCCTTACCACTTCCTGCTGGCTGCACACTAGGCCCCACTGTGTGGCCCACCCAGGTCTACCTTCCTTGGCAATGCTTTGCCGCCTCCTTTATCCTTCAGTAAACACACACCCTTTGTATTCATTCTTTCACTGAAGTCTGATTTTTAGCTTAGATTAGTCCAGTCTGAAATACAGTGTTAGTGGATGTCAAGCCAATTAAAAATATTTACACTAGGGCATCAATGATGGATGGATACCAAGTGTTTAGGAACTAAGAACCAACTGATGATCTGAAAAAATAAACTCGCAAAGGGGTTGCTATATGTAGTCATTGAGTGGACTGCTTAGCTTTTTTTTTCAAGCACATGAAAGCCACCTGGCTGGCTCAGTGGTAAAGCACTGGACTCTTGACCTTCGGGTTTGAGCCCCATGTTGGGTGTAGAGATACTTAAAAATAAAATCTCTAAAAAAAGCAAGATATTTCAAGCATATTCAGAGCCGATAACCCCTTTAAGTTTTAATTCAATTATTCTATAAGCCCAGTCTATCATTGAAAGGTAAATTTGGTAAGACAAGAAATGAGACGTGAAGTTACCGCATGGCTACAGTTTGGCGGTTCCACAGGTTTAGGTATCAAGGAGAAAGTGGGTGAAGTGCCGGAGGGCAGCCCTCACTTGAGCAAATATTTTGACTTCAAGCTGCTGGTAATAATTCTGGGATTTCCAGTAGTCCCTTTTGACGTTTCATTTACTCCCCGAATTAATTTAAGGCTTTTTTTTTTAAAGTGAATTTCAGTGTTACTAAAGCTCGAGCCTGTGATTCCCAAGTGTGTTTTTAGGTTTAAGATGGGGCCTCGAACTTGGGCGTAGGTAAGACAGTTTAAACCAATGCCACCTCCGCCTTCTTTTGCGGGGTGCCCTCTTTTCTCCCTGCGGTTTGGCAGAGGGTACATGATGGGGTGACTACCCAGCCCAGAAGGCCCCTAACGGCATTATTGAGTCCCCAAATTCTTGCTGTTGCCGTGACCTTTCAACAAGCAGACGATGCAACGGCGCGTTGGACGCAACAGGCACGACCAGCGTGCCATCACTGCGACGGACTCAGGCGACAGCAGTGGGCGGTGCACGAATCCTCTCCTTTCTTTAACCCTTCTTCACACATAGTCCCACCCTCACCGGAAGTGGAGCCGTTTCTGCGTTACGCCACTTCCGGCCCGCACGCCCGTCCCTGGCGGGAGCGAGCACGCTAATGCGCGGCAACTTTGTTCCCGCCTCCTTTGCCCCAACACCACTCACCTTCGGCTTTCTCGGAGCGTGACGTGCGTGCGCGCCCCCGGCCTTGCGTCAGGGCCGAGGGGGAAAGGCCGAAAGAGCGAGGCGAGAAGGAGGGGTTGTGGAGGTTAGGGCCCAACCAGCAAGTCCCGTCGCCCTCCCTCCTCCTGACGAAGATCGGAGAGGGAAGGGGAGGAGCGAGCCGGGGCCGGCCGCGCACACCAGGAGCCTCCTCGTGGAGGGGGGGGGGGGAGCGGAGGAAAGGGGACCTCCGCCACCTCTGTTCGCGGCGGCGACGAAGGAAGAAGAAAGTCAGGGCCCGTACCCACCGCCACAGGCTCAGAAACTTCCCCCCCGCCGCCCCTATCTCCCCGGAAACAGCCCCCCGCCCAGCCCCGCACACTCGCTGCCCCAACCGTGAGCCGCAGCCCGGTCGCCCCCGCCTCGCCCCGCCCCGCCGCCCGTCCCTGCGGGCGGCAGAGTGCGCGAGGCCCTAGGCCGGGAGTTGTTGTCAGGCCCAGGCCACTTCCGAGGCGCCCGCCGTGTGTCGCCGCCACCACAGGAGGACGACGTCGACGCGGAGGAGGCGGCGGCGGCGGAGGCGTGTTGTTGTCTCGCCCACTCCCCTCCCCTGAACTCGCACCCAACGTCAGGGCGCGATGGAGTGAAGCGAAGACGAAGGTGGTACTTCCGCGTTGCGCTGCCCGAGCCGAGAGCGCGGCCGAGGCCGCTCCCCCACCCCCGGGGGCACTTGGAGGACTCCGGACTCCCCCGCAGGTCAGCGCCCGGCGCATCTGGTGTTTTTGCTACTGAGAATAGGACGACGAGCACGATCGCGAGCTCTGCCACCCGGATTCCTGCTTCCCTCAGGCCCGGAGGCCGCTGCATACCCGACTGTGACCTGGAACCCAGGGACCCGAGTCCTGACCCGGATTATCGTGGCGCGTCTTCTGGCCGGCCCTGGCGCTCGGTGTCCCTCCGCCGCCGCAGCAGTTCCCGTTTCCGGCGGGGGAGATGGCCAGGATCTGACCCGGGAGGAGGCCGCACCCGCGCCGCGCTCTGCGGCGGGCTCTAGGCGATGCCGAGCAGCTCGGACACGGCGCTGGGGGGAGGCGGGGGCCTGAGCTGGGCGGAGAAGAAGTTGGAGGAACGCCGCAAGCGGAGGCGATTCCTGTCCCCTCAGCAGCCGCCGCTGCTGTTGCCGCTCCTGCAGCCGCAGCTCCTGCAACCGCCGCCGCCCCCGCCGCCTCTGCTCTTCCTGGCTGCTCCCGGCACGGCCGCCGCCGCAGCCGCCGCCGCCGCGGCCTCCTCCTCTTGCTTCAGCCCGGGCCCCCCTCTGGAGGTCAAGCGGCTGGCGAGAGGCAAGAGGCGCGCAGGAGGGCGGCAGAAGCGGCGCCGCGGGCCCCGCGCCGGGCAGGAGGCGGAGAAGCGTCGGGTCTTCTCGCTGCCCCAGCCGCAGCAGGACGGCGGTGGCGGTGCTAGTAGCGGCGGGGGTGTGACCCCGCTGGTGGAATACGAGGATGTGAGCTCCCAGTCCGAGCAGGGGCTGCTGCTGGGGGGGGCCAGCGCGGCAACGGCGGCGACGGCTGCCGGGGGAACGGGGGGCAGCGGCGGGAGTCCGGCCTCCTCCTCCGGCACCCAGCGGCGCGGGGAGGGGTCGGAGCGCAGGCCCCGCCGGGACCGCCGCAGCAGCAGCGGGCGCAGCAAGGAGCGCCACCGCGAGCACCGGCGGCGGGACGGGCAGCGCGGCGGCAGCGAGGCCTCCAAGTCCCGCAGCCGCCACAGCCACAGCGGCGAGGAGCGGGCCGAGGCCGCCAAGAGCGGCAGCAGCAGCAGCAGCGGCGGCCGCCGGAAAAGCGCCTCGGCCACGTCTAGCAGCAGCAGCAGCCGCAAAGATCGAGACCTGAAGGCCCACCGGAGCCGGACTAAGTCGTCCAAGGAGCCGCCTTCGGCCTACAAGGAGCCGCCCAAGGCCTACCGGGAGGACAAGAGCGAGCCCAAGGCCTACAGGCGGCGGCAGCGGTCCCTGAGCCCGCTGGGAGGTCGGGACGACAGCCCGGTGTCCCACAGGGCCTCGCAGGGCCTGAGGAGCCGCAAGTCCCCCAGCCCGGCAGGAGGTGGCAGCAGCCCGTACTCTCGGCGGCTGCCGCGCTCCCCGAGCCCTTACAGCCGCCGCCGCTCCCCCAGCTACAGCCGCCACAGCTCCTACGAGCGGGGCGGCGACGTGTCCCCCAGCCCCTACAGCAGCAGCAGTTGGCGCCGCTCCCGGAGCCCCTACAGCCCCGTGATCAGGTGAGTCCGCCCCCCTCCCCCCCGGTGCGTTCGTCTGCTGCTACGCGGGCCAGATCCCCAGGAGGCAGGGAAAGTGGTGACTGGCCTCTTCGGAGCCACCGAAGTCTGCAGCCGGCACTGGAAAAACCCAACTTCGGATCGGGCTTCAAGTGGGCGAGGCGTTTGCGCGCGCCCGTGACACCTTTTAGTGGGTTGGAGGGACAAAGCAACAGGTCCTGCAGACTTGTTCTCCTCCCTCTGGCCGGGAAAGATTTCGAAGGAAGAGTTCAAAGTTTTAAACTTGTTGCATTAACCTGTTAACAGGTTTCTTTCAACTGCTCTTTGCATTTCCAGCAATTTTCTTTGGGTAAACCTAGAGGTGGTTTAATTTGTCATGATTTGAAAGCTCTCTGAAGAGGTTTTATCTTTGGAGACTTAGGAACGGACCCACATACTGTAAAGGAGAATCGGAATCACTTGGCTGATGTCAGAGTTAGATATGGATTGCCAATGTTGCTGGTGGTGAATACAGCGATGGAAAAATGTGCAGCTTTTCTGTGAAGTTTATTCTTTTAATATGTGACAGAAGCTTATGTGGAAACTTAAGAGTTCTCAGTTCTCAAGGAAGATGCCCTTTTTGTGATATTCTTCTGCGGAATGATTTTTTGAGTGTTGGGGAAAAAAAAAAGACAAGATTGTGGTTTCACTGTTGGTTTGTGATGACACCCAGTTGCTAATAACGTATAATTAATTGGTGTAACCAAGTGAATGGTCTAGTACATCCTTACGGTATCGCACTGTTTACTGTTATATTAAATTACATTTAAAGGTTAGTTATATTTTTAAATATCAACCATCTTTGTTCAGAAACCTTTAAAAGGTATAATTTAATCTAGTGAAATTGGAGTAAATCTTTTATGTGGTTGTTACACCTTGCTTGTTACATGATTCTGTTCTTCAGGAAAAGTGTGAACATTGATCTTTGCCTACCCCTTAAGCAAAACAAACTAAAAATAACTTTCGAATATTTTGCAGGTTCTGTTCCTTGAGCTGTCTGGAAATTCTAGGCCTTATCGTTTAGGGTATTAAAAAATGACGTTTTCGTTGGTTGTGGTTTTCCTATTGGTCTTAGTTTTCAGTAATGCCAAGTGGATGCAAGTACCTCTAAGTAGATTATGTTGAATCTCAATGCATATACTTGTAAAATTAGCAGATCTCTTTGAAGTGTCATCCTAGTAAATACTTGTCAAGATGGGATTCAAGTAGAGATCTGGGTGTGAGTTTGTCCTTAAATGAAAGCAGCTGTACAAATCTCTTCATTCTTACAGTTTTCAAGCACACTTAAAATGCTAGTTGATGCTTTAAGCAAAGGTCTATCAACACTGAAAATTCATTTCCCCAAATTTAGCCTTCATACCTTGTAAAGACCTTGCATTTTACTTTTAGTTAAAATATTTTAGGTTTGCCAGAAGGTTTGCATTTTTGTTATTGTTGCTTGTTTGTTTTTTGCAGCTGACACTGTTTTTGAAAACTGATTAGGTTAAGTTTCAGGACTTCAGATAGCAACTTTGAGTGTATGATGCACTTTTAAGAATACAGTTTGTGTTATCTGAATTTTTAGTTGCTGGATACTTCAGCAAGGTCCTGTCCTTAATAGTGCTATGTATTTTATGTATATATTTCGTGGAGTAGTGGTATGTATGATTAGTGTTATTCGTATGTAGCAAATATTTACACAGCACATCACATGCTAGTTACTGTTCTAGGGACTGGAATAGATCAGTGAAGGAAGATGAGATCCTTGCCGTCATGAAGCTTGCATTCTAGAGGACCATTCGTTGCTGAATCTTTTCATGGTTTTTACACTGACCAAACTGGTATTTCTAAAGGATTGGATTTGGACGAAGCTTTAGAGTATCTTGGCCACCATTCCAGACAGCTGTCCATTTGGTGTGTGCCTGAATACATCTAGACATGGAAAGACATTACTTTGAGACAGCCTGTTCCATTAGATTTGGGACTTGAGTTCTAGACCTGCTTTGCCCAGTATCTTAGCAAGACCCTCCCTTGGGAACTCAGTTTCCTTAAACTATAACAGAGAAATACTTGTGTTTTTTTTGGTATTATTTCAAGGATTACGTGGAAATTCATGTTTTGTAAAGTATGGAAAGAAATACTGTAGATTATTATGGAAATGTAATGTGGTTGAATTATTACTGAATAGTTTGAATTATTGGAACTCTTCACACTGAAACAGAAATTTACCTCCATATTAACTTTCTACCCATTGCTTCAAGTTTAACCAGAGCAAACTTGTATGCTGCTACCTCTTTCAAATGTAAGACACTTGCCATGTCTTCTGAGTCTTCTCTGGGCCAAAAACTTCATTTGTCATGAAGTATGGTTTTCAGATTTTTCACATTACATCTGGTTTGTCAACTGTCCTTAAAATATGGGGCCCAGAATTTACACCTAACATTGTTGATTGGAAAAATTTAAGATTTTTAAATACAGAAAATGTGTTATTACTGTTTAGGAACAATTAATTGAACTCATTTGTCCAGTTTAACACAAAAAGTTTTACTTACTTTTAGAGTTTAGTAATGTTTTAAGTGGCCCATGTTATTTAATGAATAGACTGCTAGATTGTGAGCTCTCTTAAGGCAGCTATACTGTCTTAACCGACCGTTGTATTATTAGTGTTCAGCATAGTATTTGGCACAAGTCGTCGCTTAATAATTGTTGAATGGGTAAATGAAGAGATGATGGAGTTTACTGAGCCTATGAAATATTGTGGGCCTAGATTGCATAAGTATTTAATAGAGACCATGTGTAAGAAAGCAGTATGATCTTTTACCAGCCCACATGGACCTTCTGTATTAATGAATTGTCAGTGTAGATATTTTAAGGAGTTGCATGAAAATAGTATTCAAACCACAGTATGAAGATTTTTTTTTTTGGTGTTAGTTCCTAGAGTAAATCCTCTCCTGTTGACTTTTAATTCACTGTCTGCTCTAGGCCTTCGTCGTCTGTTCATGCTTTTCTTTTCATCAGTCCCTCCTTAGCTTTACATTTCTTCTATATAACCAGTTTACCTTATTTTCTTTACTCTTTGACTATTGGGGTGTGGGAAGTCACATAATATTGCTGACTGACCCTATAATGTGAGAGTGTAGTAGAGGTGTTTTTAAAGGGAGGGAATGGTATTGACGTTTGGGTTTTACTATGTGCCAGGTATTGATAAATACTTAACAACATACGTTCACCCCCTACATTTCTGTTCATAGATTGGGAAACTGAAGCTCTAAAAAGTTAAGTGATTTGTTCCAAGGTCAGCTTGGATTCAAACCCTGTGCTGATTGAAGTAATGTGCACTTGATATTGGGTATTGATACTGTCAGGGCATTCAAGGGAGCTGACCGCCTCGTGTAGTGATCTGTTTTGCTAAAATTCATCTTCTCTTAGGGTATTTATGCATCGATCCCTCCCCCGCCGCACCCCCCCCCCCGCCGTTCTTTGCAGCTTTTTCAGGATTGTAGAAAACAAATTCTTTTAGAGATTCTTTTGGCTCATTAACTTGTAGCTTTTATGATATGAGTCTAAAAACATTCCTTGAAGACTTTATACTTAGTTATTGACAGTTGGTTTTTTTTTGCAGTGGGATATCTTGATCTGAAGTCACTCAAGTCAGATCAGTTACAATCAGGACAATAAATTGTTACATATACCTTTAATTGGTTCTGTCTCTGAACTTGTGGAGATTCTATTCCTCTATTCCTCTGAGAGGCAGCAGAAGCCTTAGTTACGGAATAGTATAGAGACCCTGGGAATCTAAAGATGGGTGACCAGTAGGTGTAAATAAGTGAAGTTACTAGTATTTACTTGTGTATGATATGGGGTACCTCTGCCATGGTTTATTTAGTGTAATTGTCCTAAAACTGTGTTCAGGAATATATAGAATGAAGACATTTCAGAATAATAAAAAAGCTCGTGTTAACTCATAAAATGCTACTGATTTGATTTGTACTTAATAGAAATAAATCATGAGTATCCTTAGATGAATGTCAATGCTTTTTAAAAATGTAAGATATATAGGATACTAGAATAAATGCAGAAACACTTAGAAAGGAATGGAAATTTAGGTGAAGTCTTAGGTCTCCAAACCTGTAATCACCTATTTCATTCTCAAGATGGTCTTGTGTTTTGCTCCTTCTCTGACCAAACTTTACCCAGCATTTACATCTACATAGTTTTTATCATGTATTTGTTCTAACACTAATATTTATCCCATTTCCATTTTCAGCTCCTCAGTTCAGGCCTTTGTTTTTTTGTTGTTGTTGTTGTTTTTTTAAAGATTTTATTTATTTATTTGAGAGAGAGAATGAGAGACAGAGAGCATGAGAGGGAGGAGGGTCAGAGGGAGAAGCAGACTCCCTGCCGAGCAGGGAGCCCGATGCGGACTCGATCCCGGGACTCCAGGATCATGACCTGAGCCGAAGGCAGTCGCTTAACCAACTGAGCCACCCAGGCGCCCCGCAGGCCTTTGTTTTTAATCGGACTTCCTGTTACCATGCTTTTCTTCTCAGTTCATTCTTTTTCAGGAGAATTTTTTTAAAGTCTTGGTCAGATTGTGTCACTTCCATTATATAGAATTAAGCCCAGACTTTTCAGTGCATTGTCAGGTAATGCCTTCTATGATCTGGCCCCATTCTGTCAAAATTCTATTTTCAGAAAAACTTTTATTTCTCTATATTTGTACTCTTGCTGTTCTTTTACCTCGAAATGCCCTTCCTACCCTCCCTTCTCTGCTTTGGGCTTTGCATTCAAAACCGAGCTCCAGTTCAACCACCTTGAGATCTTGCTCCATTCATGGAGAAAAAGTTCATTCTTATATACCTATGGCACTTTGCTTTATCTTTGTAATAGAGCTTTAAAAAAATTCTATTTAATATTCTGATTATTTGGCTGGCTACATTTGTATTTTCTCTACTAGACTGTAAGCTCCTGGAGGACAAATTTTAACATGTATTTATTAGTGGTTGAATTAATTTAAATAGCATTTTTCTCCACAGATTAATGCAACCAACTATGCAGATTGCAGTTGCATCTCTAAACTTACTTGCTATTTTGGTTTACACGTGCTCTAGGATGGGTGAAGTGATTATTTTGTAAGGAGAGAATTTAAGAACCTCCTCTTTCCAGCTGCTGCTTTACTTCACTGAATTGAGGATGCTGGGAGTCACTTTTAGTGTGAATATAGAATAAATTCAGACCTAGTGTTTATATTTGCACTCTGCTGTACTAATCAAGATGAGTGATCTGTTTTTCTTGGTGAAAATTTTCCGAACAAACTGTACACCAAGCTTTATTTCCTAACTCTGAAAAATTGTAGCTATTTCTGAAAAATCAGTGGAAAATTAATATTGCTTAATATTCACATTTTAGATCATTTTAGATCTCTTCTGTACTTTTTCTATGAATACCACTTAAATTTTATTGTTGTTATTTTTGCTTTTTCTTGGATTTGTTTTATAGGTAGATATTTATAAGCTTTAAGGTGGATGTTAGAAAGAAAAGTACCAGGCTAGATTCAGAAGTATTACTTGTTTGCGGTGATTTTTGTTCCTTGAATTTCCACACATCTCAATTGTGAGAGAATCTAGTTTTCTTAGTATATTTGGAAAACAAAATGAATGTAGATTAGAAGATTAAAAACTGGAATTTATTTATTTATTTTTATTTAAATTCCAGTTAACATACAGTGTAATATTGTTTCAGGTGTACAATACAGTGATTCAGTGCTTCCCTACAACACCGGGTGCTCATCACAACAAGTGTGCTCTAATCCTCATCACCTATTTAGCCCATCCCCCGACCCCCCTACCTCTGGTAACCATGTTTGTTCACTGTAGTTAAGAGTCTGTTTCTTGGCTTGCCCCCCTCTTTCTCTTTTTTTCCCTTTGCTTTTTTAAAAATTGGAATTTATAAAATGAAAATGAAAAAGGTAGTGAGAGGAACTGAAAACTGAAAGTAGTTAATGGGCTGCTTCCCTCCCCACTTTTCTGTTTCTGCATTTTCAGTTGCATAGGGGCACTTTCACTGAGATATTTTATTGACTCACCAAACTTATTTAACATTAAATTAATTAGTTCACCTTTCTTGGAGTGATTCCTTTTTCTGATACTGCTCTTCATTATTTTTCACCTGTTTACAAAGATACTACAGGTTCAAGGTGGAAGTTTTCAGTTAGTACAGAAGAGTATGAGAGATTAAAAGGCCTCCTGAATCCAACCACCTGAGATGATCATCTTTGACGTTTTGAAAAACATTCTTCTAGATTCTTCTCTGCATTTATGCATTAGGGACCAAAGATTTTATGTAAATCTTGGGAATTATGGGAACATATTACAGTGCTACTTTGTATGCCGTGCTCTGTAGTATGTTCTTGTTGGCTTCTGGTATCTTTTTGTATGGATGTACTGTAACTTGTTTGGCCAAGTCCATTTTGCTAGACTCTTAGTTTTTTATTTTTAAAATTTTTGAGATGTGTATGTATCTACTGCAAATAGTTGGTGTGCGCATTTGTCCCATTATCTCCTATATATTGGATTTCTTGGAGGTAAAATTGTTGGGTCAAAAATGGTATACACATTTGTAGTTCTGATACAGTGTCATATTGCCCTTCAGAAGGCTTTTACCAATTTTTGTTTCCCAACAGTGTGCCAGTGCTCATCTCCTCAGTCCCACCATCACTTAGAGTTGTCAAATTTGCCATTTTTTTCATTTGCATTTCTTTAGTAAGACTGAATTTATTTTAATCTGTTTATTGAATGTTTTAATTTTTTGATTCATTTCTGTTATTAATTTATAAGAGCTTTCAGTGTGTTAGAGGTATTAACTGTTTTTGTGACATAACAAATAGATACCATGAGTTTGTCTTTTGTTTTTTAACATTGTTTACATAATGTTTTGGTTTTTTTGTTTTGTTTTTAAAGATTTCTTATTTATTTACTTGAGAGGGAGAGAGACGGCACAGAGGGGGAGGGAAAAGCAGACTCCCCACTGAGCAGGGAGACCGATGGTGGTCTCCAATCCAGGATCATGACCTGAGCGGAAGGCAGACCCTTAACTGACTGAGCCACCCAGGCGCCCCAAAATGTTTTAAGAACTCTTAACTTATGCCTATGTTCATGTGTTTTAAGTGATAGTAGTTGCTCCCAGGCCCCCAGTGCCAAAACTTTAGTAATACTTCATCTCTTCTCCTTCCACAGTTCTTGTGAATTGCTTGTTCTATTGGTCCTTTTGCAGTGGTCTTTATCTATTCTCCTTTATATTTTTACTGTTGGGTCTGATTGCTTTGGGTTTTTCCTCTTCAGGCCTCTCCTGTTTTCTGCATTCAAATTAATCTTAAAATACCACTTTAATTCTATCAATTTTCTATAAAACATACTTAGAGAATCAAATTCTTGAGCTGGGCACTTAAGATTCCTTACCTGAGATGGACCCAAACTACGCTTATTTCTGTGTGTGTGTGTGTGTGTGTGTGTGTGTGTGTATGCATGCTGATCACAGTACAAACTGGACTCCTTACTATTTTAAAAACATGGAATTGCAGGTCCCCTGCACTTTAGTTTATGCCCTTCTCTCAACTGGCTAATCCTGCTTGGCCATTCTTCCAGCCATAGTTGAGGTGTCATCTTCATTAATCTCATCCAGAAGTGATTTCTCATATTCAGGCTTGCATTAATTTGAGTTGTTGCCCCCCCTTCCTCCCCAGTATATTGGACATGTTTCATTCATTCATTAAAACAGTTGTATTAAGGTATAACTTACCAATTTTAAATATACATTTATTTATTCATTTTTTAAATTTTATTATGTTATGTTAGTCACCATACAATACATCATTGCTTTTGGATGTGGTGATCCACGATCCATTGTTTTCGTATAGCACCCAGGGCTCCATGCAATACGTGCCCTCCTTAAGACCCATCACCGGGCTAACCAATCCCCCCTCCCTTAAATATACATTTAAATGGCTTTTGACAAATATACTTGTGTAACCACTACCACAGTCATGATAACATTACCCTAAAACGTTTCCTGTGGCCCCTTTGTAGTTTGTCCCCTACTCTACCTGTAGTCCTTGACAACTGCTACTCTGCTTTCTGTCACATTTGTTTTACCTTTCTTAAACTTCTTATCAATAATATGGTATGTAAGCTTTGGTGTGTGCTTTTCACTTAGATTCATCGATGTTATTGCATGTTTGAGTGGTTTCTTCGTTTTTGCTGAGTAGTATTCCATTTCCTTATACATTCCATGGATATACAGTAATTTGCTTGTCATTACCCAGTTGATGAGTATTTGAGTTGTTTCCAGTTTTGGGCTATTATAAACGAAGCTGCTGTGACCATTTGAATATATTTCTTTTGTTTTTATTTCTCATGAGTAAATTAGGAGTGGGATTGCTGTGTTGTATAGTAAGTGAATTTTTGACTTTATAAGCAGCCTGTTTTCCAAAATGGTACCATTTTGCATTCTAGTCAGCAGTATATGACCATTCCAGTAGCTTCACGTCCTCACTAAGACTTCAGTTTTTGTCAGTCTTTGTTCTTAGCTGTTCTGGTGAATGTGTAGTGGTACATCATTATGGTTTTATTTGCAAATGCCTGATGACTAATAATGTTAAGCATCTTTCCATATGCTTGTTTGCTCTTCATACCTTTTGTGAAGTGTCTTAAAATGTTTTGTCCATATTCTTTATGAATTGGGTTATTTGTTTCATTGAATTTTAAGAGTTCTGTACATATTCTAGATACAAGTTCTTTGTCAGATACAAATATTTTGCAAATGATTCTTCTCATTGTGTGGCTTGCCTTTCCTTAACAGTAACTTTGAAGAGCAGAATTTGATGAAGTCCAATATAGCAATTTTTTTTCTTTTATGATTTCGTGTATTTTGTGCTACCCCAAAACTCATGGTCACAAAGATTTCCTTTTTGGTTTTATAATATACATCTTTAATTTATCACAGTCTACCTTCATGTATAATATAATATGACAAGAGTATGCCTACATTTTTCTTCTTCTCTTATGTACCATTCTTGTCATATGTCTTGTTTCTATATATATATAACTTATGTATGTTATTTATAGACATGAAATTAAAAAATGAGAAAAATCATTTATATCTGATATGCTTTAATTTATACCTTTTCAAACACTTCTCATTCCTTTATGTAGATCTAAGTTTTGATGTAGTATTTTCCTCTAGTGAGAGAAGTGGCTTTCCACATTTCTCATAATGCAGATCTGCTGTTTCATTTGTCTGGAAAAAGTCTCCATTTTGAAAGATATTTTTGCTGGGTATGGAATTCTACATGGACTTTTTTCCCCCCTCTTTAGTACTTTGACTTATTCCGCTTCTGGCTTGTGTAGTTTGATGAAAATTTACATAATATTTTGTTTTTGCTTCAGCCACTGGATTGTAAGTCCCATGGGGTTCTTTTTTAATCTTAGTGTCTCTTAAGCACTTACCACAGCGTGTGATAGGAAATAGATAGCCAACAAATGATGTTAAATTGATTTGTATAAGAAAATATCCAGCACCTTAGACTTTGAAAAAAAAAATCCTTCTGATATTAATAGGGTCTAATTTTGCTTATGAATAAATTTGTAATGACTAGAGCTGGACCAATCAAAAGAATGTGCCTTTGTGCAGATCACGTATTAAACCTTCCCTCTACTCTTCTTACCATCTTTCTTTTTTTCTCTCTTCAAAAACACATATCAGGCTATGGCTCAGTGAAACACGAAGACAAACACAGTTCATGTGCTCAGTGGACTAGAACTTGTTTGCCTAAGAAAGTCCGCAAAAAGTCAGTCATGACTCTTTTATTTTCTTAACTTCTGGTGTTTCATAAGGAATGTAAAGGAAATAAACACAAACATTTTGGTTTTATGTTATTTAATTTTTCTAGTTTTTAAAATAACATGTTTTTTGAGATATAATTCACCTACCATGCAGTTTACTCTAATTTTAACTGGTACAGTCAGTGGCCTTTAGTATATTCAGTTGTGCAGCCATCACCACTAATTTTAGAACATTTTAATCACCTCAAAAAGAAACTCAGGGCCTGTTAGTAGTCAGTCCCCATTCTCACCTCTGCACATCTCTGGCAACCACCAATCTACTTTCTATCTCTATGGATTTGTCTATGTTGGACATTTCATATAAATGGGATCATATGATTCATGGCTTTTTATGACTGACTAAATTCATTTAAGCACACTGTTTTTAAGGTTCATCTATGTTGTAGCATGTATCATCAGTAATTTCTTCTTAGGTCAAACTAGTATTCCATTGTATGAATATTCCACATTTTATTTTCAGTTGATGGACATTTCAGTTGTTTTCAGTTTTTGACTATTATGAATTATGCTTCCATGAACACTTGTGTTTAGTTTTGCATGAGATTTTTTTTTTTTCATGAGATACGTTTTTATTTCTCTTGGGTATATATCTAGGAGTGCAATTTCTGGGTCATGTGCTAATTCTATGTTTAACATTTTAAGGAATTGCCAACCTGTTTTCCTCAGTGGCTGCATCACTTTTATGTTCCAACCAGCAATATATGAGGGTTTCAATTTCTCCATATCCTTGGCAGTTGTTGTCTTTTTATTATATTTGTTCTCATATCTCCCCTACTTTTGATTTGCATTTCCCTAGTGACTAATGATATTGGGCATCTTTTCATATGTCTATTGGACATTTATATATCTTTTTTTTGAAAATGTTTATTCCGATCCTTCACCTATTTTAAAAAATTGGGGTTTCTTGTTGTTGAATCTCTAGAGTTCTTTATATATTTTGGTTACTAATATGCCTGTGTCATTTCTTCTAGAAAGAAGAACTCTTGTATTCAGGAGAGTCAGTTTTAATTTAGTGCAAAAAAAAAAAAAAAAGGACTCTTCCCTAGGTAACTTGTTTGTAACCACTTAGGTCATTCTAACAGTGTAAACTTTGGACAAGTCACTTAACTTTTGAGTCATTGTCTGTGGACCCATAAGAAGGAAAAAAAGAAGGAAAGAATTCCTAGGGTGAAGTGTTAAGAGAACAACCAAAAGACTCCTATCTGGTTGGCAGATCTTCTGTCTTGGGTTGACTGGGTAGATAGCCACTATAAAGGAAAAAGCAAAGACTAGAAATTATACAGATGTGGATTTAGGTACTCATTCTGGTGCTTTTGTAGCAGAGCACTGTTAAGCAGCTCACTTATCCTTTTTGAGCTCTGGTCTTTCTACTTGTAAAATGGGAGGAATGATGCCAACCTAGTTAAAAAAATCTGGGAACAACCTAAGTACAGTGAATAGGGGAGCAGTTAAATTATGGTACAGATACATGATTTGCAAAAATTTTTTCCCATTGTATCACTTTGTTGACATCCATTAGTGCACAGAAATTTTTAGTTTTGATGAAGTCCAGTTTATTTTTTCTTTTGTTGCTTATGCTTTGATGTCATATCTAAGAAGACTTTGCCTAATCGAACATCACAAAGATTTATTCCTATATTTTCTTCTAAGAGTTTTATAGTTTTAGCTTTTACATTTCAGTCTTTGATCTATTTTGAGTTAATTTTTGTGTATGGTGAGAGAAAGTGGTCCAACTTCATCCTTTTGTATGGAAAGCCATTTGTGCCAACATCATTTGTTAAAGAAACTATTCTTTCTCCATTGAATTTTATTGGCATCCTTTTTGAAAAGTCACTGACGATAAATGTGAGGGCTTATTTCTGGGCTGTCAGTTCTAGTCCATTGATTTACATGTCCACCCTCTGCCAGTATCATACAGTCTTGATTATTCTAATTTTGAAATCAGGAAGTGCAAGTCTTTCAGCTTTGTTCTTTTACATTGCTTTGATCTTTTCCCCTTTTTTATGGAGGGGGAGAGGGGTCCTTTGCATTTCCACATGAATTTTAGGATCAGCTTGCCAAATTGTGCAAAAAGGCAGCTTGGATTTGCATTGTGATTGCACTAAATCTGGAGATCAACTTGGGAGTATTGCTATCTTAATGGTAAGTCATCAAATATGTGAATATGAAATGTCTTTCCATTTATTTACGTTCCCTCAATATTTTCATTGGTAATTTGAAGTTTTGAGGGTACAGTCCTTGAACTTTTTTTTTTGTTAGATTTATTCCTAAGTATACATTTTAAGGCTGTTGTAATGGGAATTGTTTTTTAATTTCATTTAATTATCCATTGCTAGTGTATGGAACTGCAATAGATTTCTCTATATTGATCATGTGTCCTGCCATCTTGTTTACTTGCTTATTAGTTCTAATAGTTTTTAGTTGATTTCTTAGGATTTTCTATGTACAAGATTATGTCATCTGCAAATAGATAGTTTTACCCCCCACCCCCAGTCTGGATTCCTTTTATTTATTTTTTCTTGCCTAATTACAGTGGCTAGAATCTCAAGTATGGTGTTAATTAGAGGTGGCAAAATTGGACTTCCTTGTTTTGATCCTGATCCTATAGGGAAAGCATTTTAGTCTTTTTTCCACAAAATGATGTTGGCTGTGAATTTTTTATAAATGCCTACTTTTATTTTTGGTTTAAAATTGTTTCCATCAGGGTCTGATTTTTGGTATCAAAAAAAAAAAATTCTAGATGCTTTGGTTGAGCCTAATACATGAACTGGTGTAATTATTCATTACTGTCCCTAGGTCTAGGGAAAGAGGAAAATCTATTTTGTAGTATGTGTAATGATTAGCTGTATTGATCTCCTCAATATGCATGAGGAAACATTTGAAATATTTTATTATGAAAAATATATGCATTCATGTTTATAGTATTTTTTAAGTTAGTGTTACTTAAGTACTCATGATTTTCTAAATTTAATTTTTTAAGGTTAAGCAATTGGGGGATGCCTGGGTGGCTCAGTTGTTAAGCATCTGCCTTCGGCTCAGGTCATGATCCTAGGGTCCTGGGATTGAGCCCCGCATCCCATCCCATCCGGCTTCCTGCTCAGCAGGAAGCCTGCTTCTCCCTCTCCCACTCTCCCTGATTGTGTTCCCTCTCTCGCTGTCTCTCTCTCTGTCAAATAATTAAATCTTAAAAAAAGAAAAAAAGGTTAAGCAATTGGTGTGTACTGGAGTAAGAATGAATTTGTACAACCTTTTTTATTTTCATTTAAAAAAGTGACAAGGTTTCTTTGTACCATACATTTTGGTTTGTTGTAATTTCTGGTGTTCATTTTTAAACTTTTCTGTTGGTGTTTATTTATTTTTTTTAATGAGTTTTGAGTATTATATTGTTGTTGTTGTTTTTTTCTTTTTTTTAAATAATCTCTATGCCCAATGTGGGGCTTGAACTCATGACCCCAAGATCAAGAGTTGCATGCTTTACTGACTGAGCCAGCCAGGACCCCCTGTTGTTGTTGTTGTTGTTGTTGTTTTAATTAATTTATTTCTCCTAGCAAAAGTGGATTTATTCGGGAATAACAGAATAGCAATCAAGGACATACAAACTACACCAGAACCATAGGCAAGTTCTGTTAGTGTTTATTTTTAAACTTTTCTGTATTTTTCAGTTCTCTACAATGAAATTGTGTTACCTTTTTTTAAACCTGTACTCTGTATTTAAAAGTTATATACTAGATGCTTGAAAACAGTACAGAAGCATACACAGCAAGATGTGAAAGCTACGCTTTGTTCTTTTCATTCCTATTTTCAAATATATTACCATGTCAGTAGTTGGTGTATATCCTTTTTCTGCGTATATGCTTATATACAAACATACATACACATAAACATTAAGAATGTTACTATGCCTTAATTTTTTTTTTACATGCTTATTTTGTTTAGCAATAGGATTTGAAGACCTTTCCAGATGGCTACATAGAATTCCAATAATGAAGTGTTTCAGGCTTTAACTGTCCGTTGTTGGGCACTATTTTTTCATATTTTCTATATTACAGCCAATCCTTTAAAGAATATCTGTGTAATAACTTTTTGACACTTACGGAAGTGTTTTTGCCGGGTATGTTCTTATAGGTGAAATTGCAGATCAAAAGCATTTGATAGATATTGCCCAGTTGCTTTTTAAAAGTCTGCAATTTTATATTCCCTCTGATAATTTATGTAAGTGACCATTTCTGTACATTCTTATGAATAATTGATACTTTCAAAATTCCAATTTTTGCCATTCTGATGGCAAATTTATTACCATCCTTTTATTTTGCCTTTTCTGGTTAGTAGAGAAGGGAGCATTTAAATTTCTTTACTGGCCATTTGTATTTCTTCTGTGACTATATATTCTTCTAATCAAGAGGACCCTCTAGTTATTAAAAATAAGAAATGAAGATAGTTTTACAATAGAAAAAGTAGTTTCACTCATTAAATCCCTGTGGGATAATGGATGTAAAATGTTTGGTTGTTAATAAAAATAATAAATTTATCTCAATGTTTATATGAAGAAACTAGTGAGATAAGGGTTATTCTGTCTCCTAAATCTTTTTAGTTTAAGGAGAATTTTATCAGTAGACCTATGCCTATTAGTTAATTAGCTGGATAGCAATTATACAAAGCATTCTGCTAGTATTTGCTGGCAGCATTTAGAAAAGTAGTTGATAAACATGTTCTTTGTTCTTTAATTCATCAATTCAATAAATATCTTTTGATTCCTTATTCCACACCAGACATAGTTCTAGGCACTGGGGATATAGTGATGAACAAGACAGTGGTGGGAAGAGAGGGGTATATGATGTGCTCATTTATCTTTCTGATGAGGGAGAGCCTCACTATAGGGTTGATAAATAAATAGACCCCTGAATGACAAGAAAGACCAGCTATGTGATGATCTAAGCATCCCAGGAAGAGAAAACAGTATTGCTAAGACATCAAGTCAGGAAAGAAGCATAACTTCTTGAGGAACAGAAGAGAGGCTAGTGTGGCTGGAGCCTAGTGAGTGAAGGAGGGTGTAGTAAAGATGAGAGGCAGTTTGGGTCTTGGGGATCACAATAAAGGTTTCTATTTTTATTCTAAATGCAGTGAGAAGCCATTGGAGAGTTTTAGGGAAAGGTATAGCATAATCCAATTTATGTCTTTAAAAGACAGAGACATAAAATACAAAGCAGTATGTCACAAGCGTTATGTGATTTTAGCAAATGGGGAGGTAATAGAGGAGATGGGACTTTAACTTGATCCTTAAAGACAGATAAAAATTAAATAAACGGAGGGGAAGGATGTAGTTTGATGTGGTAGCAAAAAAAATAGTGCCTGGCTTTGAATTAGAAGACTTGATCTTCATATTGACTCTCTCTCTTTATAGCTCTTGAACTCTAAATAAATTTCTTAACTCTCTTCTTAGTTCCCTCATCTCTTTTCTGTATACCTTGGTTGCTATGAAGAACAACTCAAATGAAAAATATCGATAAAACTGTTTTGTAAGCTGTGAGGTTTACTGTATGTTTGTTTACTCACTAAAAGACTACCATCTGTGTGGTATTATGCTAAGGACTGTGGAGTGATAAAAAAATGAATTAGACCTAGTTTCTGCTCCTCAAAGAGGATATAGTCTAATAGACAATGTGGTAAATATTTAAAATACAAAGTTATGAATGGTTAAGATCTTAAGAAAGATGTAGATAAAGCCCAGTAGGGGTTCACAGAAAGGGAGAGCCTTCTCGGAGTTGAATGAACTTGGAGCTTTAGGAATAAGTGAGAACTCTTGAGCTACATTCTTGAAAGATGGATAGGACTTCAATAGAAGACGGCGGGAAGAGAATATTCTCAATTAGTGAGTCTTGGGAGTAAAGGCATGATATTATTAGGCAGAATCAGAACTTGATAAGGAAAGGTTGGTTAGAACCAGGAAGGTCATGCAGCACCTTAATATTAGGGTAAGGAAAGTGAATTCTATTCAGTAGAAATACTGTCAACAGTGTACTTAATTCTACAAATATTTATTGAGCATCACCTACCTTTGCCAGGTTTGTGCTAGTCAGGACTATGGAGATACAGTCTTTGGGGAAGACAGATTATCTAAATATTATTCTAATGAGGTATGAACAAAGTATAGTAGGATTATAGGACGAGGAACATCTCCAGCTCTCTGGCATAATGAGGGAAGGCTTGATAGAGGTGTGGTAGACATTGTGCTATGATATGAAGTATCCCTCTAGTTAGCCAGATATAAGAGGTGAAAAGAGGAATGTGAGAGCAGCTTCCTGTGCCTGACACTTTGTATGTTTTGGGCTGGCTGGACAAGGTCTTTGTATGCAGAGCAAGGCTGTCAAGAGCTTTGGTAGAGGGGTAACTGAAAGATTCAGGTGATGGTAGGGAGAGTAAATTGGGAAGGATAGAGATTTGAGGTGGGAAACCCGGAGAGGAGACTGTTGCACTGAGCCAAATGAGAGATGATGTAGGGGACCTAATGAGAAATAATAGCTTTGGGGACAGAGAGCCTGGAAAACTGTCGAGATGCTTAAGATGTAAAATTGGCTGGACTTGGAGATCAGTTGGATGTGGAAGAAGAAAGGAAAGGGAGAATGATTTCTGGATCTTTGCTATTCCAGAATTTCGGAATCTGCCATTGCCTGAGAATAGGGTATCTTTAAGAAGAAAAGGGGTGGATTTGGAGAGGAAGCTTAATCGTTTTATCTGTCTTGTGTTGAAGTTACATGTAGGATAATTGGGAGCGGGGAGGATGACTTGGTGGGGTAACCAACGTTTAGGTGATAATTTAAACCATTCATAGCATAATTAGACTCTTGTGGGTGGATAAACTTAGTGAAGAAGAGGAATCTTAAGAGAGCACTGTGAGGCGCCCCTGGGTGGCTCAGTCGTTAAGCGTCTGCCTTCGGCTCAGGTCATGATCCCAGGGTCCTGGGATCGAGTCCCACATCGGGCTCCCTCCTCTGTGGGGAAGCCTGCTTATCCCTCTCCTACTCCCCCTGCTTGTGTTCCCTCTCTCGCTGTGTCTCTCTCTGTCAAATAAATAAATAAAATCTTAAAAAAAAAAAAGAGAGAGAGAGCACTGAGAAATAGCCACAGAAGTAAGAAAATAATCAGGAAAGAGAAGGTAGTAAAAGCGGTTGAAATCACAAGTAATTGAGTAGTCATAGAGGAGCCTAGCATAGTGCATCTCAAACTTTAGTGGTGATCTTGTTAAAATGGAGATTCTGAATCGGAAGGTCTGGGTTGGGGCCTGAGGTACAGCATTTTTGCTGAAGTCCCAGATGAGGCCAGTGCTGCTGATTTGTGGCCCAGACTCTTTGAAATATGATCTAGAGATATGGCATGGATAGCATTATACAAGAGTTAGCCTTGGGTAGGAAGAGGAACACCTCAGGTAAAATGTGAGGTAGATGGAGATAAAGATTAGGCTTGCAGGCAGGAGACATGCCTGATAATTTTTGTGTTTTGTGTTGTTTTTCTGCAAAATAGAAGTCAAGTGTGATGTTAAGAAAAGACCTTTGGAAATTGTTACCTTGGTAGAAGGGTTTGGAATAGCTTGTGAAGGTTTGGAATAGCTACTAAAAAGAGAAGGAAGGTGAGTGAATTTGGGACATGTAATATTTGTTGAACAGTGAAGATTAATTCGGGTATAGTGTCTGTAGAAATAATTGGAGCAGGGAGAGACTAGATATGAAGATTTTTAAGATGATAAAGTAGCCGTGAGGGGAGATAATGAGGTCTGAAACACAACAGGGGCCTTGAGAAATAGGAGGGTGGGCTAGGCTAAATAATGGCCCACCCAAAGATGTCCTGGTGAACCTGTGAATATGTTACCTTACATGACAAAAGGGACTTTGTAGGTCTGATTAAAAGAGGGATCTTGAGATGGAGAGATTATCCTGGATTGTACAGGTGGGTGCCATGTAATCACAAGGATCTTTATAAAAGGAAGCAAGAGGGTCAGCAGAGTCAGAAAAGACCGTGTGAGGATAGAAGCAGAGGAAGAGGAAATGTGATCAGGGAAGCAGAGGTCCAGATTGTTGGAAGACTGAGAGCCAAGGCATGGACCTTTAGAAGCTGAGAAAGGCAAGGAAACAGATTTTCCCAAGAGACTGCAGAAGGAACAAAGCCCTGGTGATGCGTTGATTTTAGCCCAATGAGACTGATTTTGGAATTTAAACCTTCAAGAACTGTAAGATAATAAATTTGTGTGGTTAAGCCATTATAAATCTGTGGTAATTTGTTACAGCAGCAATAGGAAACATGCTTAGAAGCGTGGATGTAAGGGAATGTAAGGTTAGAACTGATAAAGTGAGACAGTTGATGGGATGTGGTATGGGCATCAGGAATCTGGGAAGATTTCTAGCCTGGGTAAATAGGTGGAGGGGAGTGGTGAAATTAAAATTACAGAATTGCAAGGAGTAGATGTTAGAGGAAGGTGTTCATTTTGCATTAAGTATGGCTTAGGGTGAAGGAAGATCTGAAGCAGGGAGATGAATTTAGGAGGCTGCCATAGTACTTAATTGAAAAATAAGGTAATTGAGCTGTTCTAATACCAATATATGGCAAATTATATAGGAATATTTAGAATTTTGACTGAGAAGGTAACAAAAGGGATAATTGAGAAAGGTTTTTGAAAAAGTGCTACTACTTTATATTTACTGTTTTTCAGTTTAGAAAGCATTTTTTTCCTAGTTTTATTAAGATATAATTGACAAAATTCTAATGTATTTGAAGTGTCAACTTGATGATTTGATACATGTATATATTGTGAAAGGGTTCCCATAAGCAAGTTAAGTAATACATCCATCATCTCGTAAATTTCCTTTTTTTGGGGGGAAGGTTAGAGTTTTTTTTTTTTTTAATTTCAGTTATACAGTATTATCAACTGTAGTCACCATGTTACACTTAGATCCTCACACCTTATTAATCTTATAAATGAAAATTTGTATCCTTTTACCAGCTTTTCCCCCCTTTTCCCCTTCCCTCTTAGCTCCTGGAAATCACCCTTCTATCCTCTCTCTGAGTTTGACTTAAAAGATACTACACATAAGTGATACCATGCAATATTTGTCTTTCTCTGGCTTATTTCACATGGCATAAGGCTCTTCAGGTTCATTTGTATAGTCACAAATGGCAGAATTTCCTTCCTTTTTAAAGCCTGTGTCGTATTCCATTACACACACATAGACACTCACCACGTTTTGTGTATCCATTCGTCTGTTGATGGACACTTAGGTTGTTTTTGTTCCTTTGCTATTGTGAATAGTGCCGCAGTGAATGTGAGAGTACAGGTATTCTCTTTGAGATAGTACTTTTCATTTCCTTTGGCTTATATACCCAGAAGTGGGTTATCTGGATCATTTGGTAGTTATATATATATATTTTTAAAGATTTTATTCCTTTGACAGAGAGAGACACAGCAAGAGAGGGAACACAAGCAGGGGGAGTGGGAGAGGGAGAGAAGCAGGCTTCCTGCCAAGCAGGGAGCCCGATGCGGGGCTCGATCACAGGACCCTGGGATCATGACCTGAGCCGAAGGCATATGCTTAACGACTGAGCCACCCAGGCGCCCCGTAGTTATATTTTTAACTTCTAGAGTAATCTCCATATTATTTTCCATAGTGCTCTGTCACTTTCCATTCTCACCAGCAGTGCACAGGGGTTCTTTTTTCTCTACATCCTCCCCAGCATTTGTTACTGCTTATCTTTTTGATGATAGACATTCTAGCAGGTGTGTGGTGATATCTTTGTAGTTTTGGAATTTCATTTCCCTGATGATTAGTGATGTTGGGCACCTTTTCAGATACCTGTTAGCTGTTTGGATGTCTTCTTTGAAAAAATGTCTGTTCAGGTCCTTTGCCCACTTTTTAATTGGGTGTTTTGTTTTGTTTTGTTTTTTCGCTATTTGAGTTGTAGGAGTTCCTTGGATATTTTGGATATTAACTACTTACTAGATTTGTGGTTTGCAATTATTTCTTCCCATTCTATAGGTTGCCTTTTCATTTTGTTGATAGTTTCCTTTGCAGAGCATAGTTTTTTAGTTTGATGTAGTGCCACTTGTTTATTTTTGCTTTGTTTTGTTTTTGGTGTCAAATCTGAAAACCATTGCCAAAACCCATGTTAAGGAGCTTATCCCCTGTGTTTTCTTCTAGGAGTTTTATGGTTTCAGCTCTTGTGTTTAAGTCTTTGATCCATTTTGAGTTGAGTTTTGTGTATAGTATAAGATAGGGGTCCAATTTATTTTCTTTCTTTTTTTTTTTTTAATGTGGCTATCCAGTTTTCCCAACACCGTTTATGAAGAGATTATCTTTTCCCCATTGTATATTCTTGGCTCTTTTATTGAAAATTAATTGGCCATATACATATATATGGATTTATTTCTGGGTTCTCTACTGTGTTTCATTGATTTGTCTTTTTTTTTTTTCCCCCAATGCCAATACCATACTATATTGATTACTATAGCTTTGTGATACAATTTGAAATCAGGAAGTGTGAGGTCTCTAAATTTGTTGTTCTTTCCCAATTGCTTTGGCTATTCTGGGTCTTTTGTGGTTCCATATGAATTTTCGGGTTGTTCTTTCTGTTTCTGTGAAAAATGCCATTGAAATTTTAATAGGGATGGCATTGACTCTATAGATGGTTTTGCATAGTATGGACATCTTAACAGTACTAATTCTTGTATTTCATTAGCCCAGAATATCTTTCCATTTATTTGTGCCTTCTTCAGTTTCTTCCATCAGGTTCTTTCACTTCCTTGATTAAATTTATTCCTAAGTATTTTATTCTTTTTGATGCTGTTATAAATAAGATTATTTTCTTTCTCTTTTCAATAGTTTATTGTTAGTGTATAGAAACACAATTGACCCTTGAAGAACACAGGTTTGAACAACGTGGGTCCACTTATACACAGATTTTTTTTTCAATAGATAGACATATAGTACTGTAAATGTATTTTCTTTATGATTTTTTAAATAACATTTTCTTTTTTCTAGCTTTTTTAAAGAATACAATATATAATACATATAATATACAAAATATATGTTAACCGACTGTTTATGTTACCTCTAAGGAATCAGGTCAACAGAAGGCTATTGGTAGTTAAGTTTTTGGGGAGTCAGAAGTTAAAGGCGGATTTTCAGCTGTACAGGTCTCGGGCTTTCCTATCCTGCAACTTTATTGAATTTGTTTATTCTAACATCCTTTTAGTGGTATCTTTGGAAGGGTTTTCTACAAACAGAAAATTTTACCTCTTTCTGATTTTGATGCGTTTTTTTTCTTTTTTTAAGATTTATTTATTTATTTGAGAGAGAGAGTGCACACACACACACATACCTGGGTGGGGGGGCGGGGGCGGGGGAGTTGGGCAGAGGGAGAGGAAAGGAAATCCTCAAGCAGACTCCCCATGGATTGGGGAGTTGTTGCAGGGCTCAGTCCCAAGACCCCGAGATCATGACCTGAGCCAAAATCAAGCGTCGGACACTTAACCGACTTGAGCTACCCAGGAGCCCCAATTTCTCGTTTTTAAAAAAAACTTTTTTTTGCCTAATTGCTCAGGTTAGTATTATGTTGAATAAAAGTGTTAAGAGTGGGTATTGTCTTGTTCCTGATCTTAGAGGAAAAGCTTTCAGCTTTTCATCATTGAGTATAAGCCTTTATTTTGAGGTATGTTCCTTCTATACTCAGTTGTGTTTATCATGAAAGGATATTGAATTTTGTCAAATGCTTTTTCTGCATCTACTGAGATGATCATGTGATTTTTATCCTTCATTTTGTTGATGTGGTATATCACATGTATTGATTAGCATATGTTGGATGATCCTTGCATGGGAAGCGTTTTTATATCCTTTTGGGGAAGGTAATCAAAAAGTTTTTGAAATGGGTATAACTGCTATTAGCATATGAAATAAGCAGGGTAGTGGCGCCTGGATGGCTCACTCAGTCCATTGGGTGTCTGACTTTTGATGTCAGCCCAAGGGCTCACAGTGGGCATGGAGCCTGTTTAAGATTTTCTCTTTCCGGGGTGCCTGGGTGGCTCAGTTGATTAGGCGACTGCCTTCGGCTCAGGTCATGATCCTGGAGTCCCGGGATCGAGTCCCGCATCGGGCTCCCTGCTCGGCGGGGAGTCTGCTTCTCCCTCTGACCCTCCCCCCCTCATGTGCTCTCTCTCTCTCTCTCATTAAAAAAAAAAAAAAAAAAGATTTTCCGTCTGCCTTTGCCCCTGCCCCTTCCCCGCTCACATGTGTGCTCATTCTCTTTCTCTCTCTCTCAAATAAAATAAAATTAAAATACTTTTTTTTTTTAAAGATTTAATTTATTTGATAGAGAGACACAGCGAGAGAGGGAACATAAGCAGGGAGAGTTGGAGAGGGAGAAGCAGGCTTCCTGCGGAGCGGGGAGCCTGATGCAGGGTTCGATCTGAGGACCCTGAGATCATGACCTGAGCTGAAGGCAGACGCCCAACGACTGAGCCACCGAGGCACCCCCAAATACTCTTTATCATATATTAAATTCCCGTATTAAAAAGAAAAGAAATGAGCAGGGTAGAAAAACTAGGCTAAAAAATGTTGAAAATAGTGGCTACTGTATCAGACACAACATGTATAGAACACTGTCATTCCAGAAAGTTCTTTCTGGTAGCACTGTTCAGTATTGTTTTATATAAAGGCTTAGATCTTATTATAGTAAAATTTTTAAGAATCAGCGTTTGCTAATTATGCACCATTTCAGAAGACCCGGACTCTTGGAGAGATTGCGGGATACAGTTGAGTGAATAGTACACCATGCTCTCTTTCTAAGGAACACTAACCTGATTAACAATGAGCACTAACCAGTTGAGTTTCAGGATACTGAGTTTTTAGTGTGGTTCTGCTTTGTGTTATATGAATTTGGAAACCTTAGAAACACAAAGTTCTCTTAACTTCTTAAAGAGATACTATCATTTCATAAAAACATTGGGATGCCTGGGTGGCTCAGTTGGTTGAACGTCTGCCTTCAGCTTGTATCATGATGCCAGGACCCTGGGATCGAGTCCCGCGATGGGATCCCTCCTCGGCGGGGAGCCTGCTTCTCCCTCTGCCTGCAGCTCCCCCTTCTTGTGCACGTATGTGCGCTCTCTCTCTCTCACAAATAAATAAAATCTTAAAAAAAAAAGCTTAAAAAAATTAAAAACAGATAAACAGCTAATATGTATTCACTGCAGATTCTACAGTATAGAAATATTAGAAAAAAACATTTTTAGAAAGAAGAAAAATCTTATCTTTAAAAGAAGGACTTGTGGGGCACCTGGATGGCTCAGTTGGTTAGGCAGTCAGCCCTTGGTTTTGGCTCAGGTCATGATCTTGGGGTTGTGAGATTGAGCCCCAAGTTGGGATCTGCTCAGTGCAGAGTCTGCTTGTCCCTCTCCTTCTCCCTCCCCACTCTCACTCATGCCCGCCCTCTGTGTCAAATAAATAAATAAAATCTTTGGAAAAAAAAAAAAAGAGGACTTGCTGTCTACCAAATCCATTTCAGTTCTTTTACTGAAACTTCATGATATAATTCATTATATAGTCTTAGAGATGCACTTCTTTCTTATCCTTATAACTTTGTATGGCTGCAGAATTAGGTCATTAGTAAAAATAACCTAAACTTGAATTTTGTGATTATATTTAATTTTAGTTCCCAGCCTATGTTATGAACTGTAAATATATCATGGACATTTATTAATAAATATTTACTATTAGTAAATATGCATGAGAGAATGCATGTTTACTAGCACATGAAGTTAAAAAGTTAAGGAACTTTTGAAGAGAAAGAGAGGAATTGGAGAAGAATGGAGGAGGGTATGTCTTTTAAGTTTTTGCTGATAATGCTTTTCCAGATTCTCTCCACAAAAGAATAATTTAATAGGGCAGAGGAGTTAATAGTGTTGGGATTTTACCTGATATATTTTTCTCTCTTTTCTTAGGTGAAACTTAGTGGTCATAAATCTCTCAGTTAAATATAATTTATGTGTCTGTATGTATTTGGTGACCAGAATCTTGCTAGTGTGGGAAAGTTAATTTAACAAAAGTTCTGTGCTATTACCTCTGATGACAAATGATAGTCTCTTTGCTTTCCTCCTGCTCTGTACCTTTCTGCTGCTCTAGAAGATGGTCAGACTTGTTTTGAGGTCTAAGAGTCTGAAGGGAGAAGAAATAAAAAATGTGGCTGAGGGGCGCCTGGGTGGCTCAGTCGTTAAGCGTCTGCCTTTGGCTCAGGTCATGATCTTAGGGCCTTGGGTTCGAGCCCCACGTTGGGCTCCTGGCTCGGTGGGGAGCCTGCTTCTCCCTCTCCCTCTGCCTCTCCCCCTGCTCATGTGCGCGCTCTCTCTCTGTATCTCTGTGTCTCAAATGAATAAATAAATCTTAAAAAAAAAAAAAATAAAGGGTACCAACAGTTTAAAAAAAATGTGGCTGAGTATTTCATTTTATGACATTTTTGTCATAAAATGACAACTAAACTTGTCTAAACTAAACTAAAGTTGTCTAAGATATTTACCACTTTATATTTAACAAAACATTTCCTCGCAGCCGCCTGGCTGCAGGTGACCCAAGCCTTGGACCAAGGGGATGCGGGGCATACCCCTCACTGTGCCTTTTTTTTTTTTTTTAAGATTTTATTTATTTATTGGACAGAGAGAGAGACAGTGAGAGAGGGAACACAAGCAGGGGGAGTGGGAGAGGGAGAAGCAGGCTTCCCGCTGATCAGGGAGCCCGATGTGGGGCTCAATCCCAGGACCCTGGGTCCATGACCTGAGCCGAAGGCAGACACTTAACGACTGAGCCACCCAGGCGACCCTATATTATCTTTTTAAGTAGGCCCCATACCCAATGTGGGGCTCAAACTCAACGACCCTGAGATCGTGACCTGAGCCGAAGGCAGCCGCTTAACCGACTGAGCCACCCAGGCGCCCCAAAAGATGTGTCTGTTAAGGTTAGCCTCCTTTGGCACAGAGTTGGGCAGAAGATTGGAGGAAGAGGGTAGTGGCAGTAAGGTAATTACCAGTACAACTACCGATAAGTATGGGATTGATTTTCCGTGACATAATATTTTAGATTAAATTTCTAATCTGTAAACTGTAGGTACTTCACTGGGGTTGATGTGAGCATTAAAATGAGACATGGCAAACATGTCAAAGTACTATCATAGTGCCTTTGTCTGGTATTTGTTTTTAGTTTTGATAAGGTGTGGATTTGAAAACTTCGGCTTCCTTTCACGTGGTGCTGTGCTTCATTTGTTTTATAGAAATTTTGGTTGCCACCATACTTTTAAATATATGATAGTTTTTGTGGTTTCCAGTAATTTTTGGGACGTGAATTACACAGTCACCATTAAGTAGTTTCCAAAAGTTAGAGACTCTTTGTATTTACTGTCTCGTGACAGGCATTTATCTTTTTCACTCTTGCTTTGGACAGAGCACTACTGACTTGTGAACTTGTGGGGCAAGGATGCTCTTCAGGTGTAGAGATGGGCTCCCTGTTGAATGATTGGTCAGACTTGACCCTGCCACTGCTACCATTGGTGTGTCCTTGTTGCATACTTCTCTTTTCCAAGACAGCAGGGACACCTTGTCACACTTTTTCTCCTAACCTTATAGTATTTCTCCTCACAGAGATTTACTTTCATCCAGTCTCACCTTTGAGCATTCATAGGCTAGAACAAGATCAAGATAATTAGTCTCTTTTCAGGAAAATTATAGCTACCAGACAATAATCTGCTTAAAAGCATTTTCTGTTTTTAAAAAATCCCCCCACAAACTATATGATGATGTTGAAATTAAATAAATTTCTGTTTGATTTCGCAGGCTTGAGTTCGCAGTTTTTATAAATTTCAAACTCAACTTTTCTGAATTACTGACTAAATGTTCATTATTTTCCACCAGACGTTCTGCCAAATCCCGAAGCAGAAGCCCATATTCATCTAGGCATTCAAGATCCCGTAGCAGGCACAGATTGTCTAGATCCAGAAGCCGTCATTCTAGCATTTCTCCTAGCACACTAACTCTGAAGAGCAGCCTGGCAGCCGAGTTGAACAAGAATAAGAAAGCCCGGGCTGCAGAGGCGGCGAGGGCTGCGGAGGCGGCGAAGGCTGCGGAGGCTGCGAAGGCTGCTGAGGCCGCTGCCAAAGCTGCTAAAGCTGCCAACACTTCTACGCCTACGAAGGGGAGCGCGGAGGCCGGGGCCGGCGCGTCACAAACCAACCATGTGAAGGATGTGAAGAAACTCAGAACGGAACATGCACCTTCTCCCTCAGGTGGTGGAACTTTAAAAAATGACAAGGCAAAAACGAAGCCACCTCTTCAGGTAACAAAGGTGGACAATAACTTGATTGTAGATAAAGCCACCAAGAAAGCAGTCGGAGTTGGAAAGGAGAGTAAATCTGCTGCTACAAAGGATGAACCAGTATCTCTTAAAGAGAAAACCAAACCACTTACACCGAGCTTGGGAGCCAAGGAGAAGGAGCAACAACATGTGGCTCTGGTGACCTCCACGTTACCGCCGTTACCTTTGCCTCCCGTCCTGCCTGAGCATAAAGACACCGATGGGTAAGCGCCAGAAAGTGTTGTCACTAATAGTTGAAAGAAAGACAGACAAGTTTGAAGTGGGAAGTTACCTGACACCCCCCGCCCCCACCATAGAAAGGTTCCAAAAAAGTCATAAGTAATTTATCTTTATTATGTACACCTTAAAATGAAGCACATTGCTTGCAGGATGACAGAATTATAGTTTAAGAATTCCAGGAAAAACTTGCTGTTGCCTTGGGATATACAATGTATATTTCAGCTTGGGAATTAGAAATGCCCGTACCGTGTTTTCTTTAGCTTAGTATTCCTTAGTGACACTCTCAGAAACAGGACTATTTATGAGAAGACTGTGCCCTGGGTGATACAAAGCAGGTATATTGGTTATTTCTAGGTTTCTTCAGCGGTCTTAGAAATTTTATCACTCTGGGTAGCTTTATGCGTTTATCATTTTTTAGACTTTTCTTGAATCTTTTTAATTTTTTGTAATTGGAGATTAATTATATGATACAGGAAACCCATAATGTGTTTGTTTTCATTTAACATGTTTACAGATTTCTATTGTGAATCTTGGGGGTATGAGGTTTTTTTTATTTTGAAACATTTTATTTTTTAGAGGATGAAGATAAGTGAGTGTAAAGTAAATGCAGTCCTAAGAATATTTCTGAAATGTATGCTAGGATAGAAGCATCATGCTACTGTGTAATATCTGTCTGTTAGACCACTTAACCTTTTTCATTTTTATTTTTATGGAGAAATTAGAGCTGTTTTCCCCTCATTTTCTGTTAAAGAACAACTATATGAGCAGTTCTCCTAGCTGACATCTTTATAGAATTTGAAAACAAGTGGATAAAAATGCTGTGTGGGTAGGTCTTTCAAGTGCTCACTTTGGCTGGCATTATGAAAATTTTATAACTTAAAACAAAAAAAATCATAATTCCTGTGTTTCATGCCCTCTGTGTGATGTCTTTTTTCTGTAATCAAAAATATTGCCAAGAGATCTCATCTAATATAATCAGGTATTCTCCAGTTATACCACTCTAATTATGGTATTTACAGGTTTGACTGTTCTCTAGGAACACTGAAGGTTCATAACAGAGTAATGATTTATAATTTTGATGAGTCCAGGAATGGGCTCTCCATCACAGAGGCATGAATGCAGAACTGAGTCACTTCATTAGTGAGAGAATAGCCCAGTTGCCAAGAATCCAGTAATTCTGGGGGCACCTTGGTGGCTCAGTCAAACATCTGACTTTGGCTCAGGTCATGATCTCGAGGTCCTGGGATTGAGCCCCAGTCAGGCACCCTGCTCGGTGGGAGTCTGCTTATCCCTCCTCCCCTGCCCCGCCCCCACTCGTGCTCTCTCTCTCTCTCTCTCTCTCTCTCTCTCAAATAAACAAGTAAAATCTAAAAAAAAGAAAAGAAAAGGAATCCAGTAATTCTGGGCCAGTGAGCCTCGTTTTCTACTTTATTCTTCATACATGCTTTGGAGGTATATTTTTGCTGGTGATATTTTCAGGAACTCAAGATAAGTGCAAGTGAGCGCTTAAGGAGGGTATTCTTTGTCCATCTGTTTTGTTTTTTTTTTTTTTAAATTTTATTTATTTATTTGACAGAGAGAGACAGCGAGAGAGGGAACACAAGCAGGGGGAGTGAGAGAGGGAGAAGCAGGCTTTCCGCTGAGCAGGGAGCCCTATGCGGGGCTCGATTTCAGGACCCTGGGATCATAACCTGAGCTGAAGGCATACACTTAACGACTGAGCCACCCAGGCGCCCCTGGGTGTCTGTTTTTAATGAGATGGTGGTACATGTCATGCTAAATTGACCCACCTTCTTTTCTGTCTCTTCTGCTTTTCACTTCTGTTGTGTCTCTGCTCTTCCATCTTTGAATGTGTTTGTACGTTTCATGAATATAGAAGTTTTTAAGACCCCCTGGGTACTACTGCTAATATGTGTGGCCAAAGATCGATTCAACACCAGTCACTCTTCTTTTTGATGCTCTAAATGTTCTTGGCCAGTGGGAACTCCTTTAAGCTGACTGATTTGTCCTTTTGACATGACCCACTTGTTTTCTTGTCTTCCTGGCCAAGTAATATCTTTTAGGCTCACTTTGAACTTTGCTTCTCTTCCAGACCTGGAATTTATTATTCTCTGAAAATCACAAGGTAGACTGTTAACTATATGCTTTCATATAATAAATTGTTTTATTTTTTAAAAAATATTAGGATCCGGGGCGCCTGGGTGGCTCAGTCGTTAAGCGTCTGCCTTCGGCTCAGGTCATGATTCCAGGGTCCTGGGATCAAGCCCCGCATCGGGCTCCCTGCTTGGCCGGGAGCCTGCTTCTCCCTCTCCCACTCCCCCTGCTTGTGTTCCCCTCTCTCGCTGTGTCTCTCTCTGTCAAATAAATAAAATCTTTAAAAAATAAAAAGTAAATAAATAAATAAAAAATATTAGGATCCCACTATGCATAATACTCCTTGACTTATTTTTTTCATTAATGTGTTGGAGATCTTTCCATGTTGGTATATAGATAGGTTCAATATTCCTATCTATAGGAATGGATAAATCATGCTCTTATTAACTATTCAGCTATTGATTAAGGGATACTTAGATTTATAATTGCTTGCTATCAAACTCTTTATATTAATATTTTATGTATATGAGAGCAGTTTTTGTAGGATAGTTACCAGGATAAAGTATATACATTTATTTTTTAATTTTTGTTATTTTTTAAAGATTTTATTTGAGAGAGAGTGCAAGCAGAGGGTGAGGGGGTGGGGCGGCAGAGGGAGAGGGAGAAGCAGACTCCCCACTGAGAATGATCTCAGGACCCTGGGATCATGACCTGAGCTGAAGGCTGATGCTTAACCAACTCAGCCACCAGGCACCCCCAAATTGTACTTTAATAAGACTGTTACCAATTTATATAGTCTTTAAAATATGTAATTATTTAATTTTGCATTTTTCTGATTATTGAGATACAGCATCTTTCAAAATACTTGTTGGGTACTTCTTTTTTCCAGTGAACTACTTGTTCATATCTTATGCTAGCTTTTCCTTAATATTGTTTTCCTTTTTCTAATTGATTTGTGGGTGCTCTTTATGTTAGGGATCTTGATCTTTGCTTATCAGAGTCTTTTGCTTGTCTTTGACATTTATTTTTTTTGTTTTTGGCTATATGTATGTTTTTCATTTTTAAATCTAGTCAGATCTAATCATTTTTTCTTTATAACTTATGGGTTTATAAAGTTAAAAAGATTAAGTCGAGTCACACAAATTTGTTTTTGGTTATTACATGACGCAGAAAGATGCTCTCCCCCATCACCCTGTGGACTGATAGATCCAGTTTCTAACATCATTTACTGAATAATCCATAATTTGTGGTGCCATATATAAAAATTCTTACAGATACCTGTATTTCTGGACTCTCTCTTCTATTAACATGTTTTATAATTTCTTTGCTAGTACTTTTTTGTTTTAACTTCTTTAGATGCATGGTATATTGGTTCTCAAACTCAGATTTCTGCTATAGGGGTAGGCAGGTAATACAAAAGTTGAAGGGATGGAGTAAATTACTGATTAGTGAATAGCTCTGCTATTCAGTCTCAGCTTCAGTGCTGCTGAAGCTCACATAAATTTGGGCCCCAGTGTTGCTAGAGCTTTTGATTTTTTTTTTTTTTTTTTTTAGGAAGCCTGAAATCTGAATATTTATGTAAATCTTCTGAATTAAAAATATTGGCAATTTAATTCATAGTTTTTTATAAAACGTTGGGTAGACCATAATACATATTCCTTGACTTCAACCAATCTTGGGCTTCTGGTTTGGGATCTTTTAAAATAGGTTGACCACATGACAGGGCAAATCGCACTTATTCTTTTTCAGAAATTTTTGGGCAGAATTTTGCTTTTATTCTTAAACAGATTTTATAGTCAGTCTGCTTGTCAAGTTATATTAAAATTGTTTGGGACTCAACTGAATGTAGTAGATTTATTTGGAGACTGATAGCTTTACAATATTACAGTTTTCCATACAAAAACATGGTTTCTTTCTGTTCATTCAGATCCAGTTTTATGTTCATCAGTCATATCTTTTAATTTTCTTCTATTGATCTTGTACATTTCTTGTTAAGGCATTTTATTGTTTTTGTTGCTATAATACATGGGAACTTTTAAAAATCATACTTCCTATTTGGTTATTACAAGTAGTCAATTAAAATAATGATGTTTTTAATTATATAGTGTCATTCTTAGAAAGTTAGTATTTCATTTCTCTGAAGTCTGGGAGCCTTGCTGAATTTGGTAGTTCATGTAATACTATAAGTAAAGTTAAGATTTTTACTTTTTTCCTCTAGAAATGTTGATTTGAACATTCAGACAAATGAGAATTTTTGACTAAAACCTTACAAGTAAAAGACTGCAGTTTTCTAAGTAAATTATTGGAAATAGGTTTCTTTTCAGGCACAGTTCAAGTGGTACCTTTTTTAGAAAGAAGCCTTTACTGTCTTTCAACCCTGATTTAGTTACCCTTCAGCTACATTACTCTAGGAACCCCTTTGTATAGTACTTTATCTTGCTGCTTATTTAACTGTGTTATCTGAAAGACTATCCATAGCTCCTTTCTGAGAGGAGTTCTATCTTAATGTATTTGTTGTTATTTTTGCTGTTAAACTCCGGTGCCTTACCTAATACCTAGCACATAGAAGCATAATATCAGTGTGTTGAATGGACAAACATTAATACTGAAAAGTGAGCTGTGTGATACTTTTTTTTGTTTTGTTTTGTTTTGAGAGAGTGTGTGGATGTGTCTGTGAGCATTGGGTGGGGCAGGGCGGGGCAGAGGGAGAGAGAGAATCTTGAGCAAACTACCTGTGTGGAGCCCCATGTGGGGCTCAGTCCCACCACCCTGAGATCATGACCTGAGTCGAAATCAGGAGGTGGTTGCTTAACCCGCTGAGCCACCCAGGCACTCCCATACCATTACTTTAAAAATAAAACTGCAAACCAATTTCCTTTTGAGCATATTTTCTTTGTTAAAGAACTTCTGGGGTGCCCGGGTGACTCAGTCATTTAAGCCTCTGACTCTTGATTTTGGCTCAGGTCATGATCTCCGGTGGTGGGATCCAGTCCCTGTGTGGGGTTTCGTGTTCAGTGTGGAGTCTGCTGTGGGTTCTCTCTCTCCCTCTCCCTGTACCACTCCCCCTGCTCACTCGTTCTCTCTCTCGTGAGTGCGTGCTCTCTCTCTCTCAGATAAATAAAATCTAAAAAAAAAAACCCTTCTAGTGAGTAACACGAGGTTATGAAGAAAAGGCACAATTTTATTATAGTTATTGGTAAATGCTTTTTATCAGATGGTATTAAAACATGCGTTTGTGCAATAATATTGATGTTCAAAATGAATAGAAGTTATAATTAAAATGAAATGATTTACTTTGATAATGTCATTTGTAATTTGTGACCCCAGTGGTTTAGTCTCACTAAACTTTTTCATTGTGGGACTCATAACTGCTATGAAACTGTGTGAAGAGTCTCTTTCGAGAAATATCTTATTATTAAACAGATTTTTTAGTAACTGGGAGGTTTAAAATACTCAAATTTCCTAGTTAAGATACACTTTATGCATTCAAAAAAGTACAAAACTAACTGAACTTAAATTTTTACCTGTAATATCAGTAAGCTAGAACCTTAAAAAATTTTAAAAGAATCATTGTTCAATTTAAGAAAATTAACCCTGAAAAGGGGCAAAGCTAAATTAGTTGTTTGTGGTTATTTAAATGGGCAAGATAAATAATAGCATGTAGTATTATTTCGTAAGAAACCTCTTTATGTCTCTGCAATAGAGTCAAACAAAATGCGATCACAAAACTAATGAATTTTCCTGTGAAGCATGACAAGTTAACTTTTTTAGTATTAATTTACAGTTTTATAGTAATTCTGATTATATCATCTTTAAAAGTATACTTTTTTTTTGAACAGTTCTAGATTTGCAGAAACATTATAATGGTACTACAGAAAGCCCCCATATACCCTGTATTTAGTTTCTTCATTATTAACATCTTACATTAGTATGGTACGTTTGTTAACAGTGAACACATATCAATACAGTATTG
>NC_138380.1:83238850-83273174 GCF_054177405.1 Leptonychotes weddellii
CAGTGCTCCATGCAGAACGTGCCCTCCTCAATACCCACCACCAGGCCAACCCATCCTCCCACCCCCCTCCCCTCTAGAACCCCCAGCCTGTTTTTCAGAGTCCATCGTCTCTCATGGTTCGTCCACCCCTCCGATTTCCCCCGCTTCATTCTTCCCCTCCCGCTACCTTCTTCTTCTTCTTTTTTTTTTCTTAACATATTCAATACAGTATTGTAACTAAACTTCACACCTTATTCAGATTTCCTTAGTTTTTATCTAATCCTGTATCATTTTTGCCCCCAAATTTTGTATTTTGCAATTGAACATAGTACATTATTTTAGCTGGAAAGTAAAGAAACTTAGTTTAGTTTTTTGCCATTGCTACTTAAGTGTAAGATGTGACTGCATTTTTATTTTGCAGATAAATGTTTAGGTTTTATTTGTGTGACTCCTTTCTCTTTTAGCCTACGAGGAAATATTTCAGTAAAAGCGGTTAAAAAAGAAGTAGAGAAGAAACTACGATGTTTACTTGCTGATTTACCACTGCCCCCTGAGCTACCAGGAGGAGATGATCTCTCAAAGAGTCCAGAAGAAAAGAAAACAGCAACACAGTTACATAGTAAAAGGAGGCCTAAGTATGTGCTTGCTTTCTACCTGCTTTTTCATTGACCAGAAATGATTCTGGGTCATCATAAAATCATAAAACATTAAGATTTAAAATAATAAAAAGTGTATTTATTCTTTAAACTTAAAGTATATGAATAAATTCTAGAGTTTTGAAAAAATTTCATAATTCCCTGCATACCTATTCAAAATGACTAATAAAACCAAATTTAATTTTCTCTCACAGTTTGTAATGTATTAATTTCTTGGGTTATTATATATTAAAGATAATTTCTATAATTAAGATATTTAAGTAACACAAAACACTGAAATTGGAGAAGGTGGAAGTCAGCATTCAGTGAGCCCAAACAAAATTAGTAATGGGCAAGCTGCTATGTTTTCCTTTGCTTTTTTGCTCCATTTGTTCCCATAACTAAGTGTATTTTTCATTCTGCAAGAGGTGGAGTGGAAGAAGGTTTGAAATCTGTATCCTAAATTAGCTTCAAGTAAGTGCCTAGAGATAACTCTTTCCCTTGAAACCTGTTTATCAGTTAAAGGGGGAGAACATTGATTCTTTTTTTTATTTCTACTTAACCAAAGGAAAGTGTGAGTAAGACTTTGAGTTAGATCTGATTTTAGAATTGCTGTTCAGGTGCCTAGCATGAGTATGAGGTCATTTTCTAGTATAGAGTAGAAAACTAAACTTTTAAAATTATCTTTCTGAGGCTTGTAGCTTTATTCCTCTAGTTGAATTTCTATTACAATACCAGAATATTGAGCGACTACAAAATTACCTATTTTTTTTGAAGAATGTCAAATATTTGTCTTACATATATGTGTGTTATGTATATATAACACACATCCAGACACACACACACACAATGTGGATTCCTGAGAATTGATTATATTAATACTTTTGTACTCTCTTGGACTAAAAATCTTTCTTGTGTTTTCATTTTTAAGGTAATTTCATCTAGCCATAAGTCTAAATTTGTCAATAAGCTTTATAGTTAGATTTTTGGTAATGTTCATTGTCAAACTTGTCTTTCGAAAAATGAGTGACATATATATATATAATGGATGAAAAGGAAATCTTTGTGGAGGTTGGTTAGAGAACTTTAACTCTTTGTATTAGTGTTGGTTTTATCCATTCATTGAAAATTACATTTTATTTTTGAAAGTTCTTCATACAAGCTTTACTTCTTTTTCTCAGCTTGTTAGAAGAAGAGTTGGTATGGAGAAATGATGCCTTGACTTTCATGATAATTTATAATACCAAATTACAGTGTTACTTAGATGATCACAAATGTGCAAGGGTTTGGGGAAATAAAGGATATAAGATTGGGGGAGGGTTGGATACTAAATATTAAACAGTTTATTGAACTTGCTTGATTGTATATAAAAACTTCAGAACTATATTTGATAGAATATGTGGGCCTCGCTATGGTGAAATCAAAGAAAAAGATATTGACTGGGGAAAACGCTGCGTGGATAAATTTGATATCATCGGAATTATTGGAGAAGGTACCTATGGACAAGTTTACAAGGCCCGGGATAAAGACACTGGTAAGTATGTCAACTGCTCTGGATCTCTAGATCTCTTGAATGTACTTAATTTGTTTTTCTCTTCAAATGTGTAATTTGAGGTGGTTTTTTTTTTTTAAGTTAAATTTGAATTTATCATGCTTTTGTTTCATCTTGTTTTTTGTTTTATATGTGCACTAAACGTAAGATGAATACGTGTAAGTGGGTATGTAAACATATACTTTTAGTTTTTTTTTAGTATTTGTGATGTGTAGTATGGTGGGATTTAGGTTTCTTTAATTGTGAATAAATTATTACATTGTTAGTAATGAGGGGACAAAAGTATCTTGACCGTCTTAGTAGTAAATTTTGTTGTATTAAGCCTTATGTAACACTTTTTCTTTTACCCAAAATAATTCTTTTTTCTGTTGAAGGTACCCTTTGTTTGGAGGCTAGATTTAACAGCTTAATCTTTTAGAACATAATTGGGAACCTGCGAGAAAGTTTTAAAAGTTTTTGCAGCACTGTGTCAGAGGCTATGTATTTTACCAACTAATGGGTAGAGCCAGTGCTTAATCTGTACTTATAATTCCTTGTTAAATTAAACCAGTAGATTAAAATAGAGCTATTTGAAGCCATTTCGTATAAGAAAACTCTGGAGGGCAATTACAGCATGGAGTAATAATATTTATAATGATGATTCTGCATTATCAAAAAGATTAAATTACAACTTTTAAAAGCTGTTTATTAAACAAGGAATCATACTACATTTTAGACTTCCATCAAAAAGAATCAAGTAAGTTTTGATAATTAAAAGGATAAACATTGTTCTTTTGGAATATTTGTAAGTACAGAATTGCTATTTTCTCCAAAGAAGTGGAATGAACAGACCTTTAGAATAGTGAATTTTTTCTTATAATAGGATTTGTGTTTGTGTATTCTATTTAATAGTTAAATTTTATCTGATCAGAACTCACTCATATCTGAATTGTGAAGCCATTTAGTGTAGCGAGAAGAGCACATACTTCTGAGATAGCTAAACCAGATTTTTGAATCCCAGTTTCACTGCTAGGTAACTGGGCACCTTTGGACAAGTTAATATGTCTGAGCTTATTTTCTCACCTGCACAGTGTACAGAATTTTCTCATCTGTTCAGAGATTTTATGCATGTATAAGCATACTGGGTAAATTTATCCTCCCCTCCTTCACTTTTTAGAATTGGTAGTGTAATACATCTACTGTTCATCATCACCTTGCCTTTTTTTACTTATATCTTGGAGAGCATAAAATAACAATACCTATGTGCCTACCCCATCCTTTTTTAACAGTTGTATAGTATTCCACAGTTTGGATAAATATCTTATAATTTGTATTTAACCAGAGACTTAATTTCTTGAACTATAAACATCGTAATTTCCAGAGGTAGGAACAGACATTATGAATTAAAATAAAGTTAAAATTAAGAAAAATGTCATTTGGTTTTATCATCTGGTAACTTGATTTTATTTAATTTTTATAGGAGAAATGGTAGCCTTAAAGAAAGTACGTCTAGATAATGAAAAGGAAGGCTTTCCAATTACAGCAATTCGAGAAATTAAAATTCTCCGGCAGCTTACCCACCAGAGTATTATCAATATGAAGGAAATAGTGACTGATAAAGAAGATGCTTTGGATTTTAAGAAGGACAAAGGTATGCATGCATATTTACATAACCAGTTCTGCTCATGCATGATGTTGCTGACTTGCAGATTTTGTCATAGGTATTGACCAGTTGAGTAATTACTAGGTACATAAAACTATTGCATTAATGTCATACTATAATTATAAATGTAGTTGAGTTGAAGAATTATTTACTTTAGTGATTTTTGAGTCACTTAGTAAACAAAAAAGCATATTTGTCAGTAGTAGTAGTAGTTGTTTCTTGAACATCAGTGCATAATTTTTAGTCTTCATATTTTAGTTAATGAGAAATAGTTTATAGTAGTACAGGATGTATTTCCCTTACATTTTTAATATCATGCCTCAACATACAAGGAAACTTTATGGTAGACATTTGTATTATTTCGAAGGTGTGGAGGTGAAACTCTTACCTGAAATTGCCTTTAATAAACTGTAGTGGCATATGCTTGACATTTAGCAGAAAAGCTAAAAAGAAATCAGAATGCTTATTAAAATAGTTATCATAAGGCATATGGTGGTGAAAGGCTTTACTTCTAGTAGGTTTTGGATCTTCAAAGTAAGATTTTGGAACCAGAGTTGACTCCATTATAATCTGTTGTTATCAAAGAGCAAAATTCTTTTTCAAGTTAAATTAAGATAAGCGAGTAAAATAGGTATGTTCTGATTGAACATGGTACTTAGCCCCCTCCCGTCCCCAACTACACACACACGCACACACACACTCTCTTACTTTCTGAGGAACAGTATAAAAATGATTGATGTAATATACGGTAATTTTGTAGAAAGGAACTTATTTTGACAGTATTCTGTATGTACTATGAAGATAATTAGAATCATCTTTTTAATTGGGGTCCTTTTCCATTAGTTTTTGTCCATAATGCCCATATTCCTTAGCTTGATTTTTAATCCAGTTTGTACTTTTCACCTTATTTTTTGTTGTTCCTTATTGTGTAGTAGAAAGGTTTGACTTGCGTTGCAATGTCTGGAATTTTTGACTTTGCTTAGGAGCAGTGCGACCTTATTAGCAAGGTCTTCAGCCCTTCTGAGCCTGTGACCTCTTCAACTATTAAAGGGAAACATTATTGGGGCGCCTGGGTGGCTCAGTCGTTAAGTGTCTGCCTTCGGCTCAGGTCATGATCTCAGGGTCCTGGGATCGAGTCCCACATCGGGCTCCCTGCTCAGCGGGAAGCCTGCTTCTCCCTCTCCCACTCCCCCTGCTTGTGTTCCCTCTCTCGCTGTCTCTCTCTCTGTCAGATAAATAAATAAAATCTTAAAAAAAAAAAAAAAAAGGGAAACATTATTTCTCTTACTGTGTAGTAAGGATTAAATTAAGATCTTATACATGAGGGTTGTGTGTAATGTTGTTTTTCATTAACTTCGTTCTATAGTCAAATTAATATATTTGTTCTTCCTCCAACATACCCTGGACCTCCTGATTCTTTGATCTTTGGGATCATGTCCTTGCCTATTTCTTTAACCCCATCTCTGCCATTTTTCTGATTGTCTACCAAGCTTCAGTCATATAGGTGTTTTGACTTGTCAAATATGCCAATGCACTTCTCTGTCTTAAAAGTCTTTACATATACTGCTTCCCTGGGCTTAAACCTCTCTACCCCCAATACACATGCATGCATGCACACACACACACGTGTGCACACACCATATGAAAGGCTGACTTCTCATCCTCTGGGTCTCAGACTGTATGTTACTTTATTTATCAGTGAGGCCTAACTGGACCACTTTCTACTCTATGTAGACTAGACACATGCAATTTAAAAGCCTTATTTGTTTCACCATGTAAGGATGGGAATCATACCTGTTTTATACATTATTATAACCCCTACCTAGCTCAGTGGGTAGGCCATGGAAGGTACTATGAATAACTAATAGCTGGATGAGTTAAATCAGCTCTACTTATATCCTGTCCATGCTTTAAATAACTTTTTAAAAGACTGTTATCTTTGAACATAAAAGTGTTCATAGTTTTCCTTGTGTTATATTTATGGCCGTAATTTATTTTCCTTACTGTATTATAAATTCCCTTGAGTCCTTTGTTTTTTGTTTGTCTCCCCCACAATGCCTAGCACTGTATTTTACAAATCATAGATTTTCATATATTTGCTTCCTCATCTTTTTCCCCACCATAATCCTGTTTGTAATTATTGGAATGATAATAAATAAGAAAGTGTTTTACTGTGTGAGAAGTTACATTTAGAGTCCAGGTATTAGTTAAATATAGTACAATATGTCAGGGAGTATGGAATTTTTTTTTTTTTTAAAGATTTTATTTATTTATTTGCGAGAGAGAATGAGAGACAGAGAGCACGAGAGGGAGGAGGGTCAGAGGGAGAAGCAGACTCCCCGCTGAACAGGGAGCCCGATGTGGGACTCGATCCCGGGACTCCAGGATCATGACCTGGGCTGAAGGCAGTCGCTTAACGGACTGAGCCACCCAGGCGCCCCTTTTTTTTTTTTTTTTTAAAGATTTTATTTATTTATTTGACAGAGATAGAGAGCACAAGTAGGCAGAGTGGCAGGGAGAGGGAGAAAGGGAGTATGGAATTTAAAACATAAAATCCTCTTTCAAAATTACTTATCTTATTGAGATATAATTGACATAACATTATATTAGTTTTAACAACGTAAGGATTTGATATTACATATGTTGTGAAATGAGCACTGCAATAAATCCAGTTAACGTTCATCAGTACACATAGAATTTTTTTTCTTGTGATGAGAACTTTTAAGATCTCTCTTAGTAATTTTCAGATATCAGTACAGTATTTTTAACCATAGTCACCGTACTGTATAATACATCCTCATGACTTTTATAATTGGAAATTTATACCTTTTGACCGCCTTCATCCATTTTGCCTACCTCCTGTTCCCTACCTCTGGTAACCACCAATCTGTTCTCTGTATCTATGAGTTCAGGGGTTTTTTTTGTTCTTGTTTTTGTTTTAGATTTTACATATAAGTGAGATCATATGATATTTTTCTTTCTCTATTTGATTTAGTACAGTACCCTCAAGGTCCATTCATGCTGTTGCAAATGGCAAGCGTTCCTTCTTTTTTATGGCTGAGTAATATTCCATTGTATATTTTTAATACATTTTCTTTACTCATTCATCTTTCAACAGATATTTAGGTTGCTTCCATGTCTTGGCTATTGTGAGTAATACTGCAGTGGACGTGGTGGGTGCATTTATCTTTTTGAGTTAGAATTTTATTTCTTTTGGATAAATAACTGGAAGTAGAATTGCTGGATCATATGGTAGTTCTAAATTTTTGAGGAACCTCTATACTGTTTTCCATAACGGCTGCACCAATTTACATTTCTCCCAACAGTACATGAGGGTACCCTGTTCTCTACATCCTCACCAACACTTGTTATTTCTTGTTTTTTTGATAATAGCCATTCTAATAGGTGTGAAATAACACATAATCCTTTTTTAATGAATCTATTAATTTTGATGGGAACCGTGATGAGGCAGCTGGATTTGGTGAAAAGGGAACTAGATTTGAAGTCCTTGGGTTCTAATCTAGCTCTGTGCCATTATACTAATTGTGATTGCTATCCTGGAGCAGAAAGATAGTATGGGAACTTTGATTTAATCGTTCATATTAAAATTCATGAAACTAGGGGCGTGTGGGTGGCTCAGTCGTTAAGCGTCTGCCCTCAGCTCAGGTCATGGTCCCAGGGTCCTGGGATCGAGCCCCACATCGGGCTCCCTGCTCAGCGGGAAGCCTGCTTCTCCCTCTCCCACTCCCCCTGCTTGTGTTCCCTCTCTCGCTGTGTCTGTCTCTGTCAAATAAATAAATAAAATCTTTAAAAAATAAAATAAAATTCATGAAACTAAAAAAAAGTAAAACCAAATACTTAAAATAGTTTAAATATGAAAATTATAAACAGCACACATATCAAGTAAAATTGCTAATATAAAAATATAAACATTTGCATTATTATAACACAAGTCTTTGGCTATATAAGAGTAACACCATAAAGAATTTTTTAAAACTTGGCTCTACTTAAAAATGAAAAAAAAATTAATTACAAAAAATTGAAAATAAAATACTATTTTGTTTTAAAAGGAAATCATCCTTAAGAAAACAGAGTTAAGGGCGCCTGGGTGGCTCAGTTGGTTAAGCAACTGCCTTCGGCTCAGGTCATGATCCTGGAGTCCCGGGATCGAGTCCCGCATCGGGCTCCCTGCTCGGCAGGGAGTCTGCTTCTCCCTCTGATCCTCCCCCTCTCATGCTCTCTGTCTCCCATTCTCTCTCTCAGATAAATAAATAAAAAATCTTTAAAAAAAGAAAAAAAACAGAGTTAAGTAGTATCAATAAGTCAAAGGTGGATTTTTATGCAAAATCTTAGAGATGCTGAACGAGCTTTTTCTGAAATAATCTGGGGAATGGAGGAAGGCCAAACTAATTCTCAGTTTTTTCTTAATATTCTTTATCTTCAGACAGTTCCATCTTTTTAATAACTGAGGGGATCTTTGAACCTTTTGTCTTTCAATCTTTTTATTGTTAGCAAGGGAGAGCTTTTCTTTCAAAGGAAACATTTCCTGTACCTCTAGATTTTTAGTTGATCTTCAAGTATGGAAAGAGAGTAGGATGCAATTGTGGTATTAATTTTAGTACTCTAGTGTTCATATTTCACTATTCATCAAATATTTGAACTAGAGTGTAAATTATTTTGCTGTAGAAGCTTTGCTTTTATTATTTTCTTGCTCCCACTGAGGATTATGAATTTATAGAAGATACTTTCTGAATGAATGTAATCATACTCAGTTAAAAAATTTAAAGCAATTTGGGGTGCCTGAGTGCCTCAGTTGAGCATCCAACTCTTGATTTCCACTCAGGTCATCATGGTCTCGAGATTGTGAGATCAAGCCCCATGTTGGGGGTCTATGCTCAGTGGGGAGTCTGTTTGAGATTCTCTCTCTGCCTCTGCTCCTTCTCCCGCTCACGCTCACATGCTTGCTCGCTCTTTCAAATAAATAAATAAGTCTTAAAAAAAATTTAAAGCAGTTTATAATTCTCTGGGTAGAGAAGACTTTTTGTTTTGCAACTATATGCAGTATAAAATAAATCTATAGTCATTGATCTCCGTCTCAAGATATAAATATTTAGTATTCAGACTTAAAAAAAACCCAAACAATTACTGGTATCATTCCAACAAAATAGTATTTTGATACTTAAAATTAACATGATATCCTGGACAACCAAAAGTCAGTGTTATAATTGCTATGTTCAAATTAAGTTAAGCTAGGGCGCCTGGGTGGCTCAGTCGTTAAGTGTCTGCCTTCGGCTCAGGTCATGATCCCAGGGTCCTGGGATCGAGTCCCACATCGGGCTCCCTGCTTGGCAGGAAGCCTGCTTCTCCCTCTCCCACTCCCACTCCCCCTGCTTGTGTTCCTGCTCTCGCTATCTCTCTCTCTGTCAAATAAATAAATAAAATCTTTAAAAAAAGAAAAAGTTAAGCTATAATGCTTTCAATATTAGTATTTGTTTGAAGAGGGAATTTTAATTTGGAATTTTCCTAAAAATCAGGAAAAAAATATTCTATAGTAAATGGCTGTGGCAAAGTGTCAGTATATGGTGAGGGAAAAAGTCTCAATGTCACTCTTCTGTAATCTGTGATTCCCACATGGTGCTCCCCAGCACTTACATTGCATGTTATAGACAGTTCTGTTAGACAGTGGAGCCAATTTCCTTCCATTCTAATGTCTTTGTACATAAAACTCTTATTCACATCTGACTGTTCCCTTAAATAAATTAATATAAGTAGGAATACTAGGTCAAAAGATTTGAACTTTGAAATTTCTTGACACATATCACCAAGTTGTTTTCCAGAAAGGTTGTTCCAATTTATAAGGCAGGAATAGAACAAACTAGGAATAGAAGAGAACTGTTTCAACCTGATAAAGGGCATCTATGAAAAACAAGGATGTCTGCTCTCACCATTTCTGTTCAACACTGCCAGGGCAATTAGGCAAGAAAATTAAATAAAAGATAATCAGATTGGAAAGGAAGAAGTAACTAATGTGTGTGTGGTGCACACGTGTGTGTATATACACACTTTATAGAGAATTCTGTAGAATCCACTAAGAAACTCTTAGAATTAATAAATGAGTTCATCAGAGTGGAAGAATACAAGATCAGTACCCAAAAATCTGTTGTTGTTTTGTACACTAACAATGAAGAGTCCAAAGTGAAATTAAGAAAACAGTTTAATATGTAATAGCCTTAAAAGGAATAAAATATCTAGGAATAAATCAACAAAAAGGGTAAAGTCTTGTACCTTGAAAACTACAAAACATCACTGAAAAAATTTAAAGAAGACCTAAATAAGTGGAAAGACATTCCCTGTTCATGTATCTGAGAAGCTTAATATTACTAAGATGGAAAATTGATCTGTATATTCATTTCAGTTTCTATCAAAATCCCAGCTGGTTTCTTTTCAGAAACTGACAAGCTGATTTTAAAATATATAGGGTAATGCAATAGAGTTGAAACAGTCAAAAAATACCTTTAAACAGAAGAACTCATATTTCCTGATTTCAAATCTTTTTTTTTTTTTTAAAGATTTTATTTATTTATCTGAGACAGAGAGAATGAGAGAGAGAGCACATGAGAGGGTGGAGGGTCAGAGGGAGAAGCAGGCTCCCTGCGGAGCAGGGAGCCGGATGCGGGACTCGATCCCGGGACTCCAGGATCATGACCTGAGCCGAAGGCAGTCGCTTAACCAACTGAGCCACCCAGGCGCCCTGATTTCAAATCTTAACCATAAAACTAGAGTGATCAAGACTATATAGTACTGGCTTTAAGGTAAACGTAAGACCAGTAGAATAGAATTGGAAGTCTAGAAATAAAACAGTAACATTTTTGGTGGTCAGTTGATTTTCAGTGAAGATACCAGGACAATTTAGTGGTAAAGAATAGTGTTTTCAGTAATCAATGCTGGCTCAGGTGGATCTCCATATGCAAAAGAATGAAATTGGGCCTCTTCGTCACCTCATACACATTAATTAACTCAAAATAGATCAGTGACTTAAATATAAGAGCTAAAACCTCGAAACTCTTAGAAGAAAATATAGGAGTAAATCTTCATGACCTTAGATTAGCTAAAGCCTTCTTAAGACACCAAAAGCAGAAGCAATAAAGGAAAAAGTAGATACATTGAACTTCATCAAAATTAGAAACTTTTGTGCTCTAGTGGATATTACTGAAGAAGTGAAAAGACGATTCACAGAATGGGAGAAAATATTTGTAAAGCATCTATTTGATAAGGAACTTATATCTAGAATATATAAAGAATTCTTACAACCAAATAATAAAAAGACAACCTGTTTAAAAAGTGTACAAAGGGGGTGCCTGAGTGGCTCAGTCGTTAAGTGTTTGCCTTCAGCTCAGGTCATGATTCCTGGGTCCTGGGTTTGAGCCCCGCATCGGGCTCCCTGCTCGGCGGGAAGCCTGCTTCTCCCTCTCCCACTCACCCTGCTTGTGTTCCTGCTCTTCCTGTCTCTCTCTGTCAAATAAATAAATAAAATCTTTAAAAATAAAAAAATAAAGTGTACAAAGGATCTGAATCTGAAGATATGCAAATGACCAATAAGCAACTGAAAAGATGTTCAGTGTCATAGCTATCAAAGAAATGCAAATCAAAATTACAGTGAGATTCCACTTCATATGCACTATAGGATGGCCATAAGAAAAAGGGTAGATTAAGTGTTGGGAAAGATGTGGAGATTGGGAGATTGAAAGATTGGTTATAAAATGGTACAAACATCTTGGAAGACAATCTGGCATTTTTTTCAAAATAGTAAACATAGAGTTATCATGAGACCTAGAACTTCTACTTTTTGGGGTATATCCAAGAGAAAGAAAAACATATATTCACACAGAAACTTGTATACTAATGTTCATGGCAGGATAATTCCTGATAGTCAAAAAACACAGGCAGCTCAAATGTCTATCAATTGATGAATAAATAAAATCTGGTATATCCATACATTGCAGTATTATTATGCCATAAAAGGGAATGAAGACTTATACCAACAAATTTGATAACCTGGATGAAATAGAAAAATTCATGGAAATGTACAACCTACCAAGAATTATGAAGAAATAGAAAATCTGAACAGACCTATAAGTGTAAGGGGATGAATCTGTAACAAAAACAACAGTCGCACCTAAAAAGCCCAGGACCAGATGCTTTCACAGATGAATTCTACCAGTCATTTAAAGAAGAATTAACACCAATTCTTTCCAGACTCTTCCAAAAAATTGAGCATGAAGAAACACTGTCAGACTCATTCTGTAAGGCCAGCATTACCGTGACACCAAACCCAGGCCAAGACATGACAAGAAAAGAAAACTGTAGACCAATTATTTCTGATGAATATGCAGAAATCCTCAGAAAACAGTAGCAAACTTGATTCGGCAGCATATTTAGAGGATTATACACTGTGACCAACTGAGATTTATTCCTGGAATGCAAAGATAGTTCAGCATATGAAAATCAGTTAGTGTAGTACATTACATTAACAGAATGAAGGAAAAAATCCACACAGTCATCTCAGTAGATACAGAAAAAGCATTTGACAGAGTTCAGCACTCTTTAATCATAACGACACTCAACAAACTAGGAATAGAAGGAAACCGTGTCAACATATTAAAGGCCCATATATGAAAAGTCCACAGTTAATATCATACTCACTAGTGAAAGATGGAAAGCTTTTCTTCTAAACCAGGGAGAAAACAAGGATACTCACTTTTGTCACTTCTATTCAGCATAGTGCTGGAAGTCCTAATCAGAGCAATTAAGCAAAAAAAAGAAAGACATCAGAATTGGAAAGGAGGAAATAAAATCATCTTTGTTCATAGACAATATGATCTTATATGTAGAAAGCCCTAAAGATTCTACCAAGCCAAATGTTAGAATTAGTAAGTGAATTCAGCAAATAGAAGGGTACAAAATCAATGTGCAAAAACCATGAGTTTCTGTATTCTAACAGCAAAAAATCTGGAAATGACATTAAGAAAACAATTTCATTTACAGTAACATCAAAAAGAATAAAATATTTAGGAATAAATTAACCAAGGAGATGAAAGACTTGTAAATTGAAAATTACAAAACATTGCTTAAAAGAGGTTAAAGACACCATAAATTAAAGACATCAGTATTCTTGGATTAGAAGACTTAATATTGTTAAGATGTCAATACTACCCAGAGTAATCTGAAGATTTAATGCAATTCTAATGAAAATCCCAACAGTGGTTGTTGCAGAAATGGAAAAATTCACCCTGAAATTCATATGGAATTTCAAAGGACCCCCAAATAACCAAAGCAATCTTGGAAAAGAACAAAGTTGGAGGTCTCACACTTCCTGATTTCAAAACTTATTACGTAGCTACAGTTATCAGATTGTAGTACTGGCACAAAGACAGACATATGCACCAGTGAAACAGAATTGAGAGCTCAGAAGTAAACCCTGGCATATATGGTCAAATGATTTTTGACAAGGGTGCTAAAATGGGGAAAGGCAGTTTTCTCAACAAATGGTGTTGGGAAAACTGGATATCCATATGTGAAACAATGAAGCTGAACTCTTACCTAACACCATATTAGAAAAACAAAAAGCAACAAACCTCAAAATGAATCGAAGACCTAAATATATGAGCTAAAACTAGAATACTCTTACAGGAAAACATAGGGGGTAACTTCACTACATTGGGTTTGGCAGCCATTTCTTGGGTACGACATCAAAATCAGGCAACAAACCCAAACAAACAAAAAAAAAAGAAATTGGATTACATCCAAAAAAAAAAAACTTTAAACTCTACACCAAACATAACGTGAGGCTCACACTCATGACCCCTGAGATCAAGAGTCACATGCTCTACCAACTAAGCCAGCCAGGCGCCCCCAAAATTAAAATTTTTTATGCATCAAAAGGACATAATCAAAAGAGTAAAAAAGCAACTCATGAGATAAGAGAAAATATTTGCTAATCACATATCTGATAAGGTTTCATAATCAGTCTAAGAACTCCTACAACTCAACAAAAATAAAAGGGCAAAGGACTTGAATGGATTTTAAGCATATGAAAAGACATTCAGCATCACAATTAGCAAATTAAAACGACAGTGAGTTACACTTCAGACCCATTAAAATGGCTGTTATCAAAAGAACAAAAATAGAAACAACAGAAAATAACAAGTGATGCCAAAGATGTGGAGAAATTGGAGCCCTTGTTCTTTGCCAGTGGGAATGAATAATGATAAAACTGCTGTGGAAAATGATACAATGATTCCTCCAAAAAGTTAAAAGCAGAATTCCCATATGATCCAACATTTCCACTTCTGCTTATATACTCAAAAGAACTGAAAGCAGCATCTTGAAGAGAGATTTGCACCTATGGTCATAGCATTATTCGCAGTAGCCAAAAGGTGGAAGCAACCCATATGTCCTGGGATGGATGAATGGATAGCAAAATGTGGTCTATACATACAATGAAATATTAGTCAGTCTTAAGAGGGAAGGAAATTATGACACAACTACAACATGGATGGACCTTGAGGACATTTTGCTAAGTAAAATAAGCCAGTCACGAAAGGAGAAATACTGGATGATATTACTTATGGGAAGTACCTGAGGTTAGTCAAATTCATAGAGACAGAAAGTAGAATGGTGATTACCAGGGAGTAGAGGTGGGGGTGCAGAATGGGCAGTTATTGTTTAATAGGTACAGAATTTCAGTTTTGCAAGATGAAAAGAATTCTGGAAATGGATGGTAGTGATTGGTTGCACAACAGTGAATGAACTTAATGCCACTGAACTGTACACTTAAAAGTAGTTACCATGGTTGATTTTTACATATTTTACCACAATTTTTAAGAGTTTAAAAAAAAAGAAATGAAGAACTGGTATGTTATAACATGGATGAACCTTAAAAACAATATGCTAAGTGAAAGAAGCTAGTTAAAAAAAGACTATTATTCCATTTATATAAAATGTCCAGAATAGGCAAATCTGTAGAAAAAAAGAGAGTGGTGGTTGCCAGAGACTTGGGGAGGGGCTGAAAAAGGAGAGTGACTGCTAATGAGTATGAGGTTCTTTTTGAGGTGATTCATTGTGGAGAAGGTTGCACACGTCTGTGAATATATTAAAACCAATTGAATTGTGTACTTCAAATGGGTGAATGTATGGTATGTGAATTAGATCTCAGTAAAGCTGTTATTTAAGACAAAAGCCCAAAGAGCTCCCCCAAATTCTTTTTGATGAAAATACTGTGTAAATTGAGAGGGATAAGTGTAGTGGATAGGGTGGGTCAGTATAGAAGATGAGGCTGGAAAGGTAGGTTAGGATGAAAAACGGTGCTTGACCTTAAATACAATGTCAAGGCACAAATACTTTTTTTACTTTTTTCAGATGAAATAGCACGGAGCAATGATTTTGTTAGATCTTTGACAATTTGGATAGGTGAAAAATGGTATCCTGTCTTTTTAATAATTATTTTTTATTACTATAGAGATTGGACAGTTTCCTGTGCTTACCTGGCCGTTTATATTTCTTTATCCATGTATTGCCTATTTTTATGTCCTTTGCCCATTTTTTTAAGTGAGTGAATTTCTAGTGTTAATATTTTTCTTAATTGATTTTGAATATAGTTGTAACATAGTAAGAATGTTCGTCTTTGAAATGATTTATATAAAAACTATCCAGGCATCTGGTTTCCTTTGTCTCCTGTTTCTTATGTTAGTGCTCAGTAAATGTTTGAGTTGAATTGAGGAGGAAAATATTTATAAAACAGATTATAGTCTGTTCCAGAATAACCAAATGAACCTTTCATGATTGTAAATGTTGCATAATCAGTTAATAGATATAGGAAAGTATTTAATGAAATAATAGCATGTAATGTAAAATCTTAATTAGGAATGATTCTCTTCTCTGGATCACAAGGAAATACAGAGTTAGCATCTTGTGTTGAAATTTATAGTTTACTTTCATTTCTTTTTTTTTTTTAAATTAAATAAGCTCTATGTCCAAGGTGGGGCTTGAACTCACAACCCCGAGATCAGGAGTTGTGAACCTACTGACCGAGCCAGTCAAGCACCCCTGAAATTTAGAGTTTAAAGAACATAGAGAAATGAGAATGTGTAGGTGCCCATCAGGAGATGATTTATGGCAAAAGGATTGTGGAGTTTAAGGGACAAGGAATCTGTGGGAACGTTGGGAAGGAGTAGATGGGCATGGAAAGTGGGGAGTGCCTTTCTCTTGGCAATATTTCCTGAACAAGAAGTATGTTCTTTTAGGGCAGATGTTATAAAGTAATAGTAATGAGAAATATATGTAATGGTTAAGAGTATACTTTGAATCCATGCTTCTTCCATCATTATGTACTTTTTGGTTTCCTCATCTGGAAAATGGAGTAATAATGCCTAATTCATAGGTGTGTTGCATTATATGAAATAATGCATGTGAAGCACTTAAGGGTATTGCAAACAGTAAGCACACAGTCAGGTTTGCATTTATTATAATTTGGTAGTCTATTGATTGTGAGGGCAGAAATAGATCAGTAATACAATAATTGTTTATAATTGAGATGGAGGTTTGGGAGAACTAAATATTTTCGTTTTAGTCTTCTAGTGAAATTTTACTATGTGGAGAGCAGACCCAGAAATTAAGGAAAAGAAACTTTTTTCTGAAAGCTTAGAAGTAGTCTCTCATTATTAATAGTAAAAGTTGTCAAGAAGAGTGAAGAACTTGTCACATATGACTAGCTTTAATTGACTAGTTAACCTACCAGAAGTTAAAAAGTGAGCTCCTTGGTTGGATCAAACCCAGACCTAGAAAAGGAAGTCATAAGAATGAAACTCAGCAACAGGGCATGTAAGACAGATGCCAATTGCAGAGGCCATGGTATCAGTTTGAAATGGAGAGAAGAGGGGGAAGTGAAGAAGCAGGTGATCCGACATTGAGAATACTGTGGCCATTAATAAAGAGAGAGAATTCTGCACTTGAATTCCGCAGTGGGGGTGGTGAGGGGTGGAAGTGACAGAGCACTATTTAGGGCATCATCACCATTAGAGCAGTAAACCAAAAGGCTCAAGATTCTTCATGTTTTTGCCATTTCTTCTGTGAATTTCCTGTTTCTTTGGCATTTGCTTACTAACTGGAAAGATTTATGGAACTACAAATGTTTTATGTGTTTCACATACAGATAATTTTTCCCATTTCCACTCTTTGCCCTTAACTTTGTTTTTCTGTGTTCTTTGTTATTCTGAAACTTGTATTGGTCCCATCTGTCAGTTTGGGGGATTTTTTTGAGGGAAGGTGAGCTGTCTCATGCTTAGGAAGGCTCAGCCCTCTGGAAAATTGTAAGAATGTTTTTTAGTTTTTTTAATTGATTAATTTTCAGGTATTAAAACAATTTTATTTTTAAATTTTTTAAAGTTTTAAATTCTAATTAGTTAACATACAGTATAATACTAGTTTCAGGTGTACAATATAGTGATTCACTACTTCCCTGTAGTACCTATTCCTCATCACAAGTGCGCTCCTTAATTCCCAACACCTATTTCCCCCATTCCCCGCCCCCTCCCCTCTGGTAACCATCAGTTTGTTCTCTATAAAGAGTCTTTTTGGTTTGCCTCTGTCTCTGTCTCTTTTTTTTTTTCCTTTGCTTAGTTGTTTTGTTTCTTAAATTCCACATATGAGTGAAATCATATGGTGTTTGCCTTTCTCTGACTTATTTCCCTTAGCATAATACTCTTTAGCTCCATCTATGTTGTTGTAAATGGCAAGATTTCATTCCTTTTTATGGCTGAGTATTATTACACACACACACACACACACACACCACATCTTTATTCATCTGTTGATGGACACTTGGGCTGTTTCTATAATTCGGCTATTGTAGATAATACTGCTGTAAACATCAGGGTGCATGTATCCCTTTGAATTAGCATTTTTGTCTTCGCATAAAAACCTAGTAGTGCAATTGCTGGGTTGTAGGGTAGTTCTATTTTTTGGTTTTTAAAAAATTTATATTTTAGTTTTTGAAAGTACTTAGATAGCTGAGTCTTTCTTATGCTATTCTGTCATGTCTATCCTATATAAAATTTGTACATATTCTGGGCTCTCCTGTTCTACAGATCCTTTTGCCTATCCTGCTAGCATACATTATTGTAATTATTGCAGCCTTATATTACATTTTAATTTCTGTTAGAGAAAGGTCTCCTCCCCAATGCCACTTAAAAGATCTTGCTTATTTTTATGCATTTAGATGTTTATGAAGTGTGAAAACTTAACAGTGGAGATTTGACTGGAATTATGTTGACATTTATTTGGGGAAGGACAAGGATTTTTTTAAAAATTGTCAGTATATGAAATCAGATAAAGTCATGTAATGCTTGAATTTTCATAGAGTAAGGGCATGGTATGGTGCCTGGCACATATTAAATGTTGTATAAGTATTTAATGTTGATATTATAATTATTTCTTAAAATCAAATGTGTCCTTTAACTTAGCAATTCCATTATTAGAAACATAGAAGGAAGTAATCATGACTTTATATAAATATAGCTATGAGAATGTTCTTCATAGTATTGCTTGATAATACTAAAACGTTAGTAATAATTTAAATATCTAACAACAGAGGATTATTGAACAGAACTATGGCATATTATTACTGTGGAGTACTGTTTAGCCATTAAAATTGTGTAAAAGTTCAGTGATAAGGAAAATTGTTCACTCTCTATATTATGAACTGGAAAAGTTTACAAAGGAATATATAAAGTTTAATCCATTTTTTGTATTAAAAGTATACTCCAGGAGCACAAGGAAACCTTTTGAGGATGATGGGTATCTTAGTTGTAGCCACAGTCTAACAGGTGTATACCTATATGAAAACTACTTAAATTGTACCTTCTAATTTATTATTTTCAATTAACACATTGAAACTAAAAAAATTTTTCAGTTAAAATGTAATAAGCTCAAGGAAAACTATTGAGTTTATTACTTCAGAAATAAAACCAACAGAAAATATGAATATGTAGATTTATTTTAAGAAACTAGGTCATACAATTGTTGAGGCTCGCAAGTCTGAAATTTGTAAGAGCGGCTAGTAAGCTAGAAATTCTGGCAGGAGTGTGTCTTGCAGTCTTGAGTTCAAAGGCGTTCTGGAGGCAGAATTTCTTCTTCAAAGGACCTCAGTCTTTTCTCTTGAGGCCATCAGCTGATTGGATAAAGCCTACCCACATTATTGAAAGTAATCTGTCCTCAGAGTCTACTGACTTGAGTGTTAATCACATCTAAAAATACCTTCACACTGGTCAGTATAGCCTAGTCAAGGTAACACATCAAATTAACCATCACACTGTATCAGAGTGATTTCAGCAGAGTAACAGAAAGTTCAGTTGACATGGTATGGTTTAAATCATACGGGAATGTATTAACTTGCATAAGTAGTGGTCCAGAGATAGGGCAGGCTTTAGGGTTAGTTGGTTCAGTGGCTTAGGGTTGTCATCAAAGGCTCAAGTTACACCATCTTTAGTGTCTGTTTCATTCTCACTGTAGGATAGCTGGAAGAAGCAGTTGTTCCTATCTGGTGAGGGGGGAGCCTGGCTTCCCATGGCTTTCTAAAGTCCATGAAGGCTTCTCTCTTAGGGGCCTTCCTCAGCACCTGCAGTAGACCCAAATCTGCTGTGCCTGCACATCTGTGAACCAGTCACCAGCAGGAAGGTTATTAAGAACCTACTTAGGGGGCGCCTGGGTGGCTCAGTCAGTTAAACACCTGCCTTTGGCTCAGGTCATGATCCTGGGGTCCTGGGATTGAGCCCTGCTTTGAGCCTGAGTTGGGCTCCCTGCTCATGCAGGGAGCTTGCTTCTCCCTCTCCTTCTGCCCCTCCCCCCACATATTCTCTCTCTCTCAAATAAATAAATAAATAAATATCTTTTAAAAAAAATCTACTTACCATAAAATATACTAGAATTAGAATATGATTAAAAGAAAAGAAACTAAGAAAAGTACCACTTTTCAGTACTCAGGACTTTGTTAGGAGGGAGGGAGATAGCTGAGTCAGACAGAAGCTGATTCTTGGCTTTACATGAAATCTGAAGACACTGCAGTATTACAGAAGAAGATTGAGAAATACCTACTCTGCCATGCAAGTAAAAGTTACTCAGACTTTCTTCTGTTCAAGTTAGTCTGTGTCTCTAGGACAGGTGGGAATTGGCAGCCAAAATGCTGAGTCATAAAGTTAATGGAATTACTGATTATTTTTAATTTAGGATATGGAAAGCTGCACTGATATCTGCTTTTAATGTTCTGACTTCAGTGTTTTATTTTAGTGAATGTAGTAATTATTTCCTGACTGGTGCTCCTATCACTGGGCTTGTTCATTAGGGTTTATTTTCATTTCACTCTTGGGTTTTCAGGTACCAGACTTCTAATTTGGGGATTTGGGGTCATTTTTGTGTATAATGGGATTTTTCTAACAAATGTTGTTAAATCATAAGATTTGTCCATTATTACAGATATTTGGGGTAACAGGAATTGAATGAGTTTTGCACTTTTCGACAGCTTTTTTGTTATTTGTTTCTGAGTGTAAATGAGTTTTTTGAAAGTGAATTGGAATTTTACATTATGTTCCAAATTTAATATAGCCATTAAACTTTTAAATTCCACAAGTTCAGATTCTTTTATCATCTCATGTTATTTCTGCAGCAGCCACTTTGCCAACTTGGATTCCCTTCACTGATAATGTCTCTACACTTTTACTCTTTATTTTAAAGATGTTCCCTTTCCCCCAGCATATTCAGTTGCATAAGAAAGCCTGGACTGGCATGCTATCCCTAAAATAATATGTGATTATATCTGTCCCAGAATGTAATTGAGGTTGCACAGACTTCTCGCTGTCCATCCAGCTCTTAGATCAGAAGCTGCATTAAATGATGGCAGTTTAATGGAGCACTCATGATTAAGGTAAATAAAAGTTGCTTAAACATAACAAAGATACTTTTAAGGTGGTGACAATATGGCTGTGAGTAAAACATATTGTAGGTAACATTTTTAAAAAGCAAGGCAACTTTAGAAATAAGATTACTTTAAACATATTGAGAAGTTATAGGTGATAAAGTTATAAATTAATCAGAAATTCCCAAAGAGCAGTTGATGTGCTAGTCTTCAGAAATGATAATTTTGACTATGTGAACTCTAGACAATTCTCTTTGAGGTAGATAAAAAAAATTATGAAAACACCACTAAAAACATAGAGTGAAGGGGTGCCTGGGTAGCTCAGTCAGCTCAGGTCTTGATCTCAGGGTCCTGAGTTCAACACCGGCCTGGGGCTCCACCCTGGGCTGAAGCCTACTTTAAAAAACAAACAAACAAACAAACAAAACACCCAAATATAGTTTTTGGAAATTAATTAGAAAATTAATATAACAAATCTGAAAGATGAAGTAGTGTTTTATTTAGTAAAATAATAATAATAATAATATAATCTTACTGTGGGCCAGGTACTATCCTAAGCAATTTACAAATATTAACTCATTTAATCCTCATAAAAAATCTATGAGGAACAGAAGGAAATGAGATACAGGAAAAGTCAGAACCACTCTCTGATACACACAATACCTGATATATGAAAAATAGTGACTAGAAGTATTCCTTTTTAAGCAGATAGTCATTTCAGTTTGTTTGATTTTTAGTAGGATGTGGGGAAAATCTAACTGTGATGTATCGCAGTATATTTGTGGGGAAGGCATTAGAAACACAAATATTGAGGCCTGATACACATCTGTTTCCTCCCATTCCCAGTTGTGGTGCATTAAATGGATTTCTCCTCTTTTTGCTTCTATTACCTTTCACACGGTGGGAGCAAGTTTCCTAACCCAGCTCACTGTCACTGGTAGTGGCCTTGGAGGCCTGAAATGAGGAATGGAGAACCTCAGGTGACGAGCCAGCAGCTCTCAGGTTTTCAGAATTGGAAGCTTTGGGCTTCTGTTTTGATAGAAATATCTCTGGATTTGAGGTATTTGGTGTCAGGCTTGCACAGTCATCAAACCTGTCTCTTTTGCCATTTCAAAACTGATCTATATTTCTCTCTTGATTGCTACTGACTGCCACTCTCAGCCACAGCTTCTTGTAATGTATAATGTATATGTATCCATTTTTTTCTACCACTAATAGCAATGAGAAAGAGGAAGACAGGTTTTTTCCTTCTCTGTCAATATCCACATCCCAACCCCTTACCCCCAGACACATTTTTCTCTCTCTTTGGCCTGTGGGAAATGTGAGTTACAAAAGTGACTTTTGGGTAAATAAAAATGCTGAAATAAAATTGTCTGGATACTTTTAGAAGAGATTACCTAAATATTTGTTGAGTACCTGTCATGTACCATGCATTGTTCTAGATGCTAGGAATAGGCAGTAGATTAGATAGACAGGGTTCCTATCTTAGAGTGCTTACATTCTAGTTGAGTAAGACTCTGGCTGTCTTGGATATTCTACCGTAAGAACTGAGGATTGGGGTTAGGCTGGGGAGGATTTAAGGATATAGGGAAATGAAGAAGTTGCTTTTCTCTGTTCCAACTTGAACGGAATACAGAATCAAAGGAGAGTGGAGGAATGTCCCCCATCCACCCCCAATGATACTATATGGCTTGGGATGCTGGTGTTAGGTTAATCACTTCCTCCTGTTAAAGCTAGAAATGTTTTCTGGCAATTACAGATTAAAGGCAAAGATGACCACAAGAAGAAATATTTTTTCCTTTCTTTTTCTTTCTTTGCAGATTTCAGGCACAAATGTTTTTGAATTTTACATAAATGTCTTGAAAATTTATACATTACGAATATTGAGTCTGTAGGATTCTTTTACTTGTTTTAAGTAAGGAACAATGCACTTCTTGTAGTCCTTAGTTTTACAGTCAGAACTGTTAAATCATGTCCATTAACTTTTCTTCCTTGATTATTTCTGACGTTGTTGTTGTACGACTTATACTTTGTTTTTGATTGTACATTCTCATAAAGTAAAGAAACTTGGAGTCATAATTAACGCCTTTGGCCAGGAAACTCCTACCTCTTGATATTTGTCCTTCTGTCATACCTGCCTGCCCTAATCTTCAACCTTGATCACTTTTTTGATTCTAAACTTGCTTGAGAAAAATCACACGACTGTAAGGGGGTTTTTTCTTCCCAGATTTATGGTTTGTGTTACCAGGACTTCAGGGCTCCTTAGCCAGTCCTTAGCTCCTTCTTCGATCCTACATAGCAAAGCTGATTCCTTCACGTTCCTAGGTTCTTGGTTGCGTGTTATCTCTTCTATATTTCATCCTTTTTCCTCTTCTCTGGCTCCTTTCTTTGAGCACTAAACCTACTCAAATCTCTTCTGTCTTGAACAAAACAAAAAATCTGTCTCTGATTTGAGTCCACTTATGACTCCATTACTCTGTCTTGTTCCTTTCCTTTGTTGCCAGACTTTTGGAAAGAGTAATCAGCAATTGCTGTCTGTACTTCCTTACTTTCTCATTCACAAATTGGGTCTGAATTTTCCTAGCACATTATTAAGATAGGGGCACTAATGATCTCTTGCCAAACCAGTGGTATTTTTCAGTTTTTTCTTTATGTTGACTTTCTTCTTGAAAGTCTTCTTTACTTGTCTGAAAAATTCTAGTCAGATTTGCTTTCTTCTTCTCTTCTCTGTGGCTTCATTGCCTTAATTGTTGGCCCTTTCTTTGCCTTATCCTTAAATGTTGGTGTTCCTTGGGGTTATGTCCTTGGTGGTCTTCTCTCTTATTCCCAGATACTCTTCATTGGCTAAGGTTGTTATCAACATTGGCTCTATGCCATTATCTTGTAAAAATATTTCTACACCTGAGCTCTGGATAGTTACAGGCTATTATTCACTAGATATCTCCATATTGACATTTCACAAGCGTTTCTCAAACTGAGTGTACCTCTTGCACCCATCAGCCTGCTTGCTCCCAGCCCTGATTTTAAGCCCAACTTAAAATGTTTCTTCTTGATTTGCTGATCAGGATACCAGCTGCATTTTAGGCCTATCAATTAAAGTATTATATTATTATTTTATTTATTTAATGTCTGCAGTGCTACCTTATTGGGCTCTTGATGTCAGCAGCTCTTAATCATCTTTGTACTTCTAAAAAATAAACTTCTGTTGACTGTTTTATTGAAAAATGTCTCAGAAAGGTAAAATTCTAAAATGATTGATATTGTATAAAGAGCTTACATAAAATATGTAATCTAAAAAATAATTTAAATTTGGATTTACAAATGGAAACTTGTAGTTTCTCGTTCATATTCACCATTTCTATTCCTTGTGTTTGCTTCCAGGCATTACTGACTTATTAGCCTTGAACAGGTAGGGTCTAAGTTAATATAGATGATTTCTAGAATGGATAATTGAAAGTAGATTGGTCTTTCACATTTTTTCTTGAATAGTTTTCCCTATTAGGAATAATCTCACTGTAAGAATTTTAAAGCATTTTCATAAATTGTGCTAGATGTGATTTTTTTGAGAGAGCGCATGTGCTCGCATGCATGCACAGGGGAGGTGGGGGCAGAGGGAGAGGGAGAGAATCTTAAGCAGGCTCCACACCCAGTATGGAGTGGGGAATGGGCTGGATCTCTGGACTGTGAGATAATTGGTGCCCCACCAATTATTTTAAATAATACTTTATTTTACCCCAAGGTGCAGGGGTGCCTTGGTGGCTCAGTCGGTTAAGTGCGGACTCCTAATTTCAGCTCAGGTCATGATCTCAGGGTCATGGAATCAAGCCCCCTGTTGGGCTCTGCCCTCAGCGAGGAGTCAGTGTCTCTCACCCTCCCCCTACTTGTAGGCACTCTCTCATTCTCTTTTAAATAAATAAATAAATCTTAAAAAAAAAAAAAAAAAAAGATCCTCTCCCTCTGCCCCTCTCCCACCCCACACTCTCTAATAACAAAATAAATAAAAATAAAATACCCCCAAGTACTATCATTTCAACATGTAATGAATATTTTAAAATTATTGAAAGATCTTACATGTTTTTGTACTGTCTTCAAAATCCACAGTACATCTCGTCTCATTGAGTCTCGCCACATGCCTTTGAATGGACAACATAGTTCTAGAATATAGCTTGAAACCGGCTTTACTTTGGGGTTGCTACTGTATTTGACATGTTTTGGTGTCTCCTACCACCAGTTTACCCTATTTCTTATATACCTTACTTCCTATAACAGCCATGGGCTTTTTGGTTTTGAGGATCCACCTTTTTCCCTGTTCTCCGTTCCTGTAGCTGTAGGTCAGACTCCACTCCAGCTCCTTAGGGGCACATCACTGGCCAGTTACAGTAAGGTTTTCCTGTCCATGAGATTGAGACTCATTCCCAAGATTTCATGCATGGAGTGGGGTCCTCTTACCTGTGAGGGGTACGCCTGAGAGCAAGAAGGAGCTGTTGCTGCACCAACCACCTTGTGACAGCATGGGTTCTGAATACAGAGCTAGCTCTGAGAGGTAGAGGGGGAACCTAGACTTCAGCCATATGACTTTGAGAGCTCTCTTTCACTCTGTACCTAAAACAAAGGATGTTTAGAAGATGGATAAATTATCTTTTTTGTTCAGGTCAGTGTGCATTGGCTTGTAGGTGTGGATTAGGGAGGTCCATCTTAAAATAGCCTGTGGTCTTAGAATGCTCTAGTAGCACAGGGTTTTTCTGGGATTGATGGCTTCCCAGGCCTCAAATTCTTGACTTCTTATAAAGAGTTGTTCCAGATCTTTTGGTGGGGCAGACATTTAAGGATTCAACCTAATTACAGTGAACAGTAAGGACTCAACTGTCTATTCAGTGAAAGGGATCAGAAATGCAAGTAATACAGAATTTAGTCCCCCCCCCCCAGTTTATTTGTTCTCCTTACTGCATTGTATTGCTTTGCCTATGTAGAGCTTATTGTGAGTAGCTTTTACTGAATTTAAAATCTCTTGTATTTTAAGGACTTTTAACTATAAATTCTTTATTTTTTAATATTCTCTTGAAAATAAAGGTTTCTTATAAGTATAAAAGTAAAAATGATTTTATCCTAATCATTGAAATAATGTGAATATATATAAAGAAAAAATTAATTTCCTGTTTTTTTCTTGCTACTTCCCAATCCAGGGTTAATAGCCTGTTACATATCCTTCAAGACCTTTGTGCTTAAAAATGGAAATAGAAATAACAGAAAAATATATTTAAATACATAAATTGAGAGAAAGAGAGACAGTCAAAGAGTCAGTGAAGCAGAGATACAGAGAATCCAACAGTGTTGATCGAGTCTAAGAGAGACTGATAGAGATACAGAGAAAGAGACAAAGAGGCACAGAAAAATCTCACAGACACAGGCAATCTCACAGACCCATTCACAGAATTACTTTCACTGTCTTAAAAATTTACCCTTGTGTTCCACCTGTTCATATCCACCTTTTGAAACTCTGGCAAATACGGATTTTTTTTTTTACTGTCTCCATAGTTTTACCTTTTCCAGAACATCATTATAATTGGAAACATACGGTATGTAGCCTTTTCAGATTGGCTACTTTCACTTAGTAATACACATTTAAGTTTGCTCCATGGATTTTCATGGTTTCATACCTCACTTCTTTTTAGTGCTAATTAATATTCCATTGTGTGGATGTACTGCATTTATTTATCCATTCATCCACTGAAGAACATACTGGTTGCTTCCACGTTTTGGGTAATTATGAATAGAGCTGCTGTAAATATTCACATGCAGGTTTCTGTTTGAATATAAATTTTCAGTTTCTTTGATTTAATACCAAGGAGCACCATTGCTGGATCATGTAGTAAGAATATATTTGGTTTTGTGAGAAAGTTTCAAACTGTCTTTATATTTTTTTTTTAGAGGGAGAGAAAAAAAAATTCATTAGGTAACAGAAAAATAAATAGATTCTACCAAACAAAAAAAAAATGGCATTCTATGTAATAATTACCACCCAAAAAAGAATAGACTGGGAAATGACATCTCACAAGAACACCACTTGACAGTAATAATTAAGATCTGGTTTAGTAGTCACAAACTCCTTTAGTGCTTGCTTGTCTGGGAAACTCTTTGATCTCTCCTTCGATTCTGAATGGTGCCTTTCCTGGATAGAGTCTTCTTGGCTGCAGATTTTTTCCCATTCTTTTTTTTTTTTTTTTAATTCAATTAATTAACATATTCATGTATTATTAGTTTCAGAGGTAGAATTTAGTGATTCATCAGTTGCATATAACACTCATTACATCAAGTGCCCTCCTTAATGCCCATCCCCCAGTTACCCTATCCCCCCACCCACCTCCCCTCTAGCAACCCTCCTTTGTTTCCTTTTTTTTTTAAAAAAGATCCTATCCGTTTATTTGACAGAGAGAGAGACAGCGAGACAGAGGGAACCCAAGCAGGGGGAGTGGGAGAGAGAGATCCCAGGACCCCGGGATCATGACCTGAGCCGAAAGCAGACGCTCAATGACTGAGCCACCCAGGCGCCCCCCTCGTTTGTTTCCTATAGTTCAGAATCTGTTATGGTTTGCCCCCGACTCTGATTTCATCTTATTTTATTTTTCCCTCCCTTCCCCTATGATCCTCTGTTTTGTTCCTTAATTTCCATATTTGTCTGGAAAACAGTATGGAGATTCCTCCAAAAGTGAAAAATTGAGCTATGCTGCGAGCCAGCAACTGCACTACTAGGTATTTACCCAAAGGATACAAACGTAGGGATCCAAAGGGGCACCTGCACCCCAGTGTTTAGAGCAGCAGTGTCCACATTAGTCAAACTGTGGAGAGAGCCCCCATGTCCATCGACAGATGAATGACTAAAGAAGATGTGGCATGCATATATACATATGGATTATGGAATATTCCTCAACCATCAAAAAAATGAAATCTTACCATTTGCGATCAGAGTTTTCTTCCCATTCAGTACGTTGAATAGATCATGCCACTCCCTTCTGGCCTGCCAAGTGCCTGTGGAAAGATCTGCTCCTTCCATCCTCGTGTTCATTGCATCAAGCGTTTTCCATCTCAGTTATTGTAGTTTTCATTTCTGATTTTTTTAAAACTCTTTTATCTTTGTGGTAAGGGCTTCCCCGAAGTCCTTCATTCTTTTCTTCATCCCAGCGAGTATCCTTAGGATTGTTGCTTTAAAAATTCTCCATTAGGCGTGTTACCTCTATCTTTCTTGCTTAGATCTCTGGCCATGACTTTCTCTTGTTCTTTCGTTTGGGATGAATTCCTCGGTCTTGGCATTTTGTCTAAGTCTCTGCCTTCTGGGTGCAAGGAAAGCCCGTTTGTTTCCCACTTTGGAGAGAAATGGCTTTAGGAGCAAAGGTTAGGTAGTGCCCGGCGTCTGGCACCTGAGCGAGCGTCTCTGTGTGTGCTGCGTGCCCTCTGCCACTGTGGTCTGGCTGCTCTAGCCTTCAGGCGGGTCATCCGCAGAGGCTCCCCTGGCCCGCTCTGGACAGTGTGTGGTCCCTGGCCGGAATGTGGCGAGTTTGCACTAGGTGTGCTCTGCTCTGCTTGTGAAATGGGACCTGACACTCCTTGCACTAGAACTGCAGCTCCGCAGAACTCTCTAGTTGGGGGACACGGGATGTGTGGGGTGGTTCGTGCTGCTCTTCTGGGCAGGGGGCCGGCCATGCTGGGACTGAGGTGAACTTGACTGAGAAGGACAGCCCTGCCAGAGCGCCAGGGTGTGGGACTTGGCATCCTCCAGTTAGGCGGCCCACGTCCTTGCTGTGCTGCTCACCGCCTCGGGTGGCTCTGTGGCAGGGGAGGAAAATGGCACTGGCCTCCTCCTTTGCCTCGGAGAGCAGTCTGTCTCCCAGGAAAGCTCTCTGAGAAGAACAAAGAGTCTCCCCCAGGTGTGTCCCAGGCCTTTTCCAGATCACAGTGCCCTGTGGGTTCTATCCTAGCCAAGCCCGCTGTCTTTTCAAACTCCAGGCTTTCGGGACGTGATGTGGGCAGGGGCATGCGCTGGTCTGCTGGGGGGAGGGTCTCACTGCGCTGGGAGGGAGGGCAGCTTGACCTGGAAAGACAGTCTGCACCAGAGTGCAGGGAAGTGGGGTTTGGTGGAAGCAAGTGAGGCAGCCTGTCTTGTCTCAGTGCTGCCTCCTGCTGGTGCATCTGTGTTTCTGCTGAAGGGTGGGGAGAGAAATGGCCACAGTGGTCTCCTGTGTGTCCAGTGAGGCCTCTCCAGGAATACCACCTCTCTGTGACTCCTCCAGGACAGGAAGGGTAGATCCTCTTCCGCCGTGTGCTACGGAACTCTTCAGATGGCTGTTCCCATGCCCTCTGCCCCTGGGGTGTTTGCCTGCCTTCTCCTGGGGAGAGGGGCCAAGCCCTCAGGGTTCTAGGCCGGCCAAGCCCACCGACCTTTCAGACTCCAGGCTTGAAGCCCCACTGGCTGAAAGAACTCACAGAACTCCGCCCCTCTCTTTTTCCCAGCAAATGGCTTTGGGGAAATATTCTCCTTGTGGGTTCCTCTGTGTGCTCATCTCTCTTGCTCGCTGTCTGTCTCTGTCTCTGTGTGTGTGTCTCTCTCTCAATTCCTCGACCGAGGCTCCCCCTCCTCCACAGCAGTCATGATCCCTTTCTCCCCCAAACCACGCCTCCTCCCTTCATACCCACTTCGATGAGGCTTCTTCTCTCCCTTTAGTCATAGAGTTAGTTCTGTCAGTTTTCAGGCCTATTTCTGGGGTACTTAGGATGATTTGATAGTTACCTCGCTGTGTTCCACGGGCAAAACCAGTCTAGGGTCCTCCTACTCCACTGCTATTTTAGCTCCTCCTCAAACTGTCTTCAGAAGTGAGCTATGTCATTTTGCGTTTCCACAAGTAATGAATGAGAGTTCTCTTGTTCCATATCCTCACCAGCATTTGCTGTTGTCAGTGTTCTGGATTTTTGCCCTTATAATATATATGGTACCCCATTGTTGTTTCAGTTTGCCATTCTTTAATGAGATATGATGTTGAGAATCTTTTCATACGCTTATGTGCCATCTATGTGTGGATTTTTTCTTTTTCTTGATGAGGTATCTGTTCACATCTTTTGCTCATTTTTTAATTGGGCTGTTTGTTTTCTTATTGTTGAGTTTAACGACTGTTTGGTACACGTTGTATACCAGTCCTTTACCAGATGTGCCTCTCCCTGTGAACTGTAGAATCACTTTGTCAGTATTCATAAAATAACTTGCTAGGATTTAATTGGGATTGCGATAAATGCATAGATGTGGCTGGGAAGAAATAACATCTTGACAATCTTGTGTCTTCTGTGCATGCACATGGAATATATTAATTTAGATTTTTGCTTCTTTCATTGAGGTTTGTAGTTTTTCTTATGTAGATCATGTACATATTTTATTAGATTTATAACAAGTATTTAATTATTTTTGTTCCTAATGTGAATCATATAATGTTTTTAATTGGAAATTCCAGTTGTTCATTGCTGGTATGTAAGAAAGCAGCTAACTTTGTACATCAATTTTATATCTTGCAGCCTTGTTGTAATTGCATATTATTTCCAGGACTTTTTTTGGTGACTTTTGGGGATTTTCTACATAGACAATCATGTAATTTGTGAACAAAGACATTTTATTTTTTCCTTTCTAATAGTGTACACCTTTTATTTCCTTTTCTTGTCTCACTGCATTAGCTAGGTCTTACAATACGACAGTGAATAGAAGTGGTGAGAGGGGCTGTCCTTGGCTTGTTCTTTATTGGTGGGAGATCTCTCACCATTAAGTATGATGTTAGCTGTAGGTTTTGTAGATATTTTTTCATAGAAGAAGTTCTCTATTTTTGGTTTGCTGAGTTTTGGTTCTTTTAAATCATGAATGAGTGCTGTATTTGGTCAGATGTTATTCCTGCCTCTGTTGCTATGATCATATGATTTTTCTTTGTTAGCCTTGATGTCATAGTTACATTAATTGTTTTTTGAATGATGAACCTGGCTTACATACCTGAGCTAAATCTCACTTGGTCATGGTATATATATTTTTTCATACATTGTTGAATTTGATTTGCTTAAATTTAGTGAGGATTTTTTTTTTAAAGACTTTATTTGAGAGAGAGAGAGATTGAGAAAACAATTGGGGGTTGGGGCAGAGGGAAAAGCAGACTCCCTACAGAGCAGGGAGCCCATCATGGGACTCGATCCCAGGACCCTGGGATCACGACCTGAGCCAAAGGCAGACTCTCAACCACTGAGCCACGCAGGCACCCTGGTGAGGATTTTTACATCTGTGTTCACGAGAGATCTTGGTCTGTGGTTTTTCTTTCCTGTGGTGACTTTGGTTTTGATATTAAAGTAATGCTGGCCTTATAAATGAGTTAGGAAGTAGTCTGTCTCTATATTTTCTGGAAGATTGTAGCGAATTGATATAATTTCTTTCTTAAATTGTTGGCAAAATTCAGTAAACCCATCTGGGCCTGGTGCTTTTGGTCTTGGAAGGTTATTAATTATTGATTCATTTTCTTTAATAGATACAGGCCTATTTAAGGATACCTGGCTGACTCAGCTGGTAGAGCATGCAACTCTTTTTTTTAAAGATTTTATTTATTTGAGAGAAAGAGACGGCAGACCGAGAGAGCGAGGGAGCACGGGAGGGGGCAGGGGAGAAGGGGAAGGGGAGGTGCAAAGGGAGAGGGAGAAGCACGCTCCCTGCTGAGTAGGGAGCCTGACTCGGGGCTTGATCCCAGGACCCTGGGATCATGATCTGAGCCGAAGGCAGATGCTTAACCGACTGAGCCACTCAGGCACCTCAGAGTGTGCAACCCTTGATCTCAGGGTTGTGGGTTCAAGCCCCCCACTGGGTGTAGAGATTACTTAAAAACAAAATCTTAAAAAAAAAAAAAAGATACAGGCCTATTTAGATTATCTATTTTTCCTTGTGTGACTTTTGGTACATTGTGTCTTGCAAGATACTGGTCCATTTCATCTACGTTATCAAATTTGTGGGCACAGAGTTGTTCATCTGTTCCTTTATTATCCTTCAAATGTTTTTGAGAGAAATAGTGATGTCTTCTCTTTCATTTCTGATATTAGTAATTTGCACCTTTTCTCTTTTTTTTCCCTAATTAAGCCGGCTAGAGGTTTTACTAATTTTATTTGACCTTTCAGAGAATCACCTTCTAATTTTTATTATTTCTTTTTCTGCTTACTTTGACTTTAATTTGCCCTTTTTACTGAGGTGGATGCTTAGGTTACTGATTTTAGATCTTTTCTAATACATGCATTCAGTGCTATAATTTCTCTCTCAGCAGTATCTTTGCTTTCTGAGGAGAAATTTGATGCGATTTTTTATTAGCTTTGCTACTTTATAGGTAAGGTTTTTTTTTTTCCTTTGACTTCCATCAAGATTTTTCTGTTTTTTTCTTTGATTCTCAGTAGTTTAAATGTGATATACCTAGATGTAGATGTTTTTGTATTTGTCTTCCTGGATATTTTTTGAGTTTCCTGGACCTGTGGTTTGGAGTTATCATTGATTTGGGAAAATTTCAGTCATTATTTTATTTTTTTTTTTAAAGATTTTTTTTAAATTTATTTATTTGAGAGAGAGAAAGAGAGAGAGCATGAGAGGGAGGAGGGTCAGAGGGAGAAGCAGACTCCCCGCCGAGCAGGGAGCCCGATGCGGGACTCGATCCCGGGACTCCAGGATCATGACCTGAGCCGAAGGCAGTCGCTTAACCAACTGAGCCACCCAGGCACCCAAATTTCAGTCATTATTACTTCAGATATTTTTTGTTTTCCCTTCTGTCTTTTTTCTGCTTCTAGTATTCTCTTTACATGTGTGTTAACACCTTTTGTAATTGTCCCACTTTTTTAGGGCATTTTGTATTTTTCGTTCTTTATTTTTCTTTGCATTTCAGTTGTGGAAGTTTCTTTTGACATCTTCAGCCTCACAGATTCTTTGCTCCGCCATGTCTCATGTACTGATTAGCCCAGAAAAGACATTCTCTATTTTTGTTAGAGTGTTTTTGATTTCTAGTATTTCCTGTTGATTCTCTTAGAATTTCTATTTCTTTGCTTATAGTATCCATTTGTTCTTACATACTGTCTACTTTTCCCATTAGAGCCCTTAGAATATTAATCATAGATTTCAAAATTCCTGGTGTGAAAAAAATTAAAATAAAATAATTCTTGGTGTGCTAATTCCAGTTTCTCTGCTGTATCTGAATCTAACTCTGATGCTTGCATTTTCTCTTCAGGCTGTGTTATAGAATACCTTGTAATTTTTGGTTGAAAGCCAGACACAATGTATTGGATAGAAGGAACTAAGGTAAATTGGCTTTTCGTGTGAGGTTTTGTGTTTATCTGCCTAGTGGTTAGGCTGTGCTTATTATTAGTGGAAGCTCTGGCAGAGGCTAAGATCTCCCTTGTTGTCTTTTGGGTTCCCTAGAGATTTCTTAGAATGTCTGGGATGTGTCATTCTTTTAGTTGTATTCTTTTGTTATTATACAGGAGTCGTATTTATATGGTGGTAAGTTATGGAGGTATGAAAGTATTTTATACTCCTATGATTTGGTCTATTTTTTAGTGAGCCTATAGCGGTCAGCTGTGTCCTTCAGAAGTGTTTCAGTTTTCTTGCTTTTTTCCCCCTTAAGTAAGACAGGAATACTAAAGAATGCTGCAGTTGAGTATTTCCTTCCTTTGAGTCAAAGGCTAGAATGTTCTGGAGTTGGATTTTTTTTTTTCTCTGTCAGATCACAAAGACTCTTGTGAACCCCAGTTGCTTAGTCTCTCTCTGGTAATAAAATTTCTCTTGAGATCAGGCTGTGTTAAGAACAGAATGCTCTGAGTGTATTTCATCATGACTGTTTTCCCCCTCCCCTTGCTGGAAGCACAGTGTGATTTTTCTGTCATCAGTGTGATAACCTGGTAGGTTTCCTGGTGGTAAAACTTGCAGAAGTATGGGAGCCTATCTAAGGCTGGATCCGCTGGAGTTTTTAACTGTCAAACTTGTTCACACAGAGTATCCAGCAATTTGTCAGTTATGGTTTGGGCTTTCCTACCTTGGTAAGAGTTCCTGTGGAGATTTCTGTTCCTGGGCTTCTGCTTTTATGAGTTGTGACTCTCTGTATTCACCTCTCTCACTCACTAATTTGGGGGGCAGTGGTTTGCTCTGTAACATCAGTTCTCTGTGGATCTAAGAAGAGTTGTTGATTTTCAGTTTATTCTCCTGTATTCTTGTCATGATGATGGGTATAGTGACTTTCAAATTCCCAACGTGTCAGACCAGAATCAGGAAGTTCTGGTGCTGTTTTTTTTTTTTTTTTTACTCTGTATTTTACTTTTCTTTTTTTTTTTTTAAAGATTTTATTTATTTATTTGAGAGAGAGAGAATGAGAGACAGAGAGCATGAGAGGGAGGAGGGTCAGAGGGAGAAGCAGACTCCCTGCTGAGCAGGGAGCCCGATGCGGGACTCGATCCCGGGACTCCAGGATCATGACCTGAGCCGAAGGCAGTCGCTTAACCAACTGAGCCACCCAGGC
>NC_138380.1:83273674-83370658 GCF_054177405.1 Leptonychotes weddellii
TTTTTTTTTTAAAGATTTTATTTATTTATTTGAGAGAGAGAGAATGAGAGACAGAGAGCATGAGAGGGAGGAGGGTCAGAGGGAGAAGCAGACTCCCTGCTGAGCAGGGAGCCCGATGCGGGACTCGATCCCGGGACTCCAGGATCATGACCTGAGCCGAAGGCAGTCGCTTAACCAACTGAGCCACCCAGGCGCCCTGTATTTTACTTTTCTTATTAAAGAATACAATATATCTCTAGGTGATAAAATTTTTTAACATAGCTGCATAATGTGCCACAGTATGGATATACAGATTTATCCAACCATTTCTTTATGAGCATTCAATTTTTCCCATTGTTTTTTCCATTACAAACAGTACTGCTGGATATGGCCTTATACATGTATACTTGCATACTGGTGCTATTATTTCCTTTGGTTTATTCCCAAATGTGGGATAACTAAGTCAACAGACATTTGTGTTTTTAATTAATAGGTTATCAGGTTATTTTGCCAAAAAATTGTAGTAGTATATGAGTTTCATTTGGAAATCACCGGATATTGTCAATCTGATAGGTGAAAGTACTTTCCTGATTACTAGTGAGGTATGGAGCATCTTATATATGTTTATCATTTTGATTTCCCATGTGCATTCTTTGTGACATTGCCATTTCTTTCAGTTAGGTTGTTTGTTTTTTCCTTATCAAATTGTATATTAGACATAGTTGTTAATATATTTAAAAATGACTGTTTGTGTTCCTTGTAGAAAAGTCAGAAAATGGCAGCATAAGAGGAAAGTAAAAATCACCCATCTGCTCACACAGAGATAAACTGCTCTTAGAATTTTGATATTGGACATTTTTCTAACTCTATGTATGTATATAAGTTCCTACTATGAAAGTTTACTTGGCATGCTATATTATAAAAATATTATTACGTATGATTTTACTAATGTTTAAATACAGAGTAAGGAAAAATAACATGCAATAGAAAAAACTTTTTAAAAATGCAGGTTGTGAGACGCCTGAATGACTCAGTTGGTAGAGTTTGCGACTCTTGAACTTGGGATTGTGGGTTTGGGTCCCACGTTATGTGTAGAGCTTACTCAAAAATAAATCTTTAAAAATAAATAAATAAAAATCAAAATGCGGGTTGTGACCTACTAAATTGATTTCATGACACAGTTTGAAACAGTTGGAAACACTCGCTTTGAAACATTGCCTAAAACTATATAAATATATAACCTTGATAAAAATAAAACCAAAGTTAAAATATGGGAACAATATAGCTCTTGATTCAGGATAATTTGAAAGCCTACTAAAATTTTTATTTATTCATTTTTGTTTCAGACATTTAAATATTATTGAAATACTCAAACATACTTAAAAATAAAGAAAATGGGATGATGAACCCCAGTGTCGCCATTTCTCACATTTACCTGTTACCACATTTTGCTAATCTTACTTCATTTATCTCTCCCTACTTGTTTTTATTTTGCTTGACCATTTTTAAGTGAATCCCAGGCATCATATTGTAAACATAAATACTTGATTAATCATCTGTCTATAATAGATAATGAAATTGGGTTATGTTAAAAAAGAAAGAGGCCTTATACCTAACAAAATAGACAATAATTTTATAATATCATCTAACAGTCAGTGTTTACATTTACCCAGTTATCTTAGAAATATTTTTTATAGGAGCTTTGTTTGAATCTGGATGAAACAAGATCTATATTGTATGTGGTTAATTATCATTTTAGGTCTCCTAGAATCTTCTCTTGCTTTTTAGAAATTTCATTCCACTTATTTACTGAAGAATAGGCCACATTTTGGATTTGGCTAAATGCTTCCTTTTGGTGTCTTTAGCTTGTTCTTCTAACTTGCATATTTCCTATAAATGGTAATTAGATCTATAAACTTTTTCAGATATAATCCAATTCTTTGGCAGTTATACTTCAAAGATGATGCTGGAAGCTATTATCTCTTATGGTTTCTTTTTTTAAGATTTTATTTATTTATTTATTTGAGAGAGAGAGAGAGAGAGAAACAGCATGAGCGGGGAGAGGGTCCGAGGGAGAAGCAGGCTCCCCGCTCGAGCCGGGAGCCTGATGTGGGACTCGATCCCAGGACTCCGGGACAATGACCTGAGCCGAAGGCAGTCGCTTAACCAACTGAGCCACCCAGGCGCCCTGTTATCTCTTATGGTTTCTATGGGCAGGAATTTGAGAGCATCTTGGCTGGGCAGTTTTGATTCAGGTTCTCTCATGAGGTTGCCATGAGATGTGGATTAGGGCTGTAGTCACAAGAAGGCTTGACCAGAGTCGGAGAATCAACTTCCTTCACATGGCTGGCAAGTTGTAATTCCATTATTGGTGGGAGGTCTCAGTTCTTCTTCACATGGGCCTTTCAACACAGTTGCTTGACTGTCCTGACAGCTTGGTGGCTGGCTTTTCCCAGGGCAAATTATCCAAGAAAGTAAAATGGAACCTGCCATGGTTATGTGACCTTGCCTTGGTAGCCAGTGACATTATCACTTCTGCAATACTTTGTTGGTCATACAGACTGTCCTTGAATCACTGTGGGAGGGCATAGATACTGGGAGATGAGAAGCACTGGGGGCCATCTTGGTGGCTGGCTACTGTAGATGATTTTTTTTTTTTTTAAAGAAACTCTTTTTTTTTTTTTTAATTTTAAGTAGGCTCCACATGCAACGTGGGCTTGGATTCACGACCCTGAGATCAAGAGTTGCATGTTCTACTGACTGAGCTAGCCAGGCGCCCCTGCCATAGGTGATTTTAATTTAAAAGAACAGGATTTTTATTTCTTTGATCTTATACTTGTCTGTCTCTTACACGAAAAATGTTAATTCCTAGGATATTAACGTAGTCCTACAATATACATAGAATAATTTTAAAATAACAATACTAATATTAATTACTAAGAAGACTATTGAATAAAGTTTTAGATTTCTTAGTGTTTCTTTTTGTTCTTAGAATATACCCCACTGGGTATAGTTAAAATACTATGATATAGGGGCGCCTGGGTGGCTCAGTCATTAGGCATCTGTCTTTGGCTCAGGTCATGATCTCAGGGTCCTGGGATCGAGCCCTGCATCGGGGCTCCGCAGGAAGCCTGCTTCTCCCTCTCCCACTCCCCTGCTTCTGTTCCCTCTCTCGCTGTGTCTCTCTCTGTCAAATAAATAAAAAATCTTAAAAAAAAATACTATGATATAGACCATATGCAGCCAGTTTGATACACATTTAGGTTCATCTGTTTCCAATTTTTAGGCATTACTTTTTTACCCTTTTGGTGTAATGATGTATATTAATCATGTAAAACATTACATGATTCCAAACTCAAAACTTTAAAGTAGGCCACATTCAGAATAGTCTCACTTCCATTTCTCTTTTTCTTGTTCTTTCCCTTACCTATGAAAAACTGGGTTTTATTTTTAAAATGTTCAGTTCATCATTTTAGTTTCTTTTCTATATATTCACCCTCCCCTCTGTATATAAAAGGAGCATAACAGTGAATGCTGTACTGTGCCTGGTTCTTCACATTTAATCATGTATCCTGAAGATTAGTCTCCATATCAGTAGAGATTGTCGTCATCCCTTTTTATGGCTCTACAGTACTCTACTGTGTGGATGTGCCACAGTTTAGTCAGTCTCCTACTGACAGACATTTGCTTTTCAGTATTTTACTGTTAGAAGTAATGCTGGGGGCGCGTGGGTGGCTCAGTTGGTTAAGCGTCTGCCTTTGGCTTAGGTCATGATCTTTGGGTCCTGATCGAGCCCTGGATCAGAGACTCCCTGCTAGTCTGCTTCTCCCCCTCCCTGTGCTGGTGCTCTCTCTCTCTCACTCTCTCAAATAAATAAATAAAATCTTAAAAAAAAAAGAATGCTGCATTGAACAGCTCTGTGCCTACATCATTTTGTGTTTTTGTCAGTGAATTTTGGGACAGGTTCCTAGAATTGGGCTTGTTAAGTCAAAGGGAAATGCTAAATGTGATTAAACTAGGTATTGCCAAATTCCTAGCAGTGTATGAGAGTGTTTCTCACAGCTTCTGCAGTAGAGTCTGGTGTCATTCTTTTGGATTATTGTCAGTTTGTTATTGTGGTGAAGTTTCAGTTTGAAAAATAAATTTTTCTTATGAGCAAGGTTAAACATCTTTCCATTGATTTAATGGGAATTTGTTGTCTCCCTCCTCCACCTCCCCAGTGAGTTATCTGTCTTTTGCCCACTTTTCTGTAGGGTTGTTAATCCTTTTCTTTCCAACTTAGAGGGACTTTTTATGATGGATATTAATTAGTTATCTGGAATATAAGTTGTAAATGAATATTTGCAAGTTTGCTTTACTCTTCTAAATTTGTTTGTAGTGTTTTTAGCCATGCAGTAGATTTTTATTTTTACATAGTCACATTATCAAAGTGTTTTCCTCTTATTTCTTCTTGATTTGATTCCCAGTTAGGACAGGTTTCCTCACTCTGAGGTTATGAAGAAATTCATGTTTTTTAAAAAATGTTTTCATGGTTTTATTTTTAATATTTAGCCGTGGTTCATGTGCTTTTTTATGCTGGTATATGTTGTGAGGAACAGATGGGTTTTATCTGTTTCTGTCTGCCTATTCAGTTGCTCAAATATTGCTAAATAATAAGTCCATCTTTTGTCCCATTGAATTGATACACCATCTTTATCATATATTAAAGTTCTGTACATGCTTGAGTATATTTCTGGATGTATTTCATGTTCACTTAGCAGTATTATACTTTTTAGTTATAGACCTTAATTAATATCTGGTAAAGCCTCATGCTCAGGTCCCCTTTTCTCTTTTAGGTGTTTTCATTGCTGTTCTTATTTATTTATTTTTCTATGTGGATATAACATCAACTTTATGTTTAATTGTAGGGAAAAAACCCTGTATTTTTAAAAATTGTGGGGGTGCCTGGTTAGCTTAGTGAGTTAAGCATCTGACTCTTGGTTTCAGCTCAGGTTATGTTCTTGGGGTTGTGAGATTGAGCGAGCCCTGCATGGGGCTCCATACTCAGGGCAGAGTCTGCTTGAGATTCTCTCTCCCTCTTTCTCTACCTGTCCCCCTGCTTGAGTTCTCTCTCTCTGAATAAATAGATAAAATCTTTAATAAACAAATAAATAAAAATTGAGCTTGTGCTTAATTTATAAATCATTTAGGGGAAAATTGACATCTTCATCATGTTGAGCCTCTTATCTAAGAATGTGTGCATTTTTTTGTGTATAGTTTTCTGTCTTATAAGAGTATCCTATTTATCTTTGAAGGACTTGGTACATTTCTTAAGTTTAAAAAAATTAATCTCTTATTAGAAATGGAGTCTTCCCTTTTGTCTTTTAACTGGTAGTTATGTTAATGACTATTGTATATTTTATTTTTGCTGTTTTTCTCAATTGTGTTACTGTTTTTAATAATTTTTTCATTGAATGTTTATGTCTTTTTCAGGGACCAAAAGATCATGTTATCTGTATATAATGAGAATTTTAGCTCTCCTGTTTCAATTCTTATATCTCTGATTCAGTTCTTTTTTTTTTTTTTAAAGATTTTATTTATTTATTAGAGAGAGAGAGAGCACGAGAGGGGGGAGCGGGAGAGGGAGAAGCAGACTCCCCGCTGAGCAGGGAGCCCAATGCGGGACTCGATCCCGGGACTCCAGGATCATGACCTGAGCCGAAGGCAGTCGCCCAACCAACTGAGCCACCCAGGCGCCCCTCTCTGATTCAGTTCTAATAGAAATAGAATGCAAGCCATTCTATTATAATTTAAAATAATCTCTTAGCCTCATTAAAAAAAAATCAGTTGTTAATTTAAGTATTTTTATTTAACCCAATATATCTAATAGATCAATGTAATCAGTATAACAGATTATTGAGATACTTTATATTCTTTTTGTTGTTGCTGTAGTAAGTCTTTGAAATCTAGTGTATGCTTTCCACTTGCAGCACATTGGTCTAGCCACATTTCAAGTATTCAGTAGCCCCATGTGGCTTGTGGCAACTGTGTTGCTCTGCGCAAACTCTAACTACTTTCTCCATTATTTAATCCCATCAAAGATAGCTCTATCAAGTACCGATTATTTTATAATCTACTCACTTTAACTCAACATCAGTAATACATTTCCACATTGGTATTATACCTCTACAGTAATTTTCAAAGTGCATGGTATGATGTACATGTACCATGATAACCAGTTTTTTTTTGTTTTCTCTTTGCTTATTGTTTTGCTTTTAAATATTTAATACTACATTGCTTTTAGTGAACATGCTTATAGCTAAATCTTTGCAATCTTTATTTCCTTATGCTAAATATCTATTAATGTACTTGCTATGTAAAAGGAAATGTAATTTTTAAAGCTTTGGTGTATATTGTCTAATTATATTTTATAAATCTTCTAATTTACTAGCACTATATAACATTATCTGTTTACCTCACAGTATTTGTCAATACTGCATATTTATTGTCTTTCTTTTTGAGATCTTTTCCCTTTAGTTAACTGAAGTGTTATATTACTTTGTATATTTTGGTTGATAGTGAGATAAACACATTTTCATGTATTTTGGACAAAAATATCTTTTGTATATTGACAGTTCATTTTATTTCTCATTTTCTCTTATGGGATTGGTCTTCTTTTGTACTGATTTTTAAGACTTCATTTTATATTATGGATATTGAGCCATTTTGTAGCAGATGTGTTTCTCCAGTTTGTCATTTACTTTTTCCTCTCTTCCATATTGTTTACTTATGTACGTGATTCTAAATTTTTATTCAGTAAAATCTGTTGGTTTTTAATGGGGTTTTGTTTTGCCTTTGGTATAACTCCCCATCTTCCTATGGTGTTACACATTCGTCCCATTACCGATTTTGCCTCTTTTTTTGATGGTTGCTTTCTTAATTATTAGATGTATATTTTAGGCTCTGTTTTCTGGTGTATATTATGTTACACTTTTATGTCTGTCCCTACAGGTCATATTAATCTCTGGTAGATTAATTTTCAGAAGCATTTTAGCTGCTACTTTGGTTTTTGTTTTCTTTAAGGTGAACTTTAGAATTATTTTGTGAAGATAAGTATCCTGTCAGCAAAAGAAAATAGAAACAAATCCTTGGTTCCTTTATTGAAATTGCTTTAAAATACAGAATTTTACAGTTTGGTATTTAATGAATTTGTATAGTTCTTGTTAAAGTTTATTCCTAGTCCTTTGTATTAATTTTTTTTCCTTATGTGGAGTTATTTAAATTTTATTTTCTAATGAGTTGTTACTTGCATGTATGAAGTCTTTTGATTTTTATATATGATTTTCTCTAACCCAGGTACTCTCTTTTTATCTGTTGGATTTTCAAGGAAAATAGTCATCTTTATTAATAATTATATTTTTCTCTATTTCTGTGTTTATATGTTGTCTTTAATTTTACTTACTAACTTCCAAAAAAATAATAATTTTACTTAGTAACTCTAGAGTAGTTACTAGTAATGAATGTTTTTGTCATGTTTTACTGTTCAGTAAGACTTGGTTGTTGATTTGAGAGAGGTACCATTATAAATTAAAAGAAAAACTTTTATTTAAATTACAGTTAGTTAACATACAGGGTAATATTAGTTTCAGGTGTGCAATTTAGTGATTCAGCACTTACATACCACACCCAGTGCTCATCTAATCCCCAACTTTCAAGAATCAATCTTACTATGCGTGAGATCTTTGTTTTTAATTAGGAACTGTTTGTTAGCTTTCTTCAGATGACGTTTTGGCATGTTAATAGCTTTTTTCTTTAATATATTGAATTTTGTTAGTTTTTCCATTCTTGAATTGATAAATTAAACTTAGTCTGATTGGAATATTTTTAGGTACAGCTTTGGTTTCAGTTTGTATGAACTTCAGTTACGATTTTTGAATCTCTTATAAGTACAGTTGTTGTGTATGTGCTATTTTAGGTTTTGGTAGCAAGATTAAGCTGGTTTTATAAAATAAAGTTGCAGTTTGTATGCTTTCCAATGCTCTGGAGCTGTATAAACAGAATTAAGTTATATGTTTATTGAAGGCTTAATAGAGATCATCTAAAAGTCCTAACTGGGCCCAGACTCTTTTCTTATGAAACACAATTCTTTTAACACTTTAAAATTTTCTTTGATGAACTATACTGATTTTATTCAGCTTCTGCTGAGAGACAGTTTGTTCAGTATATAAAACAGTTAAGAATTTATTTTACATTAATCACACCCAGAAACTATGCACTGTAGGGTTGATTTGATATCTTAACAGTTTCCTTCAAAAGAAGAAAATGGAGTTAGATGTTTCCTTGGGATGCATTTATTGATATTAGATTCAGAGAGAAAGATGAATGTTATTGAAGTGACAAAGTAGGGCTTCTTTTCAAGGAATAATTTTCTCCATAGCATTTATTTTTTTAAATTTTGAGCCTATAGAAAAGTTTTAAGAATAAAACATTTTAACGAATTAATTATTCTTGTTCTTAGGTGCATTTTATCTGGTGTTTGAATATATGGACCATGATCTGATGGGACTTCTGGAATCAGGCTTGGTTCATTTTAATGAAAATCACATAAAGTCATTTATGAGACAGCTCATGGAAGGTCTGGATTATTGTCATAAGAAGAACTTTTTGCATAGAGATATTAAATGTTCAAATATTCTTCTAAATAATAGGTATGATGTGAGTTTCATATATGTGTTTAAAATGAGTGTTATATAATGTATACCTTGATTCTGTTAAAAAGACTTAAAATTTATTGCTCAAACTGTTTTAACATATAATCAGCAATATTACTGCTTGAGGTATATCTGAACTTGTGTTAAATATACTTTAATTAATTTCCAATAATAGTTTTTAATGTACATAAAATAATACTTAGTTGATTTCTCATTTGATATTCTTCCAAATAATGTGAATGAATATTCTAGTAATTAATAATATGATTTCAGCTTTAGGTTAGGAATAGATCTAAGAATTTTTTTTTACTTAGAAAATTTTTTACACTAGTATCACAGTTTTAAAGTGAACTCTTTTGAAGTACGTATACACACACATATGCATAAGCAGATTTTTTTTTTTTTTTTTTTAAGAGAACGTGCAAGTGGAGCATGGGGGGACAGAGGTAGAGGGAGAGAGAGAGAATTTTTAGCAGTCTCCACACCCACCGCAGAGCCCAACAGGGGGCTCGATCTCATGACCCTGAGATCATGACCTGAGCCAAAATCAAGAGTTGGACACTTAATTGACTAAGCCACCCAGGTGCCCCTACATAAATGGGTATTTAAAGTATGTGTTAAAAACATTTTACTGACAGCATAACCTGAGCTCTGATAATTCTTTTATAATTGGTATTACTTGTTAGTTTAAGTGAGGCATGCCTGGTTCTGATTTTAGTAGGCGAAAGGGTTCTATGTACCTAGCCCCTCTAAGAACTGGAAAATTAAACAAATTTAAAATGATGTGATTTAGTCTTATGCATTATTTTGAATTGAACAAGTAGTGTGTCTAATTACTAAGTAGCAGAAATAATCTCAGTTTATTTACATTGAAGTGTACTTTTCTAAATAGGAACTAAGTAGTACTAAAATACTGTAATGCTAGTACAGTAAAAATAGTAGTGTTGGTGGTGGTGGTGTTACTTGAATAAGAGTAGCTCAGGTCACCAGAGGAAAAGTACTACTTTTTTACTTTGTTGTGAGTTTATCTATTTGCCTTTCCTTGTAGGACTTAGGGTACTGCTGTGTGATCCAAAGTTAAAGTTTATATATTTTTTATTAGTTTTAGGAATAGAATATGAATGTGTATGATATGATTAGATATCTATGAATGGATACAAATATGTATGATTTCAGAGTAGACTAATACTTTTTATTCATTTTGTCTTCTACCAGAGGGCAAATAAAACTTGCAGATTTTGGACTTGCTCGATTGTATAGCTCAGAAGAAAGGTAAGAGTACTTTCAAGTGACTGTTACAGACAATAGAGACCAGTTTTAAGAATACCTTATTGATTATTTTTTTTAAGAAAAGGGAAATTTACTTTTCGTGGTTAAATATGTGAAATAATGTAATTTTGTACCATATTGGAGTGACTGTTTTAATTACAGATTTTATGCATTTATCTCAATTTAAAAATAATTGTTTTTTGGCATTTAGAGGTAAATGTAATTTCTTTAAAAAAAAATTCATACTTAAATTTCTAATGCAGACTCAGATATTAAGATGTTCGTGATTTTTGTGTTTGGTGAAAATCTTAGTATGTGCTTTTTGTATTGCATGTTTAACGTACAAACTTTGTTTTAATTATTAGTTTGGACTTCTGTTTTTTTAAAACTATAGTTTTATCTACAGTAACGGTTGTTTTAATCTCATTAGAGCCTTTTATTTAAACTATTGTGAAGAAGTTCCATTGTATAACTTTTCTGTGTGGAGCTTCTGTGGCTGCAGTTGGGATGTATATCCCATTTGGCTCCTTTGGTCATGGTGGTAGTGAAATATGACTTGTCTCATTAGAACTAATATGGGGGCACCTAGCTGGCTCAGTTGGTAGAGCATGCGACTCTTGATCTTGGGGTTGTAAGTTCGAGCCCCACGTTGGGTGTAGAGATATGGAATTTCAAAATAAAACACTTCTGTGATACAGTGGGTTTTATGTAAACAAACTATGGAATTAATTGGGCTTAATATATTTCTAGTATGGCCCATTTCTTTCCTGTCAAACAGTACTGTTTATTTTCAGATATATATTCTGTGAAATACTTTGTCAATTCTGTAATTTCTTTACTGTAACCATAATTTAATATAATGATGCATCAGTTCATTGGAATTCTTAGAAATAGGTATTTACTTTCACTGAATGTTGGCCAGTTTCTGGTTAGTTGATAAAATCCTCTTGTTTGAATTTTTTACAGTGAAAAGTTTATTTTTGAATCTTGCCGTGCCTGTCATGTCATTCTGAAAACTATTTTCATTATTTAGTGTGGAGAGGTTTTTAAATGGTATGTTTAAGATCCATTAGAATTCATTAAACCCCTCAGAAACTGTGGTGTAGACAGTTTTTTGGACAGGGCTCCAGTCCCCTATACTTCCTTTAGCCAGAGGTTTTCCACTTTTGTTTTACTTGCTACACTTCTAATTAATACTTTGTTTTAAGAAAACATTGTTTTTTTTTTAAGTTTAAACTGTTTTAGGTGGCTAGGTGATGGACACTGGGAAGGGTATGTGCTATGGTGAGCGCTGTGAATTGTGTAAGACTGATGAATCACAGACCTGTACCCCTGAAACCAATAATACATTATATGTTAATTTTTAAAAAAACTGTTTTAAAGCTTAAAAGCTGTAACCCTGATTTTGTATTTGAGAAAACTGAGACCCAGAAAGGATTGAGTGACTTTAAAGATGAGAAAATATTTGTTGGTAGAGTCAAGAGTGTATAGTTTGAAATTTCCAACTCCCAGGTTTTTTGTTTTTTTTTTCTTTTCCATCCTATATAATAATGCCTCTTGATAGAAATTGAAGGAAAAAACAGACTGGCCAAATATGCTCTTAATCCAAAACGTCTCTTGATGTATATTTGTATATTTGAATAACTAAATTTTAGTGACTGTTCGTTAGGGGGGAAATTCTGCTTAATTAAGGATTCTGTCTGCGTAGTTGGTTAATTGAGATTTCACTGTAGTTTAGATCATCCTTTCTTAATACAGGTGTATGTGTTTGTCATACTTGATTGTAAATCCCTTTCTTGTTTTCATGTTAGGTTTCAGTGGAGATGGAGAACAGCTAAATTACCATTTTCATCTTATAGATTCTTTTTATGCTGATATTTATTCACATTGGAACAGATATGTTCCAGAAAAACTGTAATGTCAAATTTTACCTATCAAACTCCATTTTCCTATTTATTTTACCTTTTAAAATGGAATGTTGGGTTTCATTGGAGTGCCAAGGGTGTGGTGTGTTCACTGAGCCATGGTCTCCATTGCTCTACTGAATTGATACAGGAATTTTGAGCTTACAAAAGTAGAAAATTTCAAATTTGCATCTTTGGATAACATATACTGAATTTTCCTGCTTAACCAAATTCGTAAGATAAAACCTTGGTGTGTTATTTTGTTTTGTAAGCAAATATCCTGTCTTTTAGGGGCTTATATATTCCCTTAAAACTTTTCTTTTTCGGATTTGAATAATTCCAGTTTCTTTAAAATCAGAGAAGTAGGCTTAATTTTAATGAAATGACTTTAAAAATACATACATTGTTCTAGTAAATTTTTTTTTTTGCAAAGATTTTATTTATTTATTTGAGACAGAGAGAATGAGAGAGACAGAGAGCAAATGAGAGGGGGGAGGGTCAGAGGGAGAAGCAGGCTCCCTGCCGAGCAGGGAGCCCGATGCGGGACTCGATCCTGGGACTCCAGGATCATGACCTGAGCCGAAGGCAGTCGCTTAACCAACTGAGCCACCCAGGCGCCCTGTTCTAGTAAATTTTTTTAATTTAATTTTTTTAAATTAAAAACATTTTTTAAAAGATTTTATTTATTTTTTTTAGAGAGAGAGAGATGGCGAGAGAGGGAACACAAGCCAGGGGGTAGTGGGAGAGGGAGAAGCAGACTCTCCCCAGAGCAGGGGGCCTGATGCAGGGCTCTATCCCAGGACCCTGGCTTCATGACCTGAGCCGAAGACAGACTGTTAATCGACTAAGCCACCCAGGCACCCCTCTTGTAGTAAATTTTAATAACATACCAATTTTTACCATACTGCCTTTAGCAGATTGACTATTGTCCCAGCTTTTCTAGTTATTTCTTGAAATAAACAAGTAACAAATGATTTTTCATTCATATTTCTTTGTCATTATAAGCAGGAAGAAAGGTAAGGCTTTCACGTAGTAACAGCCATCCAAATGTTAAGTCACTTGGAAGTATTTTCTAAGTAATTAGCTATTACAGATAGAATAACTGAAGTGTTCAAGAAATTATTGCAAGGTGTTTTGTTTGTTCCCAAACAGGAACACATTTCAGCTAACCACTGTAATAGTTTCAACTACATTCTCACTTACTTGGTTTCAGATATCTTTTTTGAATTTGAGAACTGGATGGACTGATAGTCAATACTTAGGAATTGAGGATGGGGGGTGATGTGACCGATGTGGATCTCCTCTGTCATGTGTGCTGAGTGGAAGAAAGGAGAACCACTGGGTTAAAATTAGGGGGAAATGATTTCTTTAAACTTCAATAAACATTTTCTCATTTTGCATACTAGTATTTATACTTTGTCCCATTTGGCCTTGGGAAATACAGAACTTGAGACCAGAGGTTTTTGCCCATTTCTTTACACCTGTTCATTTTTTTCAGTAGCTATTTTAAAATCAACTTTCCCGGGGCGCCTGGGTGGCTCAGTTGTTAAGTGTCTGCCTTCGGCTCAGGTCATGATCCCAGGGTCCTGGGATCGAGCCCCGCATCGGACTCCCTGCTCTGCGGGAAGCCTGCTTCTCCCTTCTCCCACTCCCCCTGCTTGCGTTCCCTCTCTCGCTGTGTCTCTCTCTGTCAAATAAATAAATAAAATCTAAAAAAAAGTAAAATAAAATAAACTTTCCCTGAAACTTTGAGCCACAAAATATACCCACCTCTGAGTTTTATTTTACCAAGTTATTGCTCCAGTGCTTTCCCAAATGACAGGATATCTTTTTCTCTTTAGGTGACTGTCCCATATGAATAAATATGTGCTTTCCACATAAACTGAAGATAACTACATTTTCTAGAGAAGAAACTATAACTTAGCAAATTTACTTTTTTAATTAAAGGAACATTAACACCCTTAGGGCTCAATCAGGAGGACTTTGGCTCTAGTCCTGGCATTGCCCTTTATTTAAGCAGTTGTGGCATCTTGGGCGAGTCATTTAATCTCTCTGTATCTTATCATTCTCCACGCCAAGATGAAAGATTTAAAAATCTCTAAAATCCTTATTTAAAGGGTATTGGAAAACATACCTCTTAGGGTTCTACAAGTTACTGTGATCAAAATAAGGTTCTTAAACATTTTTTAAGGGAATATCACCATCTAGTGGCTTTTCATAAAATTGCCATTAAAAGCAAAAGTAAATTTTTCCTATATATAGGAAAGCTATATATAGGTATCAGTGGAAGAGGGAGAAAGTATTACCTCTTGCAGCTTATCCAAGGACTAGATGAAATTATATCCAGGGCTTATTACTTGTGTTTTTGTCTTTACACCTAAGCTAGAATTCTAGTGAGTTTAAAGACAGGGTCCAGGGTGCCTGGGTGGCTCAGATGGTTGAGCGTCTGCCTTCGGCTCAGGTCATGATTCTGGGGTCCTGGGATCGAGCCCCGCATTGAGCTCCCTGCTCCTTGGGAGCCTGCCTCTCCCTCTGCCTCTCTCTCTCTCTCTGTCTCTCATGAATAAATAAAATCGTAAAAAAAAAAAAGACAGGGGCCATATTTTACATATTTATGTTTTTTATGCCATAAAATTTAAAACACATTCACAGTAATTGCTTGATCAATTCTGATCCAAGAGAAGGTCATTCTGTTCTGGAGGACCCTCCTGATATAGATTAGTGCAGGGAGCTTTGGGGATTGTAGATAATACAGAGGATGTTCTGGGAGACCCCGGGCCAGTATTAGCACCATAGTAATAAGATTGTTAATAATGTAGTAATAATAAATAATGTGACTAAACAAGTTTAGGAATGGGAATCTCATTTAGATTGCTGACCTAATCATAAGATCAAGACTAAATTGTACTTCCTTTGGTCCTAATGGAGTAGCTTACATTTTTGAGCATACAAAATGGGAAAGACAATTTAATTTTTTAGGATATGGTGTGCCCCCTCTTCATGTAGGGGAAATCTCATCCATTCCCTTAATGCTGAAGATTTACAGATCTCAATTTCAAGCCTTCATCTTTTGATCTCTAAACCTGTGTGTTTACTGGACAGCTCCACCCAGGTGATGCAGGTACTTTAAATTAAACATATTGTTACAAAGCCTATCTTCACATTCCCCCCCAAAAAGTCTGCTCCTTTTCCTTTTTTCCCTATTTTGGTTGAATGTATTCAGTCACTCTCACATATAGATATGTCTCCTCTAGACCACTGTAAATAGAATTATATTGCTTTTCGTACCTCTGGTCTTTTTCCCTAACATTCTTTTCTTTTGCCATTCTTATTACTGTCCCCTGCCTGCCACTCCCCGCCCCCCTCCCCCCAAGATAATAGCAATGTTGAACTAAACAAGTTAAGCTCTTAAGTGCCTTTATGAATCTACATAAGTTGTTTCCTTTTGTATGGAATTATACTCTCCATTATCTCAGTCTGACAAATTTGTTTTTTCCTTCAGTTCAGTCACTACCTCCCTTGAAAAATTTACCCCATATCCTATAGTCACCATTGGGCACATCTTCCTTTATGTGTCCAGAATACATTATTCATTAATTTACATAGTACTTAAAGTTTATTATTATAATTTCTGTTACCACCAGACTTTAAGGCTTTAAACAGCTCCAACCATGGTTGTTTGGTTGGCTGTTTGTTTGGTCCAGCCATCTCTTGGTGCCTTAGTGCAGTACCGAGCTCAGAGTTTCAGTAAATATTTGTTGTTTATAAAGAAGGAACAAACTTAACTAGCATTTGTGCATGGTAATTTATTATATATAGTCCCCTTTCACAAGAATTATTTTAAGGGAAACCAGTTCTCTGAAACAGGTGGTATAGATATCATTCTTAGGTACAAAGATCATGAAACTGAAATTTACAAAATTTCAGTGTATTTTCAAGATCACATAATTAGTGGTAGAGCTAAGACTCAAACTTGAATCTTTTGACAGAAAAGTTTTTTATTTTCATTATACTGGAGTTCTTCTTTGGTAAGACTCTGGATCTAACCTTGATTTCCTAAAATAAATTTCCCACTTCTAAAAGTATCTTCTAGGTGCAGAGCTCTAGGGGCATCTAGAATCTGCTTTGGAGGTACCATTAGGCTGATGGCAGGTTTTTACAGTTGTAACAACAAACAGTCCCTGAATTTTACTGTCTCTGCTCTCTTGGCCTTCAAATAATATATTTTATTTTTGCCCAGTGAAGGATACTCATTTAGTCTTCCTGCAAGTTGTATGATATTTCCATTTCTGAATCTCCCTTAAAGCTCCTTAAATAACAAATGAGAAGGCTATAATTGAAAAATATTTTGATAACATCAGATATTTTAAATAACCTGAGGTTTCACAAGTTTTATTATCTACAAGCCTGATTGACTTACATTTTAATATCTTGTTGACCACATTAAGGTAGAAGTTTTGAAAAAACAAAACAAAACAAAGGAAGTATTCTCAACAAAGTTGTCGTTTTTAGAGTGTTGTTTTTTTCCCCTAGCGGAAAAGAAATAGTGTCTGCTTTCTTTTCAAAAACTGTTGAGATTTACAGGTGAAGATACTCAGTAGAAATTGAAATTCAGAATTTGTAACGTTGAGGTCAGTATTTCTGGATCTTTACAAAGTTTAGTTTTTACTAAGAGTAATAGCTTACTGGAATTATTGTTTGGTTTTTTAAAATTTAATGGCAGAGGTATTTTGTGTATGTGTGTGTATTTTGCCAGGTATGGAATTTATAACTTAGAGTTTAACTTAATTATGGGAGTAAATGGGGTGGTTTATTTTCTGTTTTTCGGTTTTCTTTTTTTTAAGACGTATTTTAGAGAGGGCGGGCAAGCGGGGGAGAGGGCCAGAGGGAGAGGGAAAGAGAGAATCTCAAGCAGACTCCCCAGTGATTGGGGAGCCTCATGCGGGGCTCAGTCCCAGGACCCCGAGATCATAACCTGAGCCAAACCAAGAGTCAGACACTCAACCAGCTGAGCTACCCAGGGACCCAGGTTGTCTTTTTAAAAGTGTATTTATTCTGTACCATCTAAGAACCTATTTGTTTTTCAGTCCTATTTCTTTTTTCATAGTAGTAAATTCACTTTTTATGGAAATACTGGGTAGGGATCTTGAGAATGTAATTAAAAAAAAAAAATCCATGAAAGAAAAATAAAGCATCATATATGAGGTGTCACATCAGTTGCATTTTCTCTTTGTGATCTAAGCAGGACCATCTTTAGGATGTTGATAATGGGTAGCTAAACCTAGTAGACCAAATTTGACAGGTTCATTTTTGGGGATTCTGGATTTTCATTTACTTGTCTAACTTCAGATGATCTATTTTTATATTATAACAGTATTTCGTTTTCTTGGGATTTAAACATCCTAGTTTCAGAACATAGTCTCAGTTACTTTTACTTGCGTCATTATGTTTGTGAAAACAGTTTCATGATCGTACCATGGAATATTTTCTTTAATACTCATTTGTTAATAATCATTTAAATTAGGGATGCCTGGGTGGCTTGGTCGGTTAAGCGACTGCCTTCCACTTGGGTCATGGTCCCAGGGTCCAGGGATCAAGTCCCGCATTGGGCTACCTGCTCAGCGGGGAGTCTGCTTCTCCCTCTGCCTGCCGCTCTCCCTGCTTGTGTGTGTATGCGCTCTCTCTCCGACAAATAAATAAAAATCTAAAAAATAATAATAATAATAATCATTTAAATTAGTGAATTAGGTGATTTGAAATTGGCTTTATTTGCTAACTCCATCTACCTTGGAATTTGCTTTTATGATTAAAGTCTTTTTCTGTCTGTATACTTTCTCAGTGTTTGCTTCCTTCTTATTTAACACTAAGGGGGAAAGTGAGGAAGGATATCTGTTTTGCAAAATTCTTGAATAAATCATCATGTATTCTTGGCTTTAATAAAACAATCATGTTCATTATCTGTTGTCAATGTTAACTTTTAAAAGTTTATTATAAACTAGTTTATTAAGAAGCTTATTTAAATGTTTATTTAACAGATGCTTATCTCAAACATTTACAACATAATTATAGCACCACTGTCTTCTTGAAAGTTTTCTTGCCAGCTCTGCTGTCTCCCTGGCTTTTTCTCTAGCTGTAGAAAATAAACATTTGCTCAACCTTCTGAGGGAACTGATGCTTCAGTGTGGTTGGAGCAAGAACCAAGTAATAAAGATTTTTATGGGCCTTGTGTGCATGTTCTCTAGGAGGCAGCAATGTGTATTAAAGGTGTAACATATTGACATCTTATCCTGTCACTTCGTATTTTGGAAAGTGGATTGACCTTGTAAGTCTGGAAGCAAGGGCAATCAGTTAGAAAGCTGTTGCAGTAGACCTAGGTAGGATGATTATGGTTAGAATTAGGGAATGGGCATAGATGTTAGAAAGACAGATGAATTATACCATAAGATATAAAATTGTTAGAACTTGGTGGTTGAGTATGTGTTGTTAGCCACATCCCTGCCTGTACCCCTACTGTAAGAGTTCTGCTTAAGCAACTGGCTAAATGGTTTGGTAGGGTAAGCTAAGCTTTTACAACATACAAAACCTCAAAATTCAATGGCTTAAAGAATACGAAATTTATATGTAGTTCTCACTTAATGATCAGGAGTGGTTGTTGCTTACCTCAGTGGGCCATTAAGAGTATTTAACCATCTCATTAGATCAGGGGGTGTCTACTTCATACAGTCATTCAGGGATCCAAGTTGGAAGATCTGCCATCTTCACATGCCTTCCAAGGCTGTCACCACCTCTTGTCAGGCAGAAACTAGAAAAAAGGAGCGAGGAGTGTTATGAGCCAGACCTAGAAGTGGCACTCATCACTTATATTCATGTTCCATTGGTGAGAACTTGGTCATGTGCTCACACCCAGCTGCAATGAGGATGGGATGTAGTGTAGATGGGCAGCTACCATTGAAGAAAAGAACAGATTTTGGAAGACAGGTAGTAGTCTCTGCCATAAGTGGTGATGCCATTTCCTGAGACAGGAAACAGGCAGCAAGTGGGGGGCAAAAGATGATAAATGTCCTTTTGGATGTGTTCAGATACAGGTACACTTATAGGACTTCTAAATTTACCTGCGTAGTAAAAACAGAAAAGTGATTGTAAGATCTCAGTTGGGAAAAAATTACTTTTGTTTCTCTGTAGCAGTGTTACAATACAGAAATTTCAGAGTTATTTTTCATGGAAAATATCAAAAGGAGGAAAGTGGGAGTGAAAATGGAAGATAAGGGAGAAAGGGCATGAGAAAAAAAATGTGTTCATTGTTATGTAATAGTTAGGCATACGTCAGTCGATTAAAAATATTAAGAACTGCTTACTCTGTGCCAGACCAACCTAGGTAATGCCTACTGGTTAAGTATTAGAGATACAGCTATGAAAGACAGACCAGGTTCCTGGTCGCATTTACATGGTGATGAGAGAAGGTAGACAATGAACCTGTGGAATAAAGATTTTAAAATACTTAAATGCTTTTACAAAGCAGATAAAATAGTGACTGTAGGGTCACAGTGGGCATGTGGGTAATTTTTAGCTAAGGTAGTTAGCATAGACCTTTGAAGAAGTAAAATTGAGCTAGGACCAACCTGAGTGATGAAAATGGGATAACTTAATGAAGACATAGGCCACAAATATTGCAAGTAGAAGGAACTCAGCAACCTCAAAGCTTGGGAATAGACTTGGCAGGTTTAAGGGCCAAAAAGTTGGCCAGTGTAAAAATAGGAGGTGAGACACTCGGGAATGTGGTCTTACCAACTTATGTAAAGTTTAAATGTTACGTAGTTACAGTGGTATGATCTGGTTTTACGCTTTAAAAAAAAACCTAAAAAAAAAAAGTGGGGGAGGAAGGCTAGGGATAGATGATATGGCGGAGAAATTAGTACCAATGAAAAGGTAATGATGGCTCAGACTAAAAGATAATCTTGACTTACACTTTTTTGAAATTGTGGAAAATTGTTGGATTTAAGATCTGTTTGGATGTAGAAATGACAGCAGTTGTTGATAGGTCAGATGTGAGATTTGAAGGAAAGAGGAATGAAGGACGACAGATTTTTTGACTTTTGAAGCAGAGGTGTTAAAAACAGATCCCAGATTTCTTTTGTAGATTTGGTACGTGTTTCTCCAGTAGATTCTGAGGGGAGACATGGCATTTGTGCATTTGATAAATTTTGTTAGCTGAAGGCTCTTCATGTTTTTCTCAAAAATATAAATTATAGTCAAAAAGAAGTATAGACTATTATATATGTTGAAAAAATGAAGCATTTTAGGAGCAGTTTAGGTATTTCCTTTTATATAATTCTCTTTTTATTTTTTATAAGGGTCTTTAAGAAAGTTAGCAACTCTGGTTTGTATATTTTAGTTATCCAGAACCTCCGAAGGACCTCAAAGGCCTAGGATCTTGCTCTGAGCATTTGCTTTTGCCTTTTATCTATTTAGACCAGATGGCAGGTTGAGCCGCCTGGGGACACAACCCTTATGGTGGTGCTTTTGTTTGTTGGGGATAAAGGTAGGGAAGACCATAACTGTTTCTCATCTCCCCACATCCACCCCACCCCAGTCTTTTGAATTCCTGGGATTATCTAAGGGCAGAGTATTGAGATCTGTCATTGAACAGATAGTCACTGATCTCTATTGATATGTCATTCAATGTAAAGAAAAATTCGATGAAAATTCAGTGATGGTACTTTGTTTTACAAAAAGTACATATCAGTCCAAATATTTATTCACTTTACAAATGGAAGAATTTCCCCAGTTTTGAGATACTCGTGTTTTAAAATCAAACTTTTGGGACGCCTGGGTGGCCCAGTTGGTTGAGCATCTGCCTTTGGCTCAGGTCATGATCCCAAAGTCCTGGGATTGAGTCCCGCATCGGGCTCCCTGCTCTCAGTGGAGAGCCTGCTTCTCCCTCTCCCACTCTCCCTCTGCCTGCAGCTCTGCCTACTTGTGCTCTCTATCTCTCTGTCAAATAAATAAATAAATAAATAAATCTTAAAAAAAATAAAATTGAACTTTCTGTGTCATATTTTACAGTTGAATGTTTTGTCTGTCTTTACCTAGTTCTTCTGACAGAAACTAAAAATTTAGAAATATTTGGAAAAGCCATTAAATGGTATATATGAAATATTTTTGCCACATACTTAGAAGTATATTTCATCTAGTTTTGTGTTTAATCATTTTTGATAATGTACTAAATATTTTCACTTATGAATTTGATAAAAGTTAAAAAATTAGTCTTAATTTTAGCTGCTAAAGTTGACTATGTTCTGAATGTTGCCTAGAACTTGATACATAGTATATAAAATAATCTTTTATTTAAATATTCTTTTCAATAAAATTTAATAACTTTAATTTGTGTGATTTCGCTACATAATTCAACATACTTTTAATTTTTAAAACATATTTAAAAACCACTCTTAAATATAAAAATAAAGTATTAACTGTTTACAGATAGATTTATATTAATTTAAACATTTTCTTGAGACCATAGGTATCCAGTTACACTTGAGTTAACAAGACCATAGGTGTCATATGCTTATAGATCCTTGAAATGTTTTTGAAAACTGGTCATTAAAATTTTCACAAACTTGGGCGCCTGGGTGGCTCAGTCGTTAAGCGTCTGCCTTCGGCTCAGGTCATGATCCCGGAGTCCCGGGATCGAGTCCCACATCGGGCTCCCTGCTCGTCGGGAAGCCTGCTTCTCCCTCTCCCGCTCCCCCTGCTTGTGTTCCTGCTCTCGCTATCTCTCTCTCTGTCAAATAAATAAAATATTTAAAAAAAAAAATTTTTTTTTCACAAACTTTGTTCTCCCACCCAGCTAATTCATATATGTCAACTGAACTTGCAAGGTCGTATACATCAAAGTGTCTGGCCTGTGTTCAACATTGTTCTGGGCTTTGTGTATGGGGTTCATAATAAAGAATGGTACGTGGGATTTTTTTTGTCTTCTGGGGAAGATAGAAAACATAAAATAGAATATAGTGTTAAGTATGATTAAAAAAATAAGAATGTGAAAATAAATCTGTTGATAATAGAGATTAGAGTTTATGGAGATTAGTCTTTCACTATGTCTTGAAGGAAGTATAGGATTGAATGAGAAAAATAGGGGATTTCAAATTTAAAAGGAATTAAGGCATAAACCGGTGAACTTTTTTAAATCAAGGTATAATTGACATACAACACTGTATTAGTGGGGGCACCTGGATGTCTCAGTTGGTTGAGTGTCTGACTCTTGATGGTCATAATCTCAGAGTCATCAGATTGAGCTCCACTTCGGGCTCCACACTCAGCACAGAGTCTGTGCTGCTCTGCTTCTCCCACCCCCGTCTCTCTCAAATAAAGAAATAATAATAAATAAAGGTTTTATTTTATTTGTTTATTTGAAAGCAAGGCAGAGATAGCAAGAGAGAGAACACAAGCAGGGAGGAGAGGGAGGAGCAGGCTCCCTGTTGAGCAGGGAGCCCAATGTGGGGACTCGATCCCAGGACCCCAGGATCATGACCTGAGCCAAAGGCAGACGCTTAACTGACTGAGCCACCCAGGCGCCCTTAAAATAAAGATTTTAAACAAAATCTTTTAAAAAAACTACACACATACATATTAGTCTCAATGTAATGATTTCACAGTTGTATACACTCTGAAATGACCACAATAAGTCTAGTCATCATTTGTCAGTATAAAAAGTTACAAAAGGAAAATTTCTGTTTTATTCTTGTGACGAGAACTTTCAAGATCCACTCTCCTGGCAACCTTTAAATAGGTACTATAGTACCATTGGCTGCAGTCACCATTCCGCACACCACATCCCCATGACCTAGTCATTTCACGACGGGAAGTCTGTGCCTCCTGACCCCCCTTCGTCCATTTTGCTCCACCTCCTCGCTGGCAACCACCATTCTGTTCTTTATATCCATGAGTTTTTTTATTATTTGTTTGATTTTTAGATTTCATATATAAATGAGATCATATGATATTTGTCTTTTTCTGTCCACTTATTTCACTTAGTATAGTACCTTCATGGTCCATGCATGTTGTCACAAATGGAAAGATTTCATTCTCTTTTATGGCTGAATAGTATTTTCATTGTATATACGTAGTCTCCTTGTCTGGGTTTTGTGTTCCACAGATTCAGATTACTACAATTAACCCCAGTCCAGAAGCAGATGATCCTTCTGATGTATCATCAGAAGGTCAATAGTAGCCTAATGCTACATCACAGTGCCTCCATCATTCACCTCACTTCATCTCATCATATAGGCATTTTATTATCTTACATCATCATAAGAAGAATGAGTACAGTACAATAAGATATTTTGAGGGGGAGAGAGAGACCATATTCACAAGTTTCATTACCTTATGTTACTATAAATGTTCTATTATTATTGCTGATCTCTTCTTGTGTCTAATTGCTAAATTAAGCTTCATTATAGTTAGGTATGGATTAGCAAAAAACACAGTATATATAGGGTTCAGTACTATTTGTGGTTTCAGGCATCCACTGGGTGTTTTGGATTATATCCCTTATGGATAAGGGGGGACTACTATGTGTACCACATCTTTTTTATCCATTCATCCATCGATGGACGCTCAGGTTGTCCCGTATTTTGACTATTGTAAATAATGCTGCAGTGAACATGGAGGTTCAGATTAGTATTTCCATTAGTCATATGGGTCATATGGGATTTCCATTTTTAATTTTTTGAGGAACCTCCATACTGTTTTCCATAGTGGCTGCACCAGTTTACATTTCCACCAACAATGCACAAGGGTTCTTTCTTCACATCCTTGGCAATCCCTATTATTTCTTGTCTTCTTGATAACAGCCATTCCAACAGGTGTGAAGCGATCTCTCATTGTAGTTTTGCATTTCCCTCATGATTAGTGAAGTTGAGCATCTTATGTGCCTGTTGGCTATGTGTATGTTATCTTTGGAAAAATGTCTCTTTGGATCCTATGCCCATATTTTAATCAGGTTTTTTTTGTTGTTTTGCTATTTGGTTGTATGAGTTCTTTATATATTTTGGATATTAACCTCTTAGGAGATACACGATTTGCAAATATGCTCCCATTCAGTAGGTTGCCTTTTCATTTTGTTGATTGTTTCCTTTGCTGTGCAGGAGCTTTTTAGTTTGATGTAGTCCCAACTTGTTTATTTTTGCTTTCATTGCCTTTGCTTTTGGAGTCAGATCCAAAAAAAGAAGAAAAAAAAAACCCACCAAGACTTGATGTCTGGGAACTTGTTGCCTGTGTTTTCTTCTAGAAGTTTTATAGTTTCAGGTGTTAACATTCAAGTCTTTAATCCATTTTGAGTTAATTTTTGTGTATGACATAAGATAGTGGTCCAGTTTTATTCTATTGCATGTGGCTGTTCAGTTTTCCCAACACCATTGATATTTAAGAGATTGTCCTTTCCCCAGTACATATTCTTTTTTTTTTTTTTTTAAGATTTTATTTATTTATTTGTCAGAGAGAGAGACAGCACAAGCAGGGGTAGCTGCAGGCAGAGGGAGAAGCAGGCTTCCTGCCAAGCAAGGAGCCCAATATGAGACTAGATCCCAGGATTCTGGGATCAGGACCTGAGCCGAAGGCAGACGCTTAACCCACTGAGCCGCCCAGGTGTCCCTCCCCAGTGTATATTCTTGCCTTTGTCATAAATTACTTGACCATATATGTGTGGGTGTATATCTGGGCTCTCTATTCAGTTCCATTGACCTATGTGTCCGTTTTTATTCCAGTATTGTACTGTTATGATTACTATAGCTTTGTAAATTTGTTTGAAATCAGGGAGTGTGATGCCTCCACCTTTCTTCTTCTTCTTAAGATTGCTTTGGCTATTTGGAGTCTTTTTTGGTTCCATACAAATTTTGGGATAGTTTTGTATTATTTTTGTGAAAAATGCCACTGGAACTTTGATAGGAATTGCATTGAATCAATAGAATACTCTGGATAGTGTAGACATTTTAACAATATTAATTTTTCTGATCCATGAGCATGGAACATCTTTCCATTTATTTGTGAGTTTGGTTTCTTTCATCAGTGTCTTTATGGTTTTCAGTGTACAGGTCTTTAATCTTGGTTAAACTTGTAGGTATTTTATTCTTTTTGATGCAGTTGTAAATGGGATTGCGTTCTTAATTTCTCTTTCTCATACTTTATTGTTAGTGTATAGAAATGCAGCAGATTTTTGTATGGTTGATTTCATATCCTGAAATTTTACAGAATTTGTTTATTACCTTTAACAGTATTTTGGTGAACCCTAACGGGTTTTCTATATATAAAATCATGTCATCCACAAATAGTGACAGTTTTACTTCTTCTTTTTCAGTGTTAGTGCCTTTTTATTACTTTTTATTGCCTAATTGCTCTGGCTAGGATTTTCAATAATATGACAAATGAGAGTGGGTAAGAGTGGGCATCATTGTCAAGGATATTCATATCTGTATTCATCAGGGATACTGGCCTATAATTTTGGTTTTATGTGATGTCATTGTCTGGTTTTGTTAATCAGGGTAATGCTGTCCTCATAAAATGAGTTTGGAAGTGTTCTCTCCTCATCAATTTTTTTTTTTTTTTAAGATTTTATTTATTTATTTGAGAGAGAGAGAATGAGAGACAGAGAGCATGAGAGGGAGGAGGGTCAGAGGGAGAAGCAGACCCCCCGCCGAGGAGGGAGCCCGATGCGGGACTCGATCCCGGGACTCCAGGATCATGACCTGAGCCGAAGGCAGTCGCCTAACCAACTGAGCCACCCAGGCGCCCCCTCTCCTCATCAATTTTTGGAAGAGTTTGGGAAGGATAGGTATTAAGTCTTCTCTAAATGTTTGGTAGAATTCATCAGTGAAGTTGTCTGGTCCTGGACTTTGGTTTGTTGGGAGGTTTTTGATTACTGATTCAGTCTCCTTACTAGTAATTGGTCTGTTCAGATTTTATTTTTCTTCATGATCCAGTCTTGGAAGATTATATGTTTCGAGGAATTTTTATTTGAGCCTTTTACCTTTTTTTCTTGTTGAGTCTAGTTAAAAAGTTTTGTCAGTTTTGTTTGTTTTTCATAGAACCAGCTCATGGTGTCATTGATCTTTTCTGTTGTCTTACTGATCTCTAATTCATTTATTTCTGCTCTGATCTTTGTTATTTCCTTCCTTCTACTCCCTTTGGGTTTTGCTTGTTCTTCTTTTTCTAGTTCCTTTAGGTGTAAAGTTAGATTGTTTATTTGAGATTTTGTTTTTTTGAAGTAGGCCTCTATCGCTTTGAACTTCCCTCTTAGAACTGCTTTTGCTGCATCCCATTGATTTTGGTAAGTTGCATTTTCCATTTTCATTTGTTTTGAGGTATTTACTTATTTCTCCTTTGATTTCCTCATTGACCCATTGGTTGTTTAGTAGCATATTGTTTAACCTCCACATATTTGTGATTTTTTTTCCCAGTTTTTTTCCATTCATTTCTAGTTTCATACCATTGTGAATGAAAAAGATGCTAATGTGATTTCAGGCTTCTCAAATTTATTGAGACTTGTTTTGTGGCCTAACATGATTTTTCTTGGAGAATGTTCATATGCACTTCAGAAGAATGCATATTCTGCTGCTTTTAAATGGAGTGTTCTGTATATATCTTTATAAACCATCTGGTCTAATTGGTTGTTTAAAGCTAATGTTGCCTTATTGATTTTTTTGTCCACATGATCTGTCCATTGGTGTAAGTGGGGTATTAAGTCCCCTGTATTATTGTATTGCTGTCCATTTCTCCCATTAGGTCTGTTAATATTTACATTATCTAAGTGCTCCTGTCTTGAGTGCTCCTATCTTGTTGGATTGACCCCTTTATCATTATGTAACGGTCTTCTTTGTCTCTCTCTCTCTTTTTTTAAGATTTTATTTATTTGAGAGAGAGGAAATGCACGCATGAATGTTGGAGGCGGGGGAGAAGCAGACTTCCTGCTGAGTAGGGAGCCCGATGTAGGGCTCAATCCCAGGACCCTGGGATCATGACCTGAGCCAAAGGCAGATGCTTAACTGACTGAGCCACCAAGGCATCCCTCTTCTTTGTCTCTTTTTACAGTCTTGGTTTTAAAATCTATTTTGTCGGGCGCCTGGGTGGCTCAGATGGTTAAGCATCTGCCTTCGGCTCAGGTCATGATCCCAGGGTCCTGGGATCGAGTCCCACATCGGGCTCCCCGCTCAGCGGGGAGCCTGCTTCTCCCTCTGACCCTCTCCCCTCTCATGCTGTTTCTCTCTCGCTCGCTCTCTAAAAAATAAATAAAATCTTTAAAAAAAAAAAAATCTATTTTGTCTATAAAGCTACCCCTGCTTTCTTTTGGTTTCCATTTGTGTGAAATATCTTTTTCCATCTCTTTCAGGCTGTGTGTGTTCTTACATCTGAAGCAAGTCTCTTGTAGGTTGCAGATAGATGGGTCTTGTTTGTTTTTTGTTTGTTTGTTTGTTTTATTCATTCAGCCACTCTGTGTCTTTTGGTTGGAGAATTTAGTCCACTTACATTGAAGTAATTATTGACAGGTCTGTACTTATTGCCATTTTGTTCATTGTTTCTGGCTGTTTTGTAATTCCTTTCTTCCCTTCTTGCTCTCTTCCTTCATGGTTTGATGGTTTTCTTTAGTGTTATGCTTAGATTGCTCTCTTACTTTGTGTATCTCCTATAGATGTTTGCTTTGTGGTTAACATGAGGCTCACATGTAACAGCCTATATATGTAACAGTCTATTTTAAGTTGATAGCAGTTTTTTTTTTCTTTTTTTAAAGATTTTATTTATTTATTTGAGAGAGAGAATGAGATAGAGACAGAGAGAGCATGAGAGGGGGGAGCGTCAGAGGGAGAAGCAGACTTCCTGCCGAGCAGGGAGCCCGATGCGGGACTCGATCCCGGGACTCCAGGATCATGACCTGAGCTGAAGGCAGTCGCTTAACCAACTGAGCCACCCAGGCGCCCAGTTGATAGCAGTTTAAGGGGTTTTTTGTTTGTTTGTTTGTTTTAAGATTTACTTATTTTGGAGAGAGCACTCATTCAAGCAGGGGGAGGGACAGAGGGAGAGAGAATCTCAAGCAGACTCTGTGCTGAGTGTGGAGCCCGATGCAGGGCCCATCCCAGGACCCTGAGATCATGACCTGAGCTGAAACCAAGAGTTGGACGCTCAACTGACTGAGCCACCCAGGCGCCCTGATAACAACTTAAGTTTGAATGCATTCTAGAACTCTACATTTTTACTATCCCTGCATTTTATGTTTTTGATGTCACATTTTACATCTTTTTCCTTTGTATATCCCTTAACTGATTATTGTAATTACAGTTCTTTTTACTAATTATGTCTTTTAACCTTGATAGTAGTTTTCTGTGATTTTAATCCACTGCCTTTACTCTGTCTTTACCAGTGAGATTTATACTTGCATGTTTTCTTGTTACTAGTGTACTTTCTTTCCTTGCAGCTTAAAGAATTCCCTTTAACATTTCTTGTAAAGCTGATTTAGATGATGAACTTCTTTAGCTTTTACTTGTCTGAGAGGAAAACTCTATCTCTCTCCTTTAATTCTGAATAATAACCTTGCCAGGTAGAGTATTTTTGGTTGTCAGTTTTTTTCCTTTCAGCACTTTGAATATATTGTGCACTTTCTTCTGGCCTGCAAAGTTTCTGCTGAAAGTCTTACGCAGGCCTGGGCGGGGGGGTGGGGGGTGGGTGGGTGGGGGTGGCGGGGTGTCCCTTGAACGTAAAAGTTGTTTTCCTCTTGCTTCTTTTTAGATTATCTCTTTATCTTTTACTTTTGACATTTTACTTATACCGTGTCTTGGTGTGGATCTTTTGGAGTTCATTTTTATAGGATCTTTTGGGCTTCCTGGATCTGGATGTCTGTTTCCCCACGTTAGGGAAGTTTGCAGCCACTGTTTCTTCAAATAAGTTTTCTGCCCATTTGTCTCTCTCTTCTCCTTCTGGTACCCATATAATCTGGATGTTATTCTGCTTGATGTTGTTCCATAGGCTCCTTAAGCTGTTTTCACTTTTTTTTTTTCTTTCTGCTTCTCTGCTCGTTTGAGTTCTACTGCTCTATCTTCTAGATCACTGCTCTTCTCTCCTTCTTAATCTAGTCTGCTGTTGAATCCCTCTAGTTTAGTTTTCTTTTTCTTTTTTCAGATCAGTTACTGTCTTCTTCAGCTTTGTGACTTCTCTTTGGTACTTTCTTATATTTTCTGTTTGTTTAAAGTTCTCACTGTGTTCATTGATTTTTCTCCCAAGTTCGGTGAACATTGGTATGACCATTTTCACTCTTTCAGGTAAATTAGTTACCTCTGTTTCATTAAGTTTTTTTCTTCTGAGGTTTTATCTTCTTCTTTTGTTTGGAACATATGTTTTCTGTTTCCTCAGTTTGCTTGACTTTGTGTTATTTCTATGTTTAGGGAAAACAGCTATCTCTTCTAGTCTTGAAGGAGTAGTGGCCTTATGTAGGAGATGATCTTTATCTTTCAGCCTTGCCCTAGCTCATCTGTTTCTCAGACCTTTGTGTTTGTCTAAGCAGTCTGATTTATATTTGATAGGAACCAACTATTGAGGATGTTCCAAGACCAGTCAGTGTTGCAAAGGCAGGAATCTCAGTCAGCACCTAGATTCAGGTTGATTGGAAGCCAGACCCTCAGGCAGCAGCTTTTAATGTATACAAATATATGTAGTCATGTGGGACCACAATTGTAAATCCTCTGGCCTGCGGACCAGGTGATCTGGAGATATCCCTTGGGCTACAGTTGGAAAGTCAGAGCATAAGATGAGTAAAAAGCTCCTTTCTGGGAGATACCAGTGAGCTGTAATGAGGTCATTGGAGAGCACAAGGATGGTGTCCCCTGCCCTACATTCCCTGAGAGCACCTCTGTTGACTGTAGATGTCTGGCAAACCTGCAGTCTGTCCCTTAGGCTGAAGCTGCAGGACAAGTAAATAGGCCTTCTTCCCAGAAAGACTGGGGTGTGTTTCAGTCTGTGTGGTGCCCTTGGTATGGTAGCCTGCCAAGAACTGTTTGATTATTACTTTCTCCTGGGACCCAGGAATGCAGCCCCCCCGGCCACCAGAGCCAGGTGATCAGGGAGCATCTCCCAGGTGGAGTGTGTGTGACCAACAGCTTTAGGGAAGCTGCGGGAGAGTGCAGGGATGGGGTGCACCTGCCAGCTTTAGTAGGGCCACAGGAGAGTGCAGGGTTGGGAGTGCCATCAGAGTAGGAGGAGAGCGCGCGCAACAGTGATGCCTGGCCGCGCCTTTGTCCTGGGACAGAGTCCCAACAGGCCCCTGCCCCTCTTGTGGATGGTTTAAGATCAGCAAGTGAATCTTCCTCATAACAGTCTAGTGGGTTTTCAGACGGTGGCTTTGTGCTCATCCCTGGCACAAGGGAGTCTGCATGAAAGCCTTTTTAGAGAAGTATCTCAATTCCCTACAGCCTGTTTGGTCCCCTGGATGTAAGCCCCACTGGCAAATAAAGAGGTAGCAATATGTATATATCCTCTCTTTTAGAAGGTGACAAAAGAATCATCTGATAAAGTATCTTACCTATTGCCAGTGGTGCTTTGCAGAATAGACCTCAACTACTGCAGTCTACATTTATGTACTTTGTATTTGCATACTAAAGTGGGGTTGCAGTCAGTGAAATATTGTCAAAAATATGCCCAGGTGAAATTTTTTATTAGGTGATTCCAATTTGTACTATATCTTGCCACACATTGGTAATTTGCCAGATTTGGTCAAAATCAATCAACTTCCTTTAAGTCAGTTAATCCCCTTTAAAGTTATGGAAAGGAAAAACAGAACCGAACAGTTGGGACCTTTTTTTGACCAAAAGACAGTTAAAATCAGCCAACTACTTTTCATTTTTATGTATTAAGGAAATTTTCAGTTAATCACATTGCTCTCAAATGTATTTTATGATCACGTATGTCAGATGTAATAGCATGTCTGAACTTAGTAGGCAGATGAAATTGGTTTTAGTTAGGATTGTAGGATTGCTTTGATTAGCCAAAATAGTATTTCTTAAGAGAATCTCTCTTATTCTAACAGATAATAACTCTAAAGAGTTGCTTTCTGTGTTTTTTAGTCGGCCGTATACTAACAAGGTCATCACTTTATGGTACCGTCCACCTGAACTGCTATTGGGAGAAGAAAGATATACACCTGCTATTGATGTATGGAGCTGTGGGTAAGATAGGCTTACTGACTGGTTTAATTTACTTGAAATTTTTGGTAGTGGAGTAAAATCGTATCATTTGGTAATGATGGATATTTTTTCCACTAGATGTATCCTTGGTGAACTCTTCACTAAAAAGCCTATATTTCAAGCAAATCAAGAACTTGCACAACTAGAATTAATAAGGTAAGCTCATGATTGTAATATTTGTTGGGGTGTGTAATACTTCATAGAAAATTTAAAGTCTTTCAAGTTTGTGTCTTTAGGAGAACAGCATGGTTTTCTTGAAGGCTAATGATTGCTGAATGGAAGAGAAACTAGAATGTGGGTACTTTGATACTTGTTCTAGTAAAAATAAGGATCCCAAAGTCCCTAGCTCTTTTTTGCAATTAAATGAAAGGGCGGGGGACCCAAAAAATAAGACCAGGAAGAAAGAGTAAATAAGTATGAGAAAGGAGAGAATAAATGGTAGATAACTTTTTTTTAGTATGGCAGGATGGAAGAATTAATGTTTTGGGATACTGTAAAGAAATACTCTGTTTTATATACACATATGCATACATGTTTATATTTATTTATATGTGAATGTTTATACACGGAAACATGTGTATGTACCCACAGGCATCAGTCTTCATAATTTGAGGCTGTTGTAGGGCCTGGGTCATAAGGACATACGTGCTAATCACCTTTCTCTTCATGTAATATTTTAAAATAATTCTTTTATTTTTGAAGAAAGAGCTTTGGCTTTCATATATAATGTCACTTTGCAACTTCTAAGTTTTGTGTGTGTCTCAAAATATGGATGAGAACTTTTAGGAAAAAGATATTGGTATGAGACACAGATACCAATATACTATGAACCTTCCCTTCTCAACAGACTTATTGGATTAATTGATGCTCTCCAGTCCCTCTGTAAGTAACAGTAGCTTGATAACATGGCAAGCCGAGTGTTCGCAGCTAGTAGGCTACTAGTCTCTAGTAAGACTGTATTTATGCTACCAGTTGAAGTATGATGACTGTAAGAGGTAGTTGTTTCCAATTTTGTATACCAACTTTTTATTACTCTCTGTGTGTCCTTTAAGTATACACAGATGGAGTGCTTTGCAAAGACCTAACAAAGTTGCTATCAAATTAACTGGGTGGGAGGCAAGTTACTTTAAGTTAGAAAGGTAAGTCATAAAAATTTAGAAGGATTTAGTATTCCGATTGCTTTAAATCCTTGATAATATGGTTTGTTCAAGAAAGCTAATGCAGAGTCCCATTCAACGAATCCTCTGTTCAAAGAGAGGCCTTGCCCTGTGTCAGAAAATTGGAGAATAAATGTACATTTTTAATTTTTCAGTTATAATAAAATGTTTAAATTATGTATCTGTGTTTCTTTATTTTTTTTTCCATGATTCCCTCTTACCCATTTTTTTCTATTAATAAGGCATTGGTCCTGATTCTTTGGATACTAGGGCTTCTATTAATGTTAACTTTTATTTACTTTATACTTGATGCAAGATTTATACATTATGCAAGCATTTTTCTAAGAATTTCATGTGAATTAGCCTCTGTTAAGCTTCATACAACCTTCTGTTTTCTTTTTATAGTTAAGAAAGTGGAACCTTAGAAAGTGAAGAATTTGTCTAGGGTCATATAACTAGCAAGTGGCAAAATCGAGATTTGAATTTAGACAGTTTTACCACAGTAGCTAAACTTTAACTAATTCTCTACACCATGTAGGAAATAAGACTTCCTGGAGCTTTTAGGTTAGTATGACACACACGTCAATATTTGACAAAAACATCCTGAAGAATTTCTACAGGATACTAATCCAAAAATTCTAAAGGAAAGATTAGCCAGTCATATCTAGCTTTTCCTTAAAAATCAACTTGCTGAGTCAAGTAGGAGTCATCCAAAGAATACAAGAATGTTTCAGTTTTAGGACATCTATTATTATAATTCATCACTTTAATAGAAGTAAAGTAATACGTTTTTCTTGGCAGGTGTTGGATAAGCATTTGCTAGAATACAAAGTGTAAAAGTGTATTTCTTTAATATGATGAAGATATGTATTGAAGACTAATAGCCAGAATAATATTTAGTTTTGAAATACTAGAAGATGTAAGACCAGAATGTTAAGAAGTGTCTTCTAGTATCATTATTTTAAGAGTGTTTTAAAAGTACTAACCAGTTAACTGGTAAGTGACCCAGTAAGAGGTGTAAAGAGTGGCAGGATGAAGGCAGTATTGTCATAATTTGTACATGAGAGCATTGCACATAGGCAGCGTGCAAGGGAGTTACCTGAAACACCTTAAGTAAAAGAGTCTGATCAAATGACAAGTGTTGAGAGAATGTGTGTGTGTGTGTACATTTGTGTGTATACATATATGCACACAATATCCTAATATAACATACAAATACATATATACTAAAAGCAATACCTTCTTAAAAATATGTACCAATAATAACCAGTTAAAAATGTACATGAGGGAAAAGATGCCTTTTAACAAAAGCACCACCATATATACTCCAGGTATATTGAAAACTATAATGTCTCACTGAAAATTGTAAAGCAGATTTAAAATAACTATTGGGAACGGCATATCTCATTTTTGGTTGGAAGCCTTAACTTTTTTGAAGGTGGCAGTTCAACCTGTATTAATGATTATAGTCCTAATGCGAATTTCAAAAGACATTCTCCCTCCAGATAAACATTAAAATAACTAGAAAAATTCTTAAGAAGAAGGAAAATTTGGCATATCCTATGTTAAAATTATAGCAACTGAAACCATTTTAGCACAAGATACGTAGATGAATTGGTGGAATTATATGGGAAGTCCAGAAATAAAGCAAGTTTTATGGACCTCCGAATATAATACAGAAGTCATTTCAAGTCAGGGGGGATTAATTGAACAAGTATCTGTTGGTTTCTGGTTGTGTGCCAGTTCCAAGGCACTGAGGATACAGTGAAGGGTGAGGGTTGTATCCTCCGTGCCTAGTAAGTAGCAAACAACTTTTTTTAGTTTCTAATTGGGAGAGACAAAACAAATTAATGTATCAGGTGGTGATAAGGGCAAGAGGATAGAAAATGATAGGAGGCAGTGTTATAGAGAGTCCAGGAAAGTTTCTCCCAGAAGGTATCATTTGAGCAGGGATCTGAATGAAGTGAAGTACAAAGTAATAAAGATCCTGAGGCATGAGTGTACTCAGAGTATTTTATGAACATGTTAAGTTGGTTAGAACCATATAGGGGGGAAAAAAGAAAGCTCAATCCATCCACTTGGTGACATACTCGATAGATATTGAAAAGGAAATGGTAGATCTGGAGATGTTGACATAGAAAAGCAACATCAGGGGGCTCCTGGGTGGCTCAGTCGTTAAGCATCTGCCTTCGGCTCAGGTCATGATCCCAGGGTCCTGGGATCCAGCCTGAGCCCCGCATCGGGCTCCCTGCTCAGCGGGAAGCCTGCTTCTCCCCCTCCCACTCCCCCTGCTTGTGTTCCCTCTCTCGCTGTGTCTCTCTGTCAAATAAAGAAAAGAAAGAAAGAAAATCAACATCATTTCATGATGAACCGTTTAATAGAAGGCTGTGTTTGGTTTTATCCCATTTCGGTAAAACAAACACATCAAAAGAGTCTGGAATTGTTATGTGAGCATGGATTTGTGAGAGGGCTGTGAAGAGGGCTATTTCACAGTCCAGTTTATATATTTCAGAATGTTTTTGTTTTGTTGGTAAAATACCAAATATTTATAATACTATGAAAAGGTGCCACACTTTTGATTCTGTGGCATTAAGTATTTTTAAAACATGAAGGAAAAAAGTAAGTTTCTGACAAAAGAAAACAGCTGTCTCCCTGATAGGAAGAAGGCAGCAGAGTGTATTCATTGAAAGGGTGGGCTTTGGAATCTTGCAGCCCTGGGTTGTCATGCCAGTTCAGCTACTTCCTGCCCTTGGGACTTAGGGTAAGTTCCACAACACTCTCAGTTTGTTTCTTCACGAGTAAAACAGGACTAATCATATGCTTAGGGTTACAAGAGTTAAATAAATGTAAGTTTCCTACATACTTCTTCCCCTCACTCCACTTGCAGTAATGCTGGAATTTATCCCCAATCTAAAGTCCCAGGAATGATGAGTTCTAGTCTGCATTGTACAAAAATATGTATGAACTAATAAAAGGTGGGAATGCTTATCAGAATCTGTCTTAAAAAGTTTCACACAGCTGTGGTCAAGTTATTTGTACTTAGCCTTGTTCCAGAAACTATTTTAGGCAAATTACTGGTTTTTTGATAGAAATAGCATGGGTTTAAAAGTGATGGCAAAAGAAAGTGAAAAACAGGTGATGACGGAATGGGATGAATGAGGGCAAAAAAATGTTTTTAATATAAGGGTCACACTTTTAACCCTAAGCCTTCTAGCAGCCAGAAAGAACCTTTATATCACACAGTGTACATTGCTTATGAAATAAAAAACCACCTAACAGTCATGGAAAAAATTAGAAGTAGACTGGAATGAAAAGAACTCTGCTTCTGTCCAACCTCCACCCCCTCCCCCACCCATAAAGCTTGAGGCCTAGATGATCACACAGGTGAGATTTTTAGAACTTTAAAGGCTTAGACTTCGATTGTTCTAGAATATAGGTAAAGAAGGGAAGCTCCCAGTTTTTAAATAATGAAGCATGTATATCTTCATAGATCAGTAGCATAAAAAAATCCTATGAGTTGCTTTTTGCTGTAAGAATTTCTCTACACCCTTAAAAATTATGAAAGATCCCAGGAGCTTTGTTTATGCTAGTTGTATCTATTGATATTTATCGTACTAGAAATTAAAACTGAGAAAGAAAATAACTATTTTAAAACAATATGTTAACATTGTTTAATTATAAAACGTCTGTATTTTCCAAACTGAAATAAATGTTGGTGAAATGAGTAGCACTGTTTTGCATTTTTACATATCTTTTAATGTCTGGCTTAATAAAGTAACATCTGGATTCTCCTCCCTGTGATACGCTGTTTTCAGTAGTCTTTCAGATAATTGTGCATATTCTTCTTTGAAACTACACTAAATAAGTGGTAATTTTTTATGGGTTAGTTGTAATGTACAGTCTGAAAACATGGAGATATTTTGTATTCTAATATATTAAAATCCATTAGTCTATCCTGCACTCTGGATCTGTGATAATTTTATAACATGGCTAATATGGAAAATAGTGGATCACCTATTTTAGCAGGTCTTCTAAATGTAACATTTCATTATATAATTTTGGTTATCACCACTAATCTCATCAGGAAAGCCTATAGGTATTCATTGTGAAGCTGTCAAGTCCATGGCGTAGATACAAGCTTTCTAGTATTCTAATTTTCTCCTGAAAGCTCGGAGTTTATAATTGAAAATAAATACCGCAATCGTCTTCCTTGAAGTAACAAGCTGACTTTGTTCACATGTGAGAAAATGTCTGGCAGATACCCAAATCTGAATGACCATAGTGTGTTACTTGTTCATATAGGTAAAAATGACCGTCCATGAAAAAAACGCAGCTACTTCAGCTTGCTTGCAGCTCAAATAATTGCTCAAATGCTTCTCAGGATAACTGTCAGAATTTCTTGAGCAGCAAAAGTGCTTTATGAGTATTTTCTGTTTCATCACTGAGAATATAAAGAAGATACATACTCTTCTAAATAGTGTTAGGGTTTAATAACATTAACGATTTTTACTGTTTCAACAAGTACATTCTTAAGTGAAATGGCTGGTGTGTCTCTCCCCTACCCCCCCACCCCCACCCCGGGAGATGGTATAGTAGTGAAGAGTATTTACTGCTGACGGTTTGGTGCCACTGCCCTGAATCATACTAAGGTGCTGGGCATTCTCCTCACTATGGGTTTTGTACCATCAGTGCAAAATCAACACACTGAAAAAGGCAAATAATGTCTTAGTTACACCTTTCATCTGCCAGACCCCTGAAGAGTCTGTGAACCCCACTTTTGAGAACTGCTCCTGTATACCAATCTCACATAGGAATATTGATGCACAACATCTAAATGAACAAGTAGAATACAGCATTACACTAAAATGATAATACTTAGTACTAAGGCCAGGAAGTATTCCTCTATTGAATGTAAGCGTGAGTATTAGGAAAGCTCTTAATATGATTCATGACATTAGTTACTCAGGGGGAAAAATGCAGATGATGATTATAATAGTTTCTAAAAATAAAACTAACAAAACTAAAGTATCCTTTAAAAAATTTAAAAGCCATAGGGTGCCTGGGTGGCTCAGTTGGTTAAGCGACTGCCTTCGGCTCAGGTCATGATTCTGGAGTCCCGGGATCGAGTTCCACATCCAGCTCCCTGCTCAGCAGGGAGTCTGCTTCTCCCTCTGACCCTCCCCCCTCTCATGTGCTCTCTTTCTCTCATTCTCTCTCTCTCAAATAAATAAATAAAATCTTTAAAAAAAAATTTTTAAAGCCACAAAAATAAAGCCCATAGTAAAAAGGAATAAATTAATTCTTAACAGGATATGCGTGTGAGTTTGTGTCTGTGTCTGTGATTATTATGTGTTGTTCTCAAACCAAAAATCATCATCCTTCCCAGTTGTAAACAATGAAAGTACTCCCATTAAAGTCAGAAACGAAATAAAACTACCCAGTATTATGTGGCATCATTATCATTGTAATAATGTTTAGAAATTGCCACATACCATATCATGATAAAGAGGTGTGCATGTTTGGAAAAAATAGAGAAGAATTCTGATTATAGGTGATAAGATTATAAACCTGGAAAGCCTCAAAGAAAGAACTATTAAAACTATGGTAGGAGCCATAGGATCTCAGATGGCTATCTAAAACTTTGGATGTCATATGTAAAATGTTTTCTGTAACAAAACTTCCCTATTTACTGCTTAGGCAATACAATAGGGGTAAGAATACATTCAAAAAAGCAAAAAATAAAACTGATAAAAAGCAATATATAAGATCCAGTTGAAGAAACGTAAATACAAAACTGAAGGAAATATAAAAATTGGATATTTCTGGGAGAGAAGTATTAAGCCTCCTGAAGATAACAATCCCTTCTAAATCTATAAATTCAGAGCAGCAGTTGAATCCAGATTCTCTTACGTTTTGGAGTGTGACAGTATTGATTCTGCAATTCATCCTAGGAAAATTCTGAGGAGAATAATTAGAGGAATGGCTAGATAGAAGGCTTTGTCCTGTTGGCCTTGTAAAAAGGAAAAAGCAAAAGCTACCATACGGTATTGATACCAAAGTGCATAGATCAGAATTGATTCATTCCCGAAATAGGCCTCAGATATTTGGGGATTTAGTATATGATGCATTTCAAGACCTCTTCGGTAAGTGATTTTGAGATAACTGGCTGGCCATCAGGCTAGTTTTTGCTAACATGCAGTTACCATCCATTGCTGTCCTGTCTGCTTCCCTAGTTTCTAGGAACTTTCCCTGCTTCCGTAGGTCTGTTCCATCATGTGTGCTGCTACCAGCTAGGTAACTGTTAGTCAACTATCTTCCCACAACACATAGAGTAAAATAACTGAAACTTTACCTAAGAGGTAATGAAACTTACTTTTATTGAAGGGCTACTGAACGGGCCAGATGCCAGCTCATTTAATCTCACAGCTCTGAAGTAAAATGAATCTCTCTTTTACAAAAGAAGAAACAGATTCTTCAGCAATGCAGTTTGACCAGTGTCACAGACAGGATTCAGTTTTAAAGTTTGTTTTCAAAGTTTGTCTTCATTATAGTTAGGCAGGTTGCCTTTTAAAACATTGTGTGGCTCCTCTCTGTGCTCTTAGCTAACCCTCCCTGAGCCCTAAATTCCACCTGTTTCCTTCATCTTCCTCCCACATGTCTGTACTTGACTACTTCCATGCCTCTGTCTATGCACTTCTCTTTGCCAGTAACATTTCTCTTACTTCCTTCTCACCTGTCTGTTGTTTACTTATCCTTGGAGCTGTAGCCAAAATTCTGCACCTCTTCCATAACATGGAACATGTTCTTGTATCTCTGCAGTTGAAAGTATTCTTCATTTTAAAAAGTTTCAATATATTTCATACTTCTGTAATAACACATCAGTCTGCCTGGGATTATCTATATATATATACTTGGAGAAGTACACAAAAGTGAGAGACACGGTTCCTAAACTATCAATTTAGTAAGCGAAACAGGCAGGTAAACCAAGATACAAAGCAGCATGAAATATGAAAAAGTGTCAAAAGAAGCAAATAGAATGCAGAGTGACCCTTCTGAGTGGCCATGGGGATACAGAAGACTGCACTGAATAGATTACTTTTGATCTGCATCTTGAGAAATGAAAAAGATTCTCCACTAGTTAGAATCTAGGGAGAGAGAATATGATCACAGACATGGAAGGGTGTGGTTGGTCCGTGGGGAGAGATGAACTGGGGAATGAGACTAGGAAGGCAGTTTGAGACCAGATCGTAGAACCGTCCTCCCAGGGTCAGCCTTGTTTCCTTGAGGAGATTGTAAAAATCCAGTTGTGAGGAAGAAGAGACTGGCCGTGTACAAAGAATAGGCTCTTACTACCTTTTTAGAAGCTTGTGTTTCCAAAAATCCTAAACTATATTGAAACCAAAAAAGGACATTTCAGTGACATAGCTTAAAAAACATGAGCAGTTATCTTACGTAAATATATGTGTTTCTGAGATAGTGTTCTACAGTTCAACTAAAGGATGGCTGACAACGTTAGTCATCACTTGTTTATACACATTGGTGCATGCATTTATATTTATTACATACAGAACATTTTTATTTTTAGTCAGTGATGCATGGACATTTCCTCTTCGCATATGAAGATCAGCTGAGGATTTTATGTTCAATGTACGTTTATTTTTGAGATTCAGTATGCGCACATTAAGCATATTTAACAAGTTTTTCATCTGTGTATTGCCAAGTGAGTTTTTAAATGTTTACCGGCTGGAGTTGCCTCTGTTATAGCCTTCTACAAATTACGGTAACAAGGACTTCCTGGTTAGTACAGAAATAGGGTTTTCAAGCTACAGATAAGCAGAGAGTAAAGCAGTTAAAATTTCTCAATACCTTGAAATCAGTGGCACTACTTAAGCTGAAGAACTTCTGTGTTTCAAGAACGTTGCTTTGAGGGTCCTCCTGTTGATCGAATGGAGCAGCAGACATGACAGTGTAGTTCCCTTCCTGGGTGTAGGGAATTCGTTTATGCTCTTCTCACAAACTTCATCTTATTCATGAGAAGTAATGACAGGTACCTATAAGACCAGAGAAAGACACAAACCTAAACTCTGGTTCCTTAATTTATTGGCATAAAATTTTTTATCTTGGTTCAAGATATGGTCAGCATATTTGGAGGGTTCCCTGTGTTTTAAGACTTTATTTTGCAAATATGAAGGTTTTCTTTTTAGGAATTGGAATGTTTGGAGTGTTAGAAATATCCACTGAAAAAAAATTGATTTCTTAAAACAAGTAATTAAGTTGGGATGCTAAAATATTTAATGAAATTTCTTACATACTGTATCAAGACTCCAACTTTTTGTGTTGAAGAATGAGGTGATGTTTTATATAGCAGTTGTCTGAATGATTTTTTTCTGTAGAGTTTATATTGATGTACCTCTTTTTGTGTGTTGTTTAGCCGTATATGTGGGAGTCCATGTCCTGCAGTGTGGCCCGATGTTATCAAACTACCATATTTCAACACCATGAAACCAAAGAAGCAATATCGTCGAAAGTTAAGAGAAGAATTTGTTTTGTAAGAAGGGGATGCTTAAGTGTCCATATCGCATTGAATTTTTTTCCTTTTTTTTAGTTATTTCTTGAGAATTCTGAATGTCACTCTGTCCTCTGTTGACCCAAGGTAGACCTATCACAATTCTTCTGTGTCCTTTAATTTTGAGTTTCCCTTTGCTACATGCAAATTACCATCTCACTGTGATTATGGTATCGGTGATTTAGGGTTGTGTGTTTCATTTGGAGCTTACATGACAGAACTTGAATGCCATTTAAAATTTTAATGAAGCAACTTTCATGTTATTTGAGCTCAGGTTTTTATTTTGTTACAGGAAGCTATTCTATTCAGCTCTTAATTATATGTTATAGTTGCAGATGTCCAACAGAGTAATAAAATATACCATTGTTGGCCAAGTTTCAAATTATTTAGAATAATAGCTCAAAATTATGTAAAAATGACTGTTTCTTCAAAGGAAAAATTGGAATTTGTTGGAATAAAGTAGAGCAAACATGTTATAAAGTGTTAGGAGCTTAAAGAAGCATTAAGCATTTGTCAAAGACCACGTATGACTTTTGTCATTCTCTCATGCCAGTATCCCTGCAGCCGCGCTAGACTTATTTGATTACATGCTCGCCTTGGACCCTAGTAAGCGCTGCACTGCAGAACAGGCTCTCCAGTGCGAGTTCCTCCGGGACGTGGAACCCTCAAAAATGCCTCCACCAGAGTAAGTGGCTTTTTATTATGTTAGATCCCATCTGGACAGTTTTAACAGCATCTCTATAAAATGAGCAGAAGCTCTTCCATGATTAGTTAAGTCAAAAGAAATAGTATAAATCCAAAGAAATTGAACAGTAGTAATACACATAATTTGCACATCTAGAATGCAGAACCTTGCTTCATGTTCAGCTACCCGTAGGATTAGCAAAAGCAGCCTTCCTCTTTCTAATTTTATTAATAGATTTCAACTCGAAGAAAACACTCCCGCTGCTAATTTATCATTCTAGTACTCCTTCTACCAAGCCTACTGTTTATACTGCTACTAGTTGCTATAGGTAAAAATTTGAGTGAGTGCTGTGCTAAGCATTTTTCATGTGTCCCATTCTATCAGGTGGGTATTATTATTGTCACTGTTCTACAGAGGAGGAAGCAGGCTCAAAGAGGTTAAGAAACTTGCCCAAGAATACAAATCTAGTGAGGGGTGGAGCCAGCAAGTTAGTTCAGTAAGAAAGAGCAGTTCTCAAATACTCCTTGGCAGACTAGCCAATAGAAAGTCCTTATCATTGGATAAAAGAGCATTAGTAACAAAAGCCAGTGTAGAATTAGTTTATTGTATGATTCAGAGAAAATGTATAGAGTTTGGGAGTCAGACTAGCTGGGTTCTTGAACCTTCATTCCCTTGTGGCTCCTGTAATATCTCTAGGATTGATTTGGGGGAAAGGGAGGGATCAAAGCAGTCCATTTGGTTCTTTTTGATAGGATCTAGAAACTTTGTAGGGATTTCCTTAGTAACTTAAAAATTTTTGATGAGCATCATAAAAGCAAGCCTATTTCTATAATAAAATGTCTCCATGTAATAAAATTAGCATATTGTGAATGAACAAACATGGGCTTTGGAGTTCAAATCCTGGCTCTTCCACTTATCACTTAGATTGGGCTTATTCTATTTCTGAGACCTTCATATTCAGCTTTATTAAGTTTTTCTTGAACTATATATGAATTGCCATTATGGGATGGTTTGAAAGACAAAAAGGATCTATCATTTGATATGTTGAAAGATCTGAATCATTCACTGTTGAATTGTTTCATGGTGGGTTTTTGTTTTTGTTTTTGTTTTGCTTATTGACAGTCTTGAAACTTTGACTCTAGTACCCCTTCAGAGAATTCTTTTCAACTTTTGATTTGGAAACATTTCACCTCGACAGAAAAATAGGAAGAATAGTACAATGAGCATTCGTATATCCTTCACCTAGATTCAATAGTTATTAACATCTGCTTTGTCACTATATATATAAGCTTTTCTCCCCTGAACTGTTTGAATATTATATAGTGGGAGTAACACAACACTTACAAATAATTTATCATGTATCTGTAAGAACTGGGACTTTATAACTACAGTACCATTATAAAGCATAAGAAATTGAACATTGCAATATCTAGTAGACAGTCCATATTCAAATTTCTCCAGTTGTCCCAGTAATTTCCTTTATAGTCTGGTTTTTTGTTTGTTTGTTTGTTTTGTCTTGGATGAAGAATTCATTCAAAGCTCACATGTTTCATTTAGTTGCAATGTCTCTTCAGTCTTTAATTCCTCTTTGGGTAGGGCTTTTATGACCTTGACATTTTTGAAGGGTTCAAGCTAGCTATTTTGTAAAACTTTCTACAGTCTAGCTTTAATTGCTTTCTTGTGATCAAAATTAGAATAACATTTGTGTGTGTGTGTGTGTGTGTGTGTGTGGAGAATATTACTTAGGTAGTGAGGTGTGCTTCCTGCTTCATCCTATCAGGAGGAATATAAGGTCATTTTTCTCCCATTATTGGTAATACTAAGTTAATCTCTTGGTTTAAATGGTCCACATGAAGGAATTCTGGTGAAAGCTGTATCGAGCACATTTTTCATTGACATCTAAACTTTTTTAAAATCAAGCGTTGCAATAGTTGCAAAAGATGTAAATTTCAGTGTATGGTAAGTGTCGACACTTTTAAGTGGGGCAGTTACATCACTCTTGTAAATGTTTCAGTGAGATCAGAATATCTTAGCATTTTGATATTCACCAAGAGTCACTTAGAAAAGACAAAGCTTTTTTTCTTGTTTATCAAGTGGTCTTTGCAAGTATTACTAGTATGTATTTAAGTTTAAAAAAGGGAAGAAAATCGTTGAATCACTATGTCGTACCCCTGAAACTAATATAATATTATATGTCAACTATGCTTCAATTAAAATTTTTTTAAAAAAAGGAAAGAAAGGGGGCACCTGGGTGGCTCAGTCGTTAAGCATCTGCCTTCGGCTCAGGTCATGAATCCCAGGGTCCTGGGATCAAGCCCCGCATCGGGCTCCCTGCTCAGCGGGAAAGCCTGCTTCTCCCTCTCCCACTCCCCCTGCTTGTGTTCCCTCTCTCGCTGTGTCTTTCTCTGTCAAATAAATAAATAAAATCTTTTAAAAAAAGGAAAGAAATGGGTGCCTGGGTGGCTCAGTCAGGTAAGTGTCCAACTTTTGATCTTAGCTCAGCTCAGGTCTTGATCTCTGGGTCATGAATTCAAGCCCTGTGTTAGGCTCCATGCTGGGTGTGGAGCCTGCTTAAAAAAAAAAAAAAGAAGTATACACACACACACACACACATATGTAAATTTGGTTGGAAATGCAACCTAACGAAATAGGTTGTTTTTTTTCCCCCCTAGGTAATCTTAATATCTATCAGTTAATACTCCTTATTCTAGAATGAGAAAGTCCCACATTAATTGTAATTTTATTTTTTATTTTTATAAGTACCCTTGTAGATAAGCCTTTGCGAACGGATAGACTTTTGTCATAGTTTTATCTCTGAGTTCTTTGCGTCCTTCCACATTATGTGCAAAAATCACATGATGATTTGTCATCAGAAATTATTATGACCTTTCAGATGTCAACTTTAAGATTCTTTCTCTTTTAATTTTCTTGATAGTAAAGAATTGGAAACCATGTAACTTGAAAAGATTTTTTTATCCAGTAATTAATCATTTATTTTTTCAAAATTTGAGAAAAAAATCCAAAGAAGCTTTAAATACTTAGTAAATGACTTCTTGTTTTTGTTTTGTTTTTTTGTTTTGTTTTGTTTTTTTTAGAGGAGGGCGCACGAACCAGGGGCGGGGGGTTGGGGAGAGGAAGAGGGGGAGAGAGATTTTTTTTTTAAGATTTTTATTTACTTGAGAGAGAGAGATCCCAGGACCCCGGGATCATGACCTGAGTTGAAGACAGCTGTTTAACTGACTGAGCCACCCAGGCATCCTGGAAAGAGAGAACGTTAAGCAGGCTCCACACCCAGCACAGTGCCCGACAAGAGGCTCGATCTCACAACCCTGAGATCATGACCTGAGCCTAAACCCAAGTGTCGGTCGCCTAACCAACTGAGCCATCCAGGTGCCCCTAAATGACTTTTTATACTTAGTACTTTTTCTTTTGTTAGTACTTGTTTCATCCAGTATACTAAGAAAAGTTTTGGAAGTCAACATGTAATGTCAGTGCAACTTTGCCAATCCATATGTTAGATCGTTTTTCTTATTACATGTTTTGGCACTGTAGATATAGCCCATTTAATGAATGGGAAACGTCTGCCACGTAACCCAATTGGAAACTGTGTCCATATTGTCAAACACATCACCTAAATTCACTTAATTTTTATCAGAACACACCTGACTGCATTTCTCCATTAAAAATAGGGACGTTAATACACATTTTGGTGAACAGGCTGTAATCCAGTAATAAATTAGGGATACATCACTAAAGCAGTCAGGTTGAAATTATAATGCTATTGATTTAATATATAAATTAAAAATTATATAAACAACATCTCATTATTTTGTAATATGTAATGGGTAGTTAAAATGATAAATTATGAGGCGAGGACTGTGAAGAAAAGCATTGGTATGGGATTCCTTTGGGAAATATGTGTATGTATTAAACTCTTGTGATCATTTTTTTTCGGAATAATCAAATGAGAATGGGATAGTAAGACAAAAAAACCAAAGCAACTGCATCAATTGTATTAGATGTGGTGTCAAATTTTTCTCATGTGTTTAATGAAAAGAAAGCATATATTGCTAAAAAGTGACTTAGAGTGACAGCTAGCCTATAATTTTATTTTTCTTAACAGCAAGTGAAAAGCACTGAAAATTTATAAGATAAAATGTGATCAACTGTAATTGGAATATTTCATGATGTGATTTGATGAAAGTAGTTTCAGACCGTCGTGTTGAATGATGATAAGTGGTATCAAACATGAATACAGTGCCTGCTCTGTGAGAGGCACTGTCCAGCGCTTACATATGTTAACATAGATTACCTCTACCTCATGAAGCAGATTGTATTGCTAATGTCATTTTTAAAGATAAGGAAACTGAGGCACAGAGGTCAAGTTACTTGCCTAACGAGACACAATAAGTGGCTGAGCCAGTATTTGAACCTGCAGAAAAGCACATAAAAATTTGGTCATCCTAGAAAACCCTGCTGGTGTATCCAGAGTCAGCAGCACTAACCTGTACATTTCAGCTATTTGTTGGGTAATGGTTATCTTTCCTAGAGATGAGTGTTGAGATAATCCATAGAGGAATCTCTTGGCTTTAAATTGTGGGAGGGAACAAAAGCCCCTGTTAGTGGTTTCTTTGCCTGCTTTCCTCTCCCGGGGCTCTCCCGAAAGAGCATCAGGGCGGAAGAGGTGAAGTCACTCCCAGTTTCCCTACTCTGCAGTATATCTGAATTCAGAATATCCCACCAGGGGCGAAGGCCACACATCTATGATACATACACACACACACACACAGAAAGGAAAGTCTTTGGCGGGTTTATGATGCCTTAAAGCTTCCCAATATCAATATTTCAAATTGTACCTTTGTTTGTTACTCCAGGAGGTTTTTACACGCTGAGGCAATGCACCATAGTAAGATGGCTGAGAGGTATGCCTTTGTTTTGTTTTTGGACCTCAGGTGCATAGACTTGGTTTAATCATAATCCTTGTGTCACTCATCATTGGTCCATGCATGGCTCTCTTTTTTTTCTTTTAGTTACTTAATTAGTTATTTTAAATGATGTTAATAAGCAGCCATGAACCTACCAAATAAAAGCTAGAACCTTGAAAATAACCTACGTTAGTCATATCATCCCCTCTCCCCACCCCCTGCCCTACGACCTATCCCCCTTGCCTCCTTCCACCTGAGGTAACCATCATCCCTGTTTTCTTTTGTATATACTTTTGTTGCCATCTATATGTACTCATAAAAAGTTATATTGAAAATTTTTAGTTGTTTTTAATTTTATAAAAGGGTGTCATGCTGTTTGTAATCTTTTGGGAATGACTTTTTTTACTTAATATTATATTGGTAAGATTCAACCATATTGTTGCATATGCCTTTACTTTATAACGTGAGGTGAGACTAACTGTGAAACAGGAGGTGTGAACGAACTTGCTGTGCAGGCCATTCTCAAAGATCGATGCCAGGAAAGAGGACGTAGAGAGATGTGAATTCTTTTAAAACAGTGTCAGGTGTACCCCATTGGAAAGCCTCCCTAGAGGGAAACCTCTCCAGGTTGAAGATGGCAGATGTATGACCAGGTTGGGGCTGTGTAAGGGCATTCGTAGTTATTCTGGGCAAGTTTATTAACCTTTCCAAGCCTCAATTTTCTCATCTTTAAAATAGATCTAATAGTAACTTCCCATTGGAATTTTTATGAGGATAAGAAGAAAACATTTATAAATCAAACATTTATGTCTTTCTTTAAGCAAAAGTTACTCAGCAGTGTTGTCAGCTTTATGAAATCACATTAAGGCAGAACTGTTTCAGAATCGTGGGTAATCTTGATAGTTGCTAGTTATTCAGAACTCTGTGTTGATGGGTAGTCATGAGCCTGGATTACCTATTTTTTAAACTTCTCTGTAGCATAGTTTAATTTTAGAGCACTTGATTATGGAAGTAAATGAGAGAGGGTATTACAAAAGTAAGAAGCTTGTACTAGAAAGTTTTTCAAAGATGTTATCTCCTAGCTTTTACTACTTTTTAATCCTGTTTCCATTTTCTGCAAGTGGCATATTTCTGGCCTTTCCCCCCATGTCCTATTCAATGTATGGTGTACTGTGAGGAGAACTGGCTTTAAGAGGTTGCACCAAGGATGATAGTAACATACTTTTATGAACTTGTGTTCTTCGTTCATAGTTTTACTAAATGATTATTTACTGATTCTTCAGAAGTCACAGAAAAATAGTCCGGCTGTAAAGGTGAAGCCCTGATGGAGGGGGGGGCGTCAAGGATGACTTTTATTGAGGAGTCACCAGCATGTGTCTGCAGTCTTCAGGAACGATGGGTGGGGGCGGGAGGGGGGGCAGCTCTGGTGCTCTGTAGTAACTGTTAGCAGTTTCGGGGTGTTGTTAAGAAGTAACATTGCACACAATTGGATACTTTGTCTTCCAGCCTTCCTTTATGGCAAGATTGTCATGAGCTATGGAGTAAAAAGCGAAGGAGGCAGAAGCAGATGGGCATGACCGATGATGTGTCCACAGTGAAAGCCCCCAGAAAGGACTTGTCTCTCGGCCTGGACGACAGCAGGACCAGCACACCGCAGGTCATGCCGCCGGCCTCCCAGCTGAAACCTCAGGGCAACTCGAGCCTAGCTCCTGGTCAGTAGCGCTTCGTGCGCGGGTTGCTCTTCTTCCCTCGTTCCGGGCCTCACGGTGATGATCTGTTCTAGTGTTAAAGCATCTGCGGCTAAAACGTTCAGGTTTATCCACCGGACTTGACATTTCCCCGTGAATTGCTTGTGCCGTTGCAAACGCCTGGCCGCGCCTGGCACCGTGTGCTTAGTGAGCGGTCAGCTCTCTCTGCTTCCTTCCTCACCTGGTGCAGGAGTTAGACAGGTACAGGAAGGTGGCCGGGACTCGTAACAGAAGCTCTTTGACACTGTTTATAATGTCCTCAGATCACTCTTAATATCCATCCCATCATATTTTAGAACCTCAAAGATTGGACTCTTCTTTTGTGCCAGATAGGACTTGAAGTAGGATAAAGAAGGGTATGTGGGGGAAACGGAGTTCTTCCTCTGACTCTGTTCGAAGAGTCGGCGTCCTCGTGAGAATGAAACCTTTTCAGTGTTGCCGGAAATGTTATTAAACTCATTCTGTCATTTAGTTTTAAAGATCAGTAGGCTGATTAGAACAGATCTGCGGATCAGATTCAACTTTTGGTGGTTGAGTGTAAATATAGAGTAGATTACCTTTAATGCTTTCCCGTGTAATCTGCAGGCTTATACTTGACCTTGGCCAGACTACATTAGAGCGCTGATGCATATTACTTTACAAACCAAGACCAATTGTTATTTGTTGGTCAGCGTTTCATTTTATTTTTTGTCGCCCCCCCCCCCTTTTTTTAACTGTCACTGTTAAGAAGTGAGAATTCTGGTTTTGTGAAATGGGAGTGAATGCTCTCTGCCCCATTTTCGTCATCATCAGCTGTCTTAAAATAAAAAAATGCCCTTTCTGTAGAGGAGACGGCGTAGTCACAGAATACCTCTGCTGACAGAGACCCGAACTGGAAAATGAGGGCAACGGGCTCTTAGCGTGCAGCAAACGAGCTTGGCTCCTTATTTATGAATGCCCGCGGGTCACAAGAAGAACTTGCAAAAGTTTGTTTCGAGGTAACCTAAAAATAACTAAGAAGTAATAAAAAGTAGCTCAGGTTATATAAAGAGAGAAAATAAAAGGATAGCATTAATCATCAGTGTTTCATCTTCTTGGAGTTTCTCTTCTGTTCACCTTTTATGCTTAGAGAAATTGCTTATTGGTGTAGTGTCCCTGAACTTATATAGTAGTATCTGCCCTCGAACCTTGCTGTTACACATGACTCAGAGAAGCTTGCACAAGAACCTGTGTAAACCGTCACAAGTCTAAACTGAAAATTGAAAAAAAAAAAAACCGCATCTGTGTCGCTGGTGACGAGTTAATACCCTCTCGTGTGCACATTATAAGCATGCTCCTGTAGGAGTTCTAACTTCCCAAAGTGAGTTAACTTAAAAAATGGTAATTGGAATAAAATGCATTTTATGAAAGAGTCTGCAACATCCCAGTTTGAATTTACTGCGAAAATAAGGTGAAGTCCTTAGATAAGAAGCATTATTTTAGATGGGCAGTGCGGTGAGTAGAGCTCCGAGTCTGGAATCAGAGCACGTAGGTCCTGATCCCACCTCCGCCACTTCCAGAGTGTGTGTGCGTGTGACCCTGGGCAAGTGAGTGAGTGTCTCTGGATGTCAGTTTCTTCAGTAAAAAAGAAAGGGGGGCGGGGGTAACTAATAACAGAGCATGGCTTTAGGTTGTTGTGAGGAGTAAGGGGTATGAAATGCTGAGTGCTGACTCGGTAGCTGTCCTCGTCCTCCTTCGTTCCCGTAGTTCCGGCTTCTGTCTCCGGGATGGGCTGCCAGCCGTAGTCCCGAGTTCCCTTTTGAAGTATTTACCCCTGAAGAGAACTTCTTCAGAACGGGCCGCAGTTTTTGTTGTTGTAACTTCTGTGCAGTTCCATCTTAAACGTCCATGAAATTAAAACTAGACCGAGACGCCTTTTTCACAGTGTTTCTTAAACACTGTCCCACAAATGTACATTTGAATGTGGTCACACAGGGCTATTTTGGGGGGCGGGGTGTGCTGTGAATTATGGCAATTCTAATCAATACAAATTTTGTCTTTAGTAAAAACAGGCCCTGGACAGCAGTTAAACCACAGTGAATTGGCAATTCTACTAAACCTACTACAGTCTAAAACAAGTGTTAATATGGCTGATTTTGTCCAAGTGTTGAACATTAAGGTAAACTCTGAGACTCAGCAGCAGCTAAATAAAATAAACCTTCCTGCTGGAATTTTGGCAACAGGTGAAAAACAGACAGATCCATCCACACCACAACAGGAGTCTTCGAAACCATTGGGAGGAGTTCAGCCTTGTTCTCAGAGCCTCCAGCCTAAAGTGGAGACTGACGCTGCGCAGGCGGCCGTGCAGAGCGCGTTCGCGGTTCTGCTGACTCAGTTAATAAAGGCCCAGCAGTCAAAGCAGAAAGATGCGCTACTAGAAGAGAGGGAAAACGGATCGGGACACGAGGCGCCGTTGCAGCTCAGGCCACCCCCAGAACCTAGCACGCCGGCGTCGGGTGAGTGTGCAGCTCGCGGACCCTCTAACGCGCTGGTGCTCACGCTCTTGATGTGGAGGGGCAGCGGTAATGCATATTGTCCAGGGGCGTTGCTAGTGGAGAGGTTCTGAAAATTCCCAGGGCACCACTTACAGGTGGTTTTCTTAGTCCGTTTACTCCTAGGAGCAGATTCCTTAACAAGCTATCCATGTGTGATACGGCTCATTGTGAAGGCCATAGAGTTTGTCATGTAAACCTGTGGTTAAGAAATCATCTTTTACTCCAGCTACAACAACAAGATGGTATTGACCAAGGCAGAGGCTTTGTGTGTACAGGAGCTTTGTTCTTCGAGCCATGAATAGGGAGATGTGAGGTACCTTTGAAAAGTCAAATGCAATTAAATTTTGCAGTCACCATACACTTAAATGGTAGCAGGCAATGTTAGTACTTACATCCCTCTTTCCTTCCTTTCCCTTCCCTTCCCTTCCTTTCCTTCCTTTCCTCCTTTCCCTCCTTCCTTCTTTCCTTCCTTCCTTCCTTCCTTCTTTTCTTTCTTTTCTTTTCTTTTATTTTTTTCCCAGATATGGAACTTCTCATGTTCTTTACAACCACCCATAGGAAACATTGACTGTTTTGAACATCTCGTTTTCCATGATAACTTTTAACTCTCTTTTTTTGTTTTGTTTCACTTAGGGCAAGATGACCTCATTCAGCATCAAGATATGAGGATGTTGGAGCTCACACCAGAACCGGACCGGCCTCGTATTCTGCCTCCTGATCAGCGACCTCCGGAACCACCGGAACCACCACCAGTCACTGAAGAAGATCTGGATTATCGGACAGAAAACCAGCACGTTCCCACCACTAGCTCTTCGTTAACTGACCCTCACGCCGGAGTGAAAGCGGCCCTGTTACAGCTGCTTGCTCAGCATCAGCCCCAGGATGACCCCAAAAGAGAAAGCGGTATTGATTACCAGGCAGGAGACACTTATGTACCCACGTCAGACTACAAGGACAATTTTGGATCCTCTTCTTTCTCTTCCGCTTCTTATGTTAGCAATGATGGTCTAGGAGGTAGCTCCGCTCCACCATTGGAACGACGTAGCTTCATTGGAAACTCAGATATTCAGTCTTTGGATAACTACAGTACTACTTCATCTCATTCTGGTGGTCCACCTCAGCCTTCTGCCTTTTCCGAGTCATTTCCCAGTTCAGTAGCTGGATATGGAGACATTTACCTCAATACCGGTCCCATGTTGTTTAGTGGGGACAAGGACCATAGATTTGAATATAGCCATGGCCCCATTGCAGTCCTGGCGAACAGCAGTGACCCTACCACAGGGCCAGAGAATACTCATCCTTTGCCAGCAAAGATGCACAACTATAACTATGGTGGTAACTTACAGGAAAACCCGGGCGGCCCCGGCCTCATGCACGGGCAGACCTGGACTTCTCCTGCCCAGGGACCTGGATATTCACAAGGATACAGGGGACACATTAGCACATCAGCTGGCAGAGGTCGAGGCAGAGGGTTACCATACTGAGTATCTGTTTTTCCTCAGGCACATCATTTTTATCTGGAAAGACTTTTCTAGCTGCAATTTAAGGCAGCAATCCAAGAGACTTGAATAATATTAATTCAACAACAGCTTTATTTTTATGTGGAAAAGGGTCTTGCATACAATAGTTAAAAAAAAAAAAAAACCTTTGCTTAAATTCATGCTGTTCTAAAAACTAGATCTATTGATTGTACATCTTCACAAATTCTAGTTAACAGTTTTATTTTGTATTCTTGCAGTTTTAAGTGGATGCTAATCTTAGGGACATAAGAGTCTTTTATGGCCCTCTTGCAGATCTTCTGAACTATGCACATTTGTGCTTTTTTTGTAAGTTTGGACCAACTTTTATGTAACAACCAACCAACGCCTCCCTCCCCCCTCCAGTTTTACAACAATCAGAAAGGGCACTGATTTATTTGGTATTTTTCTTTTTACAAAGCTACCTTTAGTCAAAGGTCACTGTCAGTCTTTGCACCTGCTTTCAGTGTTATTGTGAAAGGTGTACTTTGTGCTCACTTCAGAAAATAAAACACAACCTTTCTCTTGATGCAACAGTTTTATAAAAAAAAAAAAATGGTCAACGTTATTTTTGTTTTATTTTGCAGATTATCATAGCCGAGCAAAATGCATTCAAATGAAATAGTGGGTTTTATATGAAAAATCTGGGGTGGGGAGGGTAAGTAAGTGCCTTAACAGGTAAGCTTAAGGTCTGAAAAAGCAGTTAACCTTTACACCCATTTGTCTTCTAAAGGGAATCAATACACTGTATTGAAGAGTCAGGGAGCTCTCCAGTGTTTCGGGGCTGCCTCTCAGTTCCCGCTAGATCCATTCCCTCTGCCTATCCCACTTTCTTCTTTCCTGCCTGCCTTTTGGCCTGTGTGACCTTCCACTATCACCTCGTCTTGATAGGAGAGTGAGAGCAAAGAAAGGGACTAGAACTCCAGTCAGGACCTTGTTACTTCCAAGAAGTTCTACAAAGTTGTGTCATTTCAGTGGTTGAAAGTAATAGCTAAATGAGAATTTCCAAGTACCATTTCTTTTCGGGCTGCCCTGCTGTCCCCGTTTCCTTTTGCCATGGATCATTGGAGGGCAGTCGTGTAGAGGCAAGGCTTGAGAAACAGAATTTGCCAGATTCTATGAAAGTTCATGGGGGGCGGGGAGAGGGGTGGCAAACATCATATCTTAAGTTATGCAATTGCCATTTTAAGAAAAAATTAACTGTTCAGTTTGTTAACTAGAAACATTGCCTAGATTGAACTTATTGAAGCAAAAAAGAAAAAGTAGTGAGAGAAAACCTCTTATCTTCCCTCCTCTCATCTTCTGTGAGGGTTTTTATGACTTCTGCCAGACTTAGAGCAACTTTAGTTCATTTTAACATTTTTTTTTTCTTTTATTAAAAGCAACAAAGAATGACGGACTAACCCTTATGTAAGCTGTAATGGTGTCAAGTTTCACTAACTTTTTGTGCATGCTCACGCGCACACAGAATTATAATAGTTCTCGAAAGGAACCAAAGGTGAAGAACCAGTGTTTCCATTATCACTAAGTGGGAAAAGAAACTCTGGAAATGGGAGTTGTGCCAATTAACCATTTTAACTGTTCTCTGGGTAACTTACTTTTTGATTGGAATTGTAAATTGGAAGAACTGTTTTAGAATGGAAATGGTTCCAGTTCTAAAGTCAGTCTTTTAACCCCCATGCCCTCTATCTGACTTGTGAACCTTCATTTCAAAACAGTATATGGGAAACGTTATAGTTTGGTGACAGTAAGGATATTTTAAAGTGGATATTTGACCATTTTACTGCTATAAAATGAGTTGATGTCAGTTGATCATTTTATTTTTTCGATGGAAATTTTTTGTTGGGGAGAAAGAAATGAATGGAAGAAAAATTATTTTGCTTTTATTTGAATATTGAGTACTAACAACGTATAATAAAACTACATTGCAGGAAGTGAAGAAATATTTTGAAATTTAGCAAAATAGCTACAGTATTCAAGTATCTGAAATTTTAATATGGTGAGTCTTAGCGCTTTAGACTTTCCTGTAAGTGACAGTATCTAAGTTATTCTTAATAGTCACACTCGATAATTCTGCTGACCATAGCAGCTAACCTAAAATTGAAGATATTTATGTGACATGAATAGCCTGTGTTTTAAAAATTAAATATTTTATATAAAAGTGAACTGTGTTTGGATAGTTTTTCCAACATTTCAGTTATGTATTTATGTTGGGCGAGTGGCTGGGAGGACAGGGAAACTGTTGCTTGAAATTGGAAATTTGAACTACAGCTTCTAATATTGCCCCAAGACATCGTTAATTGTGAGACATACCGATATTTTACGCACCACTTAGAAAAAAATGTTGCCAATTAAACGACAACACAATGCTAAGTTGCATGAATCGTAAGATACTTCCCAAATTCAGAGATGTTAGTCTACGAAAGAATCGATGAAATACGGTAGTAAAAACCTTTTAATGCATCCCTTCCATACCATTTAATACTTGAGTAAATTTGGTTTCATAAAAAGAGCAGGGTTGGAAATCACTAATTCCGTAGGTTATAATTGCCGTAATCCCTGAGTATTCTTGAGTGAAATCTAAGGAACATAAAATATCACTTAAGTTTCGGGGAAAGAAACAGGTAAGTCAGATGGCAACTATGAAGATGAAAGTTGAAGGCTCAGAAGCCTGACCTACCAAAAGAAGACATTTCATTGTCTCTCGTGAAGTTCCCTTTTGTGTTTCCTGACCCAGCAGGTTTTTCTGCATGCGACTCAAGTCTTCAGTCCATTCTTTGTTGGGGAGTTGTAGTCACCCACGAAATTTTAAGAGACTCATTTTAAGGGGTTTATTGATGAAAATGGCTTGGGGAATGTGAATTAAGATAATGCTCTAGCTGTGATTCAGGGCTTCATTCTGTAAGTGAATATACATTTGGTGCCTGCCGAGCGCCAAGTACTTGGGACGCGTCAGTACGTTCTAGCACCTGGATATGTCCGTAACCGCAAAGGGCAGTGGTCTTTGCTACTCAGCTGTATCTAAATTATGCTTACGTGAATGCAAGAGATGAAAATGTGAGTGTGAAATTTTAAGGCCAAATTGGAATAGAGAAATAACATTCCAGAAAGAAAGAGAACGACTGGAAACTCTATCATGAAAACAAATTTTAAGTTGCATCTGGCCAGTTTGTAATAGGCCAATCTGAAGGAAATACTGGGAGCTCAATCCAGTTTTACACAATTTTTCACCATAGGTCTTTTTTTTTTTTAAAGATTTTATTTATTTATTTGAGAGAGAGAGAGAGAGCATGACGGGGGGGGGGGAGGGTCAGAGAGAGAAGCAGACTCCCCGCTGAGCAGGGAGCCCGATGTGGGACTCTATACTGGGACTCCAGGATCATGGCCTGAGCCGAAGGCAGTTGCTTAACTAACTGAGCCACCCAGGTGCCCCCGAACAGAATGTTCTAATAATCTAGTATCATCTGGTTTGTCCCCTCACTTTATAGCTAAGAAAAAGATTTAGAGATGGGTTACCTGGGGTGTTCCTCTAAGCCTTATCTAAATTCTGCAGGAAACACTTAACTTTTTAACAAGAAAATAGACTTAAAATAGCTACCAGTGTTTCAAATAATTAGACTACTGAACAACTAGTTTAACACAAATGGCTTTAAAAAGTCAACTTTAAAAACTCAAAAAATAGAGAAATAGACTAAAAACTCTAGAAAAATGAGAAGCCTATAGAGGATGAATAGTTTTTAAAAAGGAGGTTCCTCTTTTTTGTTTTAAGACCGTAGTTATTTAAATATCTAACAATTAGGTAGTAAGACAGAATCTTTCATTTAAATTTGTTTTCTGTTTGTAGGAGGAAAATCATCAGCAGGCCTCTGCAAACATTGCTTTTAAATTCTTTCAAGGTTTTATAATTTCCAGTGGTGTTATGAGGGAGCAACGGTTTCTCATTTACCAAAGCCTCTCCAGATGATTTCTTAAAGTGCTTTTAGTTTAATTAAAAATAAGAGCTATTAAGAACAAATTAAGCTATCAAGGGATCCAGCTGAAGATGGAGAAAACGAATTTTGACCATAATGGAAAGAACTTGTCCTTTGAATTTTGTAGACTAACAAATTTTGTGGGTCTTAACTCCTTTTACCATGTCAAATGTCCTATTAAAAAAGAAGTTTTAGTTCTGATTGCATTCAAAATGAGGCCCTGTAAATGAATATCCCTTTGATTTTTTTTTCAAGTTAATCTGTTGTAAGGGTGTTGTACTTTTTTGCAAGAACTTTTAGTAAAGTCTTGTAACTGTGAAATCTGATGTGTTTAAGCCATTTGTTTAAAAAAAAAAACAAAAAAAGGCTGTATATGATAGGCTGTAAATAAACTGCCGTAAGAATTCCAGGCCATTTTTAGCCTTGTTTTATTCTTGCTTATATCCAGAACAGACTTTCAGGAATAATCTTTTCTGACAAAGAGGACTACTTGTTATCCATTGTGCCACGTTTTATGGACAAAGCTTAAAACCCAAAACACTTATTTTTCCCTTTTTAGCCTGGTACACATTCGACAGTGTAGGAGCACATCCAGTCATAACCATTAATATTTAGCCTTTGATGGATGTATATGAATGTGTATCTAATCTTCCTCTTAATGGGTTTATATTGCCCATAAGTTTGTGGTTTATTTTTTTTCATTTAATACATTGTAAACATCCTTCTCTGTCAATAATTACATTCTACCCTCTTCTTAATGGTTGTCAATTATTCCTTTATAGAAGAACCATAACTTAAAATTTCCTTATTGCTGGACACAAACTATTTCTAACTTTTCTGTTATAAATAACAATGTGCTGAAAATCCACATAAATGTACAAATGTGCTTTCCTTGGCATTGCTGGTGGAAGAGTGTACTTCTAAACCTCTGCTGAATCCGAATTGCCCAGGAAAGGTCTGCAAGTTTTACATTCATTCCTATTACTTTTCATTTAGCTCTGTTAAAACTTCTAAATCTGCCATTTGGACAGGTGATTGATCATCTTAATTTGTATTTCTTTGATTGCTAATGAAATTCGTTATTATTTCATGTTAGCCAGGTATCTTTTGTTGCATTAACTATTGATGTTTAATTATTAGGTGTTTATCTCTGTCGTTTTGAAGAGCTCTTTGTATAAAGAAGATAGCCTTCTGTAAACTGTAACTTTAAAAATACTGTATGGTGTGTTTTGATGTAGGAAAGTTTAACATATATATATATATATATATAGGTGGTCAATTACACTCTATTCCTGTGGTTTCTCCTTAGAAGAGCTTTCTCCAAGATGATTTTAATTTTCACACAAGTTTTGTTTTACTTCTCCGGCTTTCTACTCTTACACTTTAATACTCAACCGTTTTAGAATTTAGTTTATTAGATGTTGTGAGGTAAGGGTCCAACTTTATGCTCTGAGTGGCTAACTAACGATGCAAACAGCGCTGGTGAGCAGTACATCCTAGTCCTAGGTTGTAAATATCATCTATGTCTTATTTGGGTCTATTTCTGGGCTTTCAGTTACATTCCGCCCTGATTTCTTCTGTTACAAGTTCGCTTGGATTATATCTTTATAAATTAAGCATCTGTCACTTTAGTCTTTTTATCACTGTATTTTCAATTCTTAGAACAATGTGTAGTACATTGCAGACAATAATACTGTTGTAGGACGGAACTTAAGTGTCTCTTTTTCAAAGTTTTGTATTCTTGCCTGTTTATTTTTCCCTGTGACTATCAGAATCATTTTGATCACTTTCCCCATGGTATCCTGTTAGGGTCTTAACTGGAAACATTAAGTGTTTAAATTTACTTATGAGTCTTTACGTTCAGAGCATAAAATTTGGGTTTTTTGCATGTTCCTCACTAAAAGTTCCAAAATTTTCTTTACCATAGTTCTGATATGTTGGTATTTTTAAAAAGTTTCCAAAAAATATTTTTGTTGCCTTTAGAAATGGCCTCTTCTTATCATTATAAGTACTGTAATATTTTAAACTAGTCACGGCATAAATAGGAAAGATGTCAAGTGGGTTTTTAAAAAACTGGCCACATTAACTTTTATTACGATTTTTAATAATTTTCAGTTGATTGAATATGATAACAATGGTCATTCTTCCGATTTTATGAATATCTAATTTTTAGTATTTCACTCCTATGTATAATTTAAAGTACAGATTAGAAATAGAATATTATGTTAAGAATATGCGTGAAGCCCATTTATTAGGATCAGACGTTAAATTTTTTTTAAATGACTTTTCAGGGTCTACCGTTAGGTTTATATAGATTTTCTCCTTTGAGCTATTGATAAGACACCAACTATGTTAGTAGAATCTAATATTGAGCCACTCATTTAAAATGCTGTGTTCTATTGACTAACCCTGTATTTAGGATTTTGTATTTATGTTTATGCATAAGAGGTAAGTCTAGTTTTCATTAACAGGTTTTGATAGCTTTGCAGAATAAACTGGAAAACTATCTCATGTTTCATTTGATTTAGAATAGGTTATATATTGTGAGAATTATCTATTTATTGAAGTTGACGCTGTTTTATTTATACCCAGATATACCTGACTCTTCTGGAAAGTGATTTTTTTCATTTTTCTACCTCCTCATGTGTTCTTGCTCTGTTCAGGGTTCTGTTTCTTGAGTACATCTTGGTAATTTTCCTTTTTCTGGAAATTCATCATGTGGTCTGCCTTACATTTAAAATGTTTTCGTGGGGTGCCTGGGTCGCTCAGTCGGTTAAGTGTCCGACTTCAGCTCTGGTCATGATTTCCGGGTCCTGGGATCGAGCTCCCTCTCACCCCCCCGCTTGCCTCCCTTTGTTGGCTCCGTACTAGTGCAGAGTCTGCTTGTCCCTCTCTCTCCCTCTGCCCCTCTCCCGCTCTCGTGCTCTCTCTCTCTCATAAATAAAATCTTTAAAAAAGTAAAATGTTTTTAGCATATAGTTGCACTTAATAATCTCAGTGTTGTAAATACATATATTATCTATTATAATGTATCCTTTTTGTGTCTTCTCTTAGACTGGTGAGGGTTTGCCCCATTCTATCTCCATCCTTTCTCTCACCACCAGGGAAGAATGATCTATTCCTTATTTTCTCATTTTTTTCCCCAGCATTTTGACTTTGATTCCTTTCTTCTACTTCCCTTACTTAATCCTACCTCTTGAAGATCCATTATTGATCCATTTATTTTTCTTTCTCCAATTCTAAAACCATGTTAATGTTACAAATTCTCTGTTTTCTTTGGCTCCATCCCATAGGTTGAGAATGGTGTGTTTTCTTTTTTTTTAAAGATTTTATTTATTTGAGAGAGAGAGAGAGAAAGCACATGAGAGGGGGGAGGGTCAGAGGGAGAAGCAGACTCCTCGCTGAGCAGGGAGCCCGATGCGGGACTCGATCCCGGGACTCCAGGATCATGGCCTGAGCCGAAGGCAGTCGCTTAACCAACTGAGCCACTCAGGCGCCCGAGAATGGTGTGTTTTCATTATTGTTTTCTAAATATTTGGTGGCTGCAAATTTGATTGCTTGTTTGATCTAAGGATTATTTTAGGATAGTGTATTTCAATTTCCAGGTGGCTGACTGGAAATTTTTTTATTTTTTACGTTAGTTTTTTGTTAATAACTTAGAGTTTCTATTACATATAGTCAGTGCACACAGTCTGCCTTTGAGAATTTATTAAGGGTTTCTTTTTAGCCTGCTAAGCAAACACATTTTGTAAATATTTCCTGGTGCTTTGGTACAATTTGAAATGTAACCATTGAATCAATATTATTAATTGAATACTGGTAAGATTCTCCAGATCTTTACTACCTGTGCTTTACTTCTCTCAAGGAGAAATGTAAATTCTCATACTGCTCTTACGTGTTTTTCCTTATATCTCTAATCCTCTTTGGTTTATATATTCTGTGCTACATTCAGGACCTACAGGTTCATAATCTTTGTTCCATTTATTCAAGTTTTTAAAAACCTTTAATTCTACTAGGTCCAGTTTTAATATTATCACAATTACTTGGTCTTTTGTCAGTTTTATACTCTCTTCTTACCTTTTTTTTTTCAGTGCCACCTTGCTGGCTTTGTTTTTAACCTTTTGCGAACTTACTTTCTTTTTTTCCCTTTTTAAAATTTGTGTTTGGGGGCCTTCTGTTGATTTGTAATGTTCCTATTCAGCTTTAAATGTTTGGAAGACGTACGTAAACTTATTTTTTGAATGAGTAACCTCAGGTATAAAGGAGTTGCTATAGACCGTCACCTCTATAAAAAGACATTTGCCGACTTTCCCTATATTCTAGCCCTCTACTGCCTTCAGTATTTTTGGTAGTAAAATTCATGATTTTAGACTCATTTAAAATAATAATGATGTTTCAGCTCTGTTACATAACTATTATAATCATTACCTAAACCTAATGCCAATAGAATATATTGGGATAGAACGTTAGACACGTTCATTTTAAGATTAGGAACAGACAAAGATGCCCACTATTAGTTACTACTTGGTATTCAATATTTTGTGGCAGGTCTTTGTCACACAGTTAAGAAAGAACTGGGGAGATGGAGGAAGGAAGAGGAAAGTAGGTTTGGAAAGGAAGAAAGAGTTCTTCATGGCAGACTGTCAATGTAGGACACTGAAGAGAATCTATAGGAAAATTAATAGCATTAATATGTGATTTGAGAGAGTTGCTAGAAACATTTATACCGAAGAACAAAGGGCCAAGAATAGCCAAGGTAATTTTGAAAAAAAAAACAAGAATTTGGACTTGCTCTACCAGACGTTAAGTTTGCTGGGACAATTGGTTATATACAAGTACAAATATTAAAGCCAAAAAGAGCAAATGTTTAAAATACACATTTTTGTGGGTCTGAATGACAAAAATTAAAAACACTGAGGAAGGGAAAATGCACTATGACATAGTTCCATTTCTGAGTATCTTCCTCATAAAGAATCTCATTATTTACAAAGTAATAAGCATAAACATCCTAAATATCCATCTCTTGGAGAATAAATATTGTTATGGATAAAAGTATAGTAAGATTCCATTTGAGTAAAGAAATATGTCTATAGTGTATAGGAAAAGATTTTAAAACCTAAAACTGATTGTGGGTTATTATATAGTGCAGTGGTTTAAAAGGCAGGTTTCTAAGCCAGCATCAAAGTCTGGCTTTACCATGTATTGATCTGATAATCTTAGACAAGTTGTTGAAACTCTGGTTCTCCGTTTTCACACTTGTGTAATGGGTACAATACTAAAGTTTTATGGGTTAAGTAACTTGATAGTGCCTGGTATACAGTAAGCGCTTCCTGAATATTTGGTCTTGTTACTGACAGACTGGGTGGGAGTGTTGAAGGACAAATTTTGCTTCTTCATTCATGCTTGCTTTTTATCTTAATATCTTTTTGTAATAAAATAAATTTTAAGTTGGAAGATACCGAGTTTAGTCAACAACTAATACACTCACCCTTGAGGCTTTCCACAGAATATAAAAACTGTCTTGAAATATCTTCTCTCTGGTCTCATCTTAAACATCAGAAAGAAGTGATTAACGGAGAACTGTCTGTGTGTAGTTTATCCATTCTTTTTCTTTTAAACAGTAACGTTTACTATCTTCAAATTCAGAGACATGATTTCTTTCTCCCCCTCCACTGGAGGAGGTAAGAGTAGGCCAGTTCTATGTTTGCTACAAGGAAATGGTCTAAGTCCTCCTGCATTGGAACCTCTCACTTGGGAAATTTAGGTCTCCATCAACACTCAGATCGGCTGTCTTGGGCCCCACTTGCATACAGAAGCTTCAGCCTTGGGTGGGCATCAGAGTCACATGTCGGTTTTGTTTCTAATTTCACACTTAAACTTTTATGTAACTATAACATGGATATAGTAAAGTAACAGTAAGTGCAGCTAGTGCATTTTTATATATGTTTACACCCATGTAACCACCACCCAGATCAAGACAGACAACATTCCCCTCACTCCAGAAGGTCATGCTCCTTCCCAAGCAGTACTCCTAGGAACTACTCATCTCACTGTTATCACCTTTGGTGGTTTTGCCTGTTCTTAAGCTTCATAGAAAGGGAGCCAGACAGTATATACTCGTATTAACAACTTTGTTCCCAATAAGTTTGATATATGAAACAGACAAATACAACTTAAGACTGGCAGAAGAAGAAATGGAAAAGTCTTATTTCTATGAGAGGAGTTGAATCTATAATTAGAAACTTTTCCCTCAAAAAACAAAACAAATATAACTGTAGGCTCAGAATGCTTTGCTAATGAAATCTTCCAAACACGGAAAATGCAGTGATTCTACACAACTCTTAGAAATTAGAAAAGGAATATGTTCCAACTCATGAGTTCAGCATAATCCTGACAACCCACACCTGACATGGACTTTACAAGAAAATTGCAAGCCAATATCTCTCACTGAACATCCCTAACAAAATGTTAGAAAATCCGTATTTAAAAAAACAAAACAAAACAATGATGGAGGTATGATGACCAAGTGGAGTTGACTCCAGAAATGCAAGGTTGGGTTAAAATTCATTAACCAATGCAACTTACCACATTCACATAAGAAAAACTGTATCATCATCTCAGTAAATACAGAAAGCATGAAGATTAAACATCCAGTTATGATAAAGATCCTCAGAAATGGAAGGGAACTTCCTTAATTTGATAAAGGGTATCTGTTTAAAACCAAAGTTAACATACCTAATGGAGAAATAGCAAACCCTTTCTCCCTGAGGTCCAGACAAGACGAGAATGTTTATCACTGCTGCTGGTCAGTATTTTACTACAGGTCGGAGCCATAAGACAAGGGCGGGGGGGTGGGGGTGGGGAATGTAAAGTTTGGGAAAAAAAGAAACAAGAATGTCTTTATTTGCAGACAGAAAATACAAAAGAAACTACAAACTGAATTAATTTAGCAAGGAAACTGAATAAAAGATCGAAATGCAAAAATCAATTGTATTTATATATACTAGCACAGTTGGAAAATGAAATTCAGTAAACATCACTAACATTAACACAAAAAAATCAAATATTTAGGAATAAATCCTACAAAAGATGTACTTCTATACTAAAGACTACAAAACAGGGCGCCTGGGTGACTCAGTCGGTTTGAAGCGTCTGCCTTCAGCTCAGGTCATGATCCCAAGTTCCTGGGATCGAGCCCCGTGTTGGGTTCCCTGCTCAGGGGGAGTCTGCTTCTCCCTCTGCCTCTCCCCTTCCCCCTGCTCATGCTCTCTCTCGCTCACTCTCTCTCAAATAAATAAATAATCTTAAAAAAAAAATTCAACTACAAACATTGCCAAGAGAAGTTAAAGGAGACCTAAAAGTATGGAGAGAAAGAGAGAGAATGAGCTAGCTCATTATATATTAAGCTCACAGATTGGAAGTTTCAATATTATTATATCAATTCTACTCATACTGGGCTGTCTATAGATTCAATGCAATCCCAATCCCAGCAGAGGGGTGTGTGTGTGTGTGTGTGTGTGTGTGAGTGACAGAGAGAGAGATTGACACATCAACATTAAAATTAAAGGGCAAGTAGCAAAGGAACGAGGATGGCCAAGGAAACCTGGAAGAACAAAGTTGAAGAACTTACTCCATCAGATCGTCAATGCTTAATGAAAGCAACAGCTTTTAAGACTGTGGTATTGACACAAAGGTAGACGGGGACCAATGGAACAGAATAGAGTCCAGAAATAAACCCCTACATACACATTCACCTTCATGTAATTCAGTGAGATTAAATAATCTTTTCGATAAATGTTGCTATAGTAATTGGTATCCATGTGGGGGAAAAATGAAGCTTGAGTCCTCTATCATATCATATTCAGAAGTTAATTAGAGAGAGATCATAGGCCTAAATGTGAAAGATTGAAAAAGCAAAACTTGTAGAAAACAAGAGATTTGTTGTGACTCCGAACAAAACACAAAAGCACTAATAGTACTTCATTAAATTTAGGAAGAAGGTCATGTTTTCTTGTAATTACTCTAAGTGGTATCTTCAGATCCAAGTAGAATTCAGAACATTTAAGCACTTTTACTGTCATCTTGATAGTTTGTAGAACGGCCTTAAGTAACATTTTACTGGAATGGTTTCAGCTTTTTCTCAAAAGACACTACAGGAAACACTCAAGAAATTAGGACCGCATTTGCTGTAATTGATTCTTTAATCAGCGCTCTGGTGTTTACTGTGTTCGGCATGGTTCTAAGCCCTTTCTAAATATTAACTTATTCAATCCTAGTAAGTCTTAGGAGCTGGATACTAGTCATAAGTACATTTTACAGAAGATGATACTGGTGAAGAAACATTAAGCAAATTGCCCATGGTCACATAATCCATTATTGGCAGGGTTGGGGTTTAAACCAGCCACATGGGGGGCTGACATTTAAACAGAAATTTATTTCTCCCAATTCTGGAGGCTGGAAGTCCCAGATAAAGGTCCAGCAGGGTTCCGTTTCTGGTACGAGCTCTCTTCTGACTTGGAGACGGCCACCTTTTCCCTGTGTTCTCCCTTGGCCTTTCTCTGAGTGTGTGTGGGGAGAGAGAGAGAGAGAGAAATAGAGAGAGAGGGAGAGAGGGAACAGGCACACAAGCTCTCTGGCATCTATTCTTCTAAGGACACTAATCCTAGTGGATCAGGGGCCACTCTAATAACCTCATTTAACCTTAACTACTTCCTTACTTCATATTTAGCTACACTGGGGGTTAGGGTTTCAGTTTATGAATTTGCAGGGAAGAGGGGGAGGGGGACACAAACATTCAGGCCATAACAATCAGTCTTGCTCCAGAGTCCACTTAGAACCACTTATTTTAAGGCCCACATAAAAACATTTTCTTGAAGAAACTGGTTCAGGGAGAGATTAGCATATTGAGCACACTGTCCTCCAGAAATGTGTGTATGTTTTTACAGTTCAGTAAGAGCACTGGAACTCAGGCCTCTGTGTCCCCGAAGTTTTTAGAAATTCTGGGAAGATAGAAAGCAAATGAAGTTGGAGAAACTTGAATAGAAAACAATGAACACATAAGGGGAGACCACACGGTGAAAAATTTCAGAGACATTCCAAGCTCAGAGCCACTAAATATAGATCCTTCTGATGCCAGTGGAATTGGTGTAGCAGAAAACTATGCACAGAGAATCCACTTACGATGAGGGGAGGGGGGAGATGGGGGGGGAATTCTATAACGGGGAAGAAAGTTTGCCTGGTACCTGATTTTTAATGATTATGAAAGCTATGAAAATACATGTATTAAATTTATAGTTAACAAAACTTGTTATAATTGCAAATGTACTGTTAAAAGGATACCAACTGAATCGCTTTTTTTGTCTTTTGGGATGTAATATATATTTTTTAAGATTTTATTTATTTGAGAGAGAAAGAGCACAAGTTGGGGGGTAGAGGGAGAGGGAGCAGACTCCCCGCTAAGCAGGGAGCCCGATGCAGGACTCAATCCCAGGACCCTGAGATCATGACCTGAGCCAAAGGCAGATGCTTAATGACTGAGCCACCCAGGCGCTCCTGTGATGTGTAATATTTCTGATGGAGCAGTGTGATAACACAGTGAGACCACCTTTATTCCAGGCTTCATTTTTTTTTTAAGATTTTATTTATTCATTTGAGAGAGAGAGAGAGAGACAGAGAGCACAAGCAAGGGGAGAGGGAGAAGCAGACTCCCTGCTGAGCTGGGAGCCAGACATGGGGCTCGATCCCAGGACCTGGAGATCATGACCTGAGCTGAAGGCAGATGCTTAACCATCTGATCCAGCCTTCATTTTTGTAATCCCTTCTTCATCCCTCTGACTTTCTCCTTAAGGACATCTGGCCTTGAGGCATTTTGGAAACAACAGCCTTCTGTAGGAAGGAATGACTCATAATCCCATAGTTCTGAAAAAAGGCAGGGTAGTTTATCTTTTTCCCTCAGTCTTATCTCCTCCTATGTCTTCCACCTCCTGAGGCAGAGACTTCAGCGTTTCAAGCCTCATGGTTTTTGCAAGCTGAACCTAGAAAGGATTTCTGCTTTCAGATAGGTCACCTGTGGCTGGATGCAGCTCTTTTCTTGTAGGCTACAAGAAATAGCCAACATATTCCAACATCCTAATTTTTTCCCCTACCATTTTCCTAATACTACATTTTTGTAGGTGCACAATTAGTGTCCCAACGTATAAGGCGACAATCTAGCCAGATGCAAGGGTCATCCAAACCTGGGACAGTGGGGATCACATTGTCCAATTTTATACCTCCTTCACCTTGCCATTTATATACACTTTAGGAGGTGCCACTTGAAGCACCCCACTTCCTTTAACCTCATTCTCTATCAGGTCAACACTTTTTGGTTCCACATAACAGGAACTCCAGCTCAAAGCTGTATAAGCAATAGGAAATTTATTCTCATAAAATCCAGAAAAAGTTAAGCTTCAGACATGGTGTCAGGACTCCTTCTTTGCTTCCTTGTAGCTTTCTTGGTTTTGTCCTTCTCTGTGTATTGGTTTCATTTTCAGTGGGGTCGTAGGACTGTTGTGACTGTTCCATTATCACAAACAAAACTCTAGAGCAGAAGGATCACCTCTTAAGAATTACATCTCATTAGCCAGAACTGAGCTACATACACATTGCCAATTCAACTACTGAAAGGAGCAATGAGATTATCATGGTTAAAAGAATGTTGGAGAGTCACTTCTTATTAAGCTTTCATAAAAAAAGAAAAAGGTGGGCGCCTGGGTGGCTCAGTCGGTTAGGCGTCTGCCTTCGGCTCAGGTCATGATCCCGGGGTCCCGGGATCAGGCAGGGAGCCTGCTTCTCCCTCTCCCTCAGCCCCTCCCCCTGCTTGTGTTCTCTGTCTCTCAAATAAATAAAATCTTCAAAAAAAGAAAAAGAAGAAGGCTGACAAAAGTAAGAATCAGAGTTCTTGGGTGTTAAACACAGGATTGCAAACAAACAAAAAAGTGGTTGGGCTGTAGAACTGAATATCCACAGCTGAAGATCAAATCAGTGAGCCTGAGTATCAAGCTGGGAAATGCTGGGGATGATCCTCCCCAAAATTCATCACGAAAAATTTAAATGAAGTATTAAAAAATTGAGTAGGAACATAGATAAAGATATCCTGATATCCATCTGCTAGGAATTCCAAAAGGAGAGAACAGGGAGAATGGAGAGGAGGAAATAAGCAAAGAAGTATTAGAAGAAAATTTCCCTGAGTTGGAAGAGGCAGGAGGCTTCTAATTAAAGAGGCCTGGAGCAAGACATATGGTCAAAGATTCACACGTGAAATACATCAAAGTAATAGCTCAGAACTTTAAATTTTATTGGAACTTGAGATTTATTTATGTTGAGGAAATAACAGAAAGAGACTGTCAATGAAAGAGAGAATCAGCCTGCTGTCAGACCCCTCATCATTAACACTGGATGCTAAAAGCTACTGCCAAGTCTCAGGGAAATAACTGTGGCCTAAGAACACCATACTGGTGTGTTCAGGTATAGTTGTGGTCCCTGGGCCTTCCTGCTTTGACCAATGCCTGGCTCTTCCCTAAGGACACCAACAGCCCTGCCATCTTCTCAAGGGACGGCTCTTTTCTCTCCCTTGTACCACTGGGCCTGGGATCTAGTTAGGTTTCCTTCTTGACCTTCATTTTCGGTTTCAGACTGCTCTTGTTCCCTCCTTAGAACAACACCCTCCCCTCCCCACCCCACTCCATCCCCTGCCCATTCTTTGAGAATTTTAATTCCTGGCTCACTCCCTCTTGCCTATTTCTATCTTGATTTCAACATGTGGATGATCTGGCAAATCTTGACTTGTTTCTTGACCATTTCTCCAATGGTCTTATCCTCCACCCCATTGCAGCAGCTCATACCCTTGTCATATGCTGGGCTTTATCAGCACCGATGACATAATCCCCCCCACGAATCTCAGTTTCCAGCATACTGCTTACAGTGATATTTGAAACCCCTCCTAGTAATGGGCTCTGGCTACCTGCTTCACTAGAATCTCGCCCTCATCTACCTCCTCAGCTGCCTTGGGCACCCCCTTGCTTTCCTGTACTCACTTGAAAAAACGAAAACCCTGTTCAGACCCAAGCTGCAGAAACACTGTTTAGATCCGCTTTACGCCCGCATGCGCACAGCTGAACATAGTTGGGAAAACAAGCCATGCTGACCAGTTTCACTTTCCTTCATGATCATGTCTCATTGTGGACCCACGAGGCTATCCTACAATGTCATAGGTTCTAGAACGCACACGTCTTCACACTAAGTGTCCCTGTAATGAGGGTGTGTCCTACAGGTGCATTATGACACGTGATGCTTTAACTGGCAGGGTTTTTGCTTTTCTGTGGTTCCTGATAACATATTGGTGTGTCTTTCAATGAGCGGCATTGAAACCTCCTCAAACCTCCTGTATTAGTTGCAGGAGCTGTGAACGCTGCCTTCTTGCCGGGTAGTCTCATGGTCTGCCTTCTGTGTGCGCCCACATGTCATGGCCATGTACCCAAATTTCCTCTTACCTGGACACAAGTCATATGATTAGGGCCTCATTTTAACGAAATCACCTCTGTAAAGACCTAATCTCCAAATACAGTGACATTCTTAGGTAAGAGAGGTTAGGACTTCAACATGGGAATCTTGAGGGGACACAACTGAGCCCCTAACACTCTCCCATTCTCACTTTCAGTTGACGATGTTGTTCCCTATTTTACAGATACAGAAATGAGAAATTCCAAAGTTCCTACCAAATCACCTCCACCTTTCACTAACTGCCCCCAATTTCATTAACTCCTTTCCTGTTACCCTGGATAAACTATCGGGACTCCCAGAAAAATCTCTTCTTGCCAAACCAGGAACTTCCCTCCAGCTCACCTCTCTTTCCTGCGTTACCAATTTTTTCCCATAAAAACTCCGAGGGCACCAGTTTTTTGTTTTGTTGTCTTCTTCTCTACTTCCAGCCTCTAGAAACATGTCTGGCACACCATACAAGCTCAATATCCAATGAACAAATACTGATTTTATATGTAAAGAGGAAACCCTTCACTGGAAGTAGAATTATAACAGTATATCAAATAAGAATAAAATGACACAAAGTTAAGTCAGTCAGTCCAAGAAAGAACACTTGGTAGGAAAAAGCAGCAGTTCCCTGAAGGAAAAAGCCTCAGATATTAGCATATACCAGAGGCAGGGGATTCAGAGAGAACTACGGCCAATGAAAAAACTCACTTTACTGTCCAGATAGAGAGACTTTGCTGTTCTTTTCTTTTTAAAGATTTTTTTTATTATTTTTTAAAATTATTTATTTATTTATTTTGAGAGAGAGAATGAGAGACAGAGAGCATGAGAGGGAGGAGGGTCAGAGGGAGAAGCAGACTCCCTGCCGAGCAGGGAGCCCGATGCGGGACTCGATCCTGGGACTCCAGGATCATGACCTGAGCCGAAGGCAGTCGCTTAACCAACTGAGCCACCCAGGCGCCCTGTTCTTTTCAATTAGGGTATGTTATATGTGTGTTTTCATTTCTTTCCCATCCTAATGGAACCCTTCCTTCCTCTCTTCCTCCTCTTCTCTCCTCTTTCCCTTCCTTCCTCCCTCCCTCCTTGGTTCCTTCTTTCTGTCATCCTTCTTCATCTCCTCCTCTTCCTCCTTCTAACTGTAAATAACCTGTCTCCTTTCCACCACTGCATATTGAGTGTGGTGAATTGGTTAAGTATGTGATTCAGTCACACTTTGCCATAAGGAGTTGTACTGTATCAAACCTGAAAATAGGGAACAACATCGTCAACTGAAAGTGAGAATGGGAGTGTTAGGGGCTCAATTGTGTCCCCTGAAAAGAGAAATACAGATCATCTAGAGCTTTTTTGAACTTCAGTATGGATGAATAATGAGACAGAGTTGTCTCTATAAAAAGAAGTGTTTTGTCATATATGGTAGCTACATTTTATCAGGTGTGACTATTTTAAAAAGTGTATGTATGCTGAATGCAATGAATCCTGGATTGGATCCTAGAAAAGACGATCAGTAATGGAAGGCTGATGAAATCCAAAGCCTGCAGCTTAGTATTCTTAGTCTTGACAGATGTACTGTGGTTATGTAAGATTGTTAACATCAGGGAAAGTTGTGTGGAGGCTATATGGAAACTCTCTGTCCTATCCTTGCAACTTTTCTGTAAATCTAACGTTAAAAATATAAATGGAAAACAGGGTATGTATAAAGAAGCCTATAAATGGCAACAGGGCTGCTGGGAGATGAATGTCTTCTTACTTAGCATTCATTTTCCCTTTGTGAAGAATATTCTGCTTTCTACTGGGAAGCTATGCATTCCTTTGCTCTCAGTCTTCATGATTCAGAGAGCCGCTAACTCTCCTCAGCCTCTGCCGATGGCGAGTGCCCCAGGTGTGACCTACAGATCGACACCACATTCTCTGAGTCACATGAGCCTCAGGGATGGGCATGTCACTTAATCAATGTGAGACTCAGTTCCAAGACTCTTGTGAAACTAAGAAGGTAGGACCTCTCCTTCCTTCCCACTGGGGCTAAGGGTTGGATCAACCTTACTGTCACAGAGCCAGTCTGCTGGAAAATGGCACCAAGACAGGAAAGAGCAGAACAACCAACCAAAGGGAGCGAACCCAAGAACGGATAACATTATCTAAGCTCCTCTATCCAGCCAGCCTTGGACTTGGGTCAATAAAGTACATTTGCTGTGTAGGTCAATTTAAGTTGGATTTCCTGAACCTTGCAATTTGAATCCAGTACAATAATGTCTAACTATAATGGGTTAATACTAACCTGTTCATCTAGCATGATACCTTTTTAAAAAGTATTTGTGCATATAAAATCTTTGGAAAGATTTAATCCGCTAACTGGATTGGGGTCACAAGACTTTTACATCCTACTTTACACATTCCTGAATTGTTGGGATTTTTCATAAGGAACGTAGGTTATTTCTGTCATCAGAAGTAGCAAACATTAACCAGAACCGCTGTCCTACAAAGTATCTATGATAAAGAAAACAAAATTAAAAAAGTGCTCAACCTTGGTTATTTTAATTTGCCTTGTTCAGTTAGATAATTTAGCCAATTCACGTCATAGACTGAGACACCAAAATTTTTTCCTTAGTAAATGCCATATAGCTGAAAGTGATAAACACTTCGCTCATGACAGTATACAGAATTTTGTATAGGCATGAAAAACATGTGGCTTTGGAGGGAAAACTGTAGCAGTGTACAAGCTTTTACTTTGTTAACATCTATTTCCTACAGCTTTGATTTTTGGTCCAATTCATTTTCTAGGGTTATGAATTTAAAATGATTATAGCATAGTACATAGTACCAAAGTTTGAGATGAAGTTTGTCATTGTTTTAAATTCCGGATTCATAATACAGTATTTTCCTTCAACGGGAATTTCATCACATGTCCTATAGGTTCAAGTAGTGATGTTAATTACATTAAAGAAAAAACCCATCACAATCATCCATTAAACTTTGTTGAATTACAAAACTGGTCCTAACATGTAGAATGTCAACCAACCAGAATTCCTTTTTATCTACATATTTGGGGATTATTTAGAAAAATTCCTTAGTAGATTCCAATCCTAGCTTAAAAAGTGACCTCCCCCCATCCCTGGCCCAGCATTTACTGAGTGACATTAAAAGCAGTTACTAAGGGACAACATGTATACATTTCTCTGCTGATCACTCAGAACAAAGGTCATAAGCTGATGACCCAAGGTTGGGATTCAGCTTATTGGTGGTTTTCTTTTACTCAAAGTATTTAAACATTTAAAGAATTACTGTGAAACTGGGAGGGTTTTTGTGAAAAAAAAAAAAAAAAAAGTCCAGATTCTAGGAGTCATTTGAAAAATGGGAAAACCTGGCATCATTGCATTTCTACATCAGGCATTTAGTACAAACTTACAAAGCAATGAATTTCTCAGCTTCTGTCACAGTCAGAAAAAGATGGCAAGAGAAATGGCTCCTCCTCTTGCCCCTCCAATCCACTCTCTCATAGCTGAATGTTGAAGATGCTTCAGTAACATAGAGCTCACTGTTCTACAAGAAGTGTTAGGGATTCTGACTTTCAAAGGATTGATAACAATTAAAAAGACCAAAGGTTATTTCTCCAAGTTTGGAACCAAATGAAAAACTTTCTAATACTGCCAATCAGATCCTTGACCCTGATGTCTGGAACATAGATAACACCCAACATTCTCCTTCATTTTTTCTTAAGACATTTGCTCCAAAAATGCTGGTCTGTGAAAGTGACTCAAGAGACATAAAGAAAGAAACTATGGATGGCAAACATCCTAACAACTATAAGTCCTGGAGAAAAGGTCAGAAAAACTGATGGAGAAGCTGTGGATTAAAGAGCCAGCAGGAAGAAAATTTATTGTCTCTTTTTAAACTTTGGGGAAATCTTAACTGTTTTAGGTAACACCTCCAGTCATTGTTGGCATCTTAACATGTTTTTATTTATTTATTTTTTTTTTAAAATTTGTTTTTTGTTTTTTTTTTAAGATTTTATTTATTTTTTAGAGAGCAAGCGAGAGAGAGAAACAGCATGAGAGGGGAGAGGGTCAGAGGGAGAAGCAGGCTCCCCGCTGAGCCGGGAGCCCGATGTGGGACTCGATCCCAGGACCCTGGGATCATGACCTGAGCCGAAAGCAGACGCTTAACCATCTGAGCCACCCAGGCGCCCTTTATTTATTTAAATAAAGAATATTTTTCCTATGGAAAAAAATATGCAGTATTTATTTAAATGTTGCTTCAGCAGCATCGAATTACAGATCTACTGTGTTTAAAGGCCATTTGATAAAATCAAAACAAATGAAAAGCATGCTGATACTTTCTTATGGTAAAACTTACCCTAATTATAAAATAAAAAAGAGGAAATGAAATTTGAGTACTAGATACTAGGTATTTATCGAAAGGATACAAACATAGTGATCCAAAGGGGCACACACACCCCAATGTTTATAGCAGCAATGTCCACAACAGCCAAACTGTGGAAAGAGCCAAGATGCCCTTCAACAGATGAATGGATAAAGAAGATGTGGTCCATATATACAACGGAATATTACTCAGCCATCAGAAAGGATGATTCTTGCCATTTGCAATGACGTGGATAGAACTAAAGGGTATTATGCTTAGTGGAATAAGCCAGTCAGAGGAAGACAAATACCATATGATTTCACTCATATGTGGAATTTAAGAAACAAAACAAATGAACACAGAGGAAGGGAAGGAAAGAATAAGATGAAATCAGAGATGGAGACAAACCAAAAGAGACTCAACTATAGGAAACAAGGGTTGCTGGAGGGGAGGTGGGGTAACTGGGTGATGGGGATGAAGGAGGGCACTTGATTTAATGAGCACTGGGTGTTATATGCAACTGACGAGCCACTAAATTCTATCTCTGAAACTAATAATATGCTATATGTTAAACTGATTTAAATAAAAAAAAATTTGAGTGCTAGAGTCATGAAACCCCACCAAGTATATTTATCCCAGATGATATGGTCACCTAAAGAAAAATAAAATTTTGACAGTTTCCTTTGACTCTTGTTACTCTAGCCTCATAGGCATTGGTTTTTGGTGCTTTCTTTAACAACTCTTAACTATTGACAAGTTAGTGACCTATCAGGCTTTGGATAATCTATACGGCCCAGACACTCACTGATACTGTATGGTGAGGTAATGAGAGTTGGTCTGTAACAATTTCAGCCTCACAGGATCATCTATCTGTTCTCTTCCTATTCCTCATTTCCCTTTACAAAAACAAACTAAGAGGGATTTCCAGATAACAGCAAAACTTTACCTGTGGTATCTCTATGGATTGTGTTACATCTAACCAATCAGTTCAAGGCATGAAACAAAATATACTGTATTTATTAAGTGGGAAGTTTCTTATAACACCACTGGAACACCTGAAGGAGCAGGATCTAAGTTGGGCCCCTGGAATGCTCTCTGAAAATACAGAAGTTGTCCATAGGGAGGTTACTGCTCTGAGGGCAGGCTAGAACTGGAGGTACCACCAGCAGCCACTGCATCTAGGTAACAGGAAGACACCTGCATCCAGGCCCTAGGGAATTAAATCAAGAAGCTGGAGGCACCTGGAAGGCTGGCAAATGAACCTTGGAATCTTCTCAGGAAAAACCACAATCTTTCTAACCAGTGGCGATAGCCAGAAGCCACGCTGAAGACAGACTCTGATTTACTTCTGCTTCCCAAATCTTGGGCGAGTGTATCTAACTGGCAGAACCAGATTTCAATTCAGAAACTGGGTGCAAAGGAGTTGAAGCATTTAAAAAAAACAAAACAGCTTTCTAGCAATGGAAGGTGAATGAAAGTTGAAGGCCAATTAAAGTTTTTACTGTATACATGTTTTAAAAATTTAATTTGTGTTGAATGATTTTTGCAAATGTATACTTAAAGGTATATAGAATTAAGGTGGTCCAGTGATAATTCAATTCTAGACATTTACAAACAGTTAACACAGATTATATATAAGGTAATGGGACTGAGAGAAAAACAAAGAAGGAATGATACCTCCTCTCACACACAAGTAAGCTGTAGGACTAATACTGTAAACCTCCTTATTCCTGGAATCCATCCATTTCCAGCTCCACTGTTCCATGAATTTTAATGCAATTCATGACCATCTCTGACCCTGATTATCTTAGTGATTTACTAAATGGTCTTCAAGAGCCTATCGTCAACTCTGTTTTCCACACTGAAGTCAAAGTAAAAAATATTTAAAATTAATAGACTTTATTTTTCTCACTTTAGGTTTACAGAAAAATGAGTAGGAAACACAGAAAGTTCTCATATACCCCCTCATCCTCCCTTTATCCCCATTTCCCCTGCTATTTTTTTTTTTTTAATTTTTTTTTTTTTATTCATGAGAGAGCGAGAGAGAAAGGCAGAGGGAGAAGCAGGCTCCCAAGGAGCAGGGAGCCCGATGCGGGACTCGATCCCAGGACCCTGAGATCATGACCTGAGCCGAAGGCAGACGCTCAACCATCTGAGCCACCCAGGCGCCCTTCCCCTGCTATTAACAACTTGCATTAGTGTGGTACATTTGTTATAGCTGATGAGCCATTATCAATACATTATTTAACATATAAAGTCATAGAGTTCACTCTTTGTGCTGTACATGCTGTGGGTGTGGGTCAGTATATAATGACATGTATCCACCATTAACAGCACCATACAGAATAGTTTCACTGCGCTAAAAATCCCCTGTGCTTCACCTACTCATTCCTCCCTCCACCCACCAACCCCTTCCAACTTCCGACAACCACTGGTCTTTTTAACTGTCTTCACAGTTTTGCTTTTTCCAGAATGTCACATCGGTGGAATGATAGGATGTGTAGGCTTTTCAGATTGACTTCAGTTAGCAATATGCTTCTCAATTTTCTCCATGACTTTTTGTGACTTGAGAACTCATTTTTTTTTTTTTTTTTATTGCTGGATAACTCCATTGTATGGATGTACCACAGTTTGTTACCTCTTGGCATGTGGTTGCTTCCAAGTTTTAGCATTTATGAATAAAGCTGTTATAAATATGAATTTGCAGGTTTTTGTGTGGACATGTTTTCAATTCATTTGTGTAAATACCAAGGAATAGGATTGCTGGATCATTTGGTATGAGATCATCTAGTTTTTTAAGAAATGGCCACCATTTTGCATTCTCCCTAGAAATGCATAAAGGTTCCTGTTGCTCTAGGGCCTTCTAAACATTTAGTGTTGTCAGTGTTTCGAATTTTAGCCATTGGATTAACCATTGTAACAACAGTATCTCATTGTTTTGCAAATGTTTTCTTCCCATCCATGGCTTGACTTTTCATTCTCTTAACACTGTCTTGCAGAGAAATTTTCAGTGTTAATGAAGTTTAACTTACTTTTTCTTTTATGGATCATGCTTTTAGTGTTGTATCTAAAAAAGTCATTACCACAGCCAGGGTTACCTAGATTTTCTTATGTTATCTTCTTTTATAGATTTGTTTTACATGTAGGTCTGTGATTCATTCAGTTAATTTTTTTTGGAAGGTGTACTTCTAGATTCGCTTTTTATGGCCTGTAGATTTCCAGTTCTTCTAGTGCCATTTGTTGAAAGACTGTCCTTTCTCCACTAACTGCCTTTGATTCTTTGCTAAAGATCAGTTGGCTATATTTGTGTTGGTCTATTTCTCCATTGACCTGGTTATCTATTCACCAATACCACATGTTCCTGGTTACTGTAGCTTTATAGGAGTCTTGAGGTCTGGTAGTGCCAGTTCTCCAACTATGTTCTTGTTCAATATTGTTGGCTATTTTGCTTTTATAATTAAACTTTACAATCAGTCTTTTGCCTATTAATTCACTTAAGCTTTAGAATTGATTTGTCAATATTTGCAAAATTACTTCTTGGGATTTTGATTGGGATTGAATTGAATCTATAAATCAAATTGGGAAGAACTGATATCTTGACATTATTGAGTCTTCCTACCTGTGTACATGGCATATCTCCATTTACTTTGTTTTTACCAGTTTTGCAGTTTTCCTCATAGGGATCTTGTATATATTTTGTTAGATTTATACTTGAGGGTTTTTTGTGTGTGTGTGTGCTAATTTAAGCCATTTTGGATTTTTAAAGATTTTTTTTTAGAGAGAGGGAGAGAAGGAAAGAAAGAGCAGGGGGTGGAGGTGGGTGGGCAGAGGGAGAGGGAGTCCCAAGCAGATTTAGGTTGGAGCCTGACTTGGGGCTCAATCTCATGACCTTGAGATCACAACTTGATGTAAAACCAAGAGTTGACTGCTCATCTGACTGTGGTACCCAGGCACCCCACCATATTGGACTTTTAGGTTCAAATTTTAATTGTTCATTGCTGTATATAAGAAAGCAATTAACTTTGATATAATAACTTTGTATACTGCAAGCTTTTTGTAATTGCTTATTTCAGGGTTTTTTTTTTTTTTTGTGATTTTCTACATAGACAATAGTGTCATTTGTGAATAGGGTTTAATTTCTTTTCAATTTGTATACCTTTAAAAAATTTCCTTTTTTGGGGGGGGACTTCCAGTACATTGAAAAGCCATGTTGAGAGGGGACATCCTTGCCTTTTCTTCGCTGAAACTTATTTTCTCACCATTAAGTATGATATTAGCTGTAGGTTTTTGTAGATATTCTTTCTCAAACTGAGAAAGTTCCTTTCTATTCCTAGTTTGCTGAAAGTTTTAATCATGAATGGGTGCTGGATTTTGTCAACTATTTTTTCTGCATATATTGATAAAATCATATGATTTTTCTTCTTTAGCCTGTAAATGTGATGAATTACATTGATTTTTATTTTTATTATTTTTTTAAAGATTTTATTTATTTGACAGAGAGACACAGCGAGAGAGGGAACACAAGCAGGGGGAGTGGGAGAGGGAGAAGCAGGCTTCCCGCTGAGCAGGGAGCCCGATGCAGGGCTCGATCCCAGGACCCCGGGATCATGACCTGAGCTGAAGGCAGACGCTTAACGACTGAGCCACCCAGGCGCCCCACATTGATTTTTAAATACTGAATTCCACTTGTTCATGGTATATAACTTTTAATATGTTGTCTGCTCAGCAGACAGCCTGTTTCTCCTTCTCCCTCTGCTGCTTCCCTGCTTGTGTGCTTGCTTGCTCTCCAATAAATAAAATCTTAAAAAAAAAAGAGAGAAATCCTTCCCTATTACAAGTTCATAAAAAAATGCTGCTGCCTATGTTCTCTTCCACTTTTTTTTTTTTTTTTTAGTTTTACTGTTCACATTTGGGTCTTTATTCTACTTGAAAATTTTGCTTTTGAATGGTGTTAAGTATCCACTTTTACTTTTTTCATAAGCCTAAATATTTGACCTGTTAGCACTTATTGTCTGTCTTTTCCCCAGCGAATTGCAGTGCTATCTTAACCATATATTAAGTTTCTATAAATGTGTGAGTTTCTGAGGTCTCTATTTTTGTGTCATTAGTCTGTTTATTCCTGCACCAGTCATTACTTTTACAAGTTTCTTTACCTGGTAGAGCAAGTCTGCTTATTTTCCCAACATTATTATGACTAATTTTGACCATTTCTTCTTCCATATAAATATTTGGATCATTTTGCAAGGTCTATAAGGACTATTTTGAGTTTATTAGATTAAATTTATAATTTAAGGATGGGCATATTTATAATATTGTCTTTCCATCCATGAATAAACTCTCCATTTAGTCATGCTTTTTAAAAAGTTCTTAAAAAATGCTTTGTAGTTTTCTCTGTAGTTTCCCCCCTACAAGATTTATTGCAACTTGCTATGGAGGATGAGCCATTTTTACTGTCTTCTTTGATTGGTGTAATGCTGTTAATTGTGTATTGCCCTTGGATCTAGAACAGGAATTCAAGTTTGCCTCCCTTGGAGTTGTACACAGACATCATCTGCAAATAGGAATAGTTTCTTCTCTCCCTTTACAACTCTCATACCTCAGATCTCTTCTGTTCCCACTTCTCAAAGACTTTTGTGTAATTTTAAGAAATGTGTTGTCTTCATCTAGTGAGTTATTAGTATGGATCCTCTCCTTTAGTCAGGTGTAATATAGAAATAAATTTGCAGATGCCAAAACATCACCGCAATCCTGATATACACTCTATTAGTTTTTTCTTCACTTTTCTCTTCTTGTACCAGTAATTGCTGAATTGTGATCTTAAGATTTTTGACCACTATGTACATAAGTTAAAGATTGTACAATTTCCATTTATAGGTCCTTGGCTAGGCTTGAGATCAAGTTAATACGAAGATTGTAGGCTGCATTGGATACTTTTTCTTCCTTTTAAGTTTTTGTGATATAGGCATTAATGTGTTCCATGAAGGATTGGTAAGTCTGGTGTCATTTATGGGGAGAATGATTATCAACTCAGTATCTATCATGGCTCTTGGTTTATTCTGGCTTCCTATCCTGTTTAATTTTGATCATGTCCTTTCCTAAAAAATTACTCATTTCATCTGTTTTCAAATACTTTGGTCATACTATGTTTGAGTGACTTTCAAAGCCTCTACAGTAGTAATATACTTTCTTCCTCTTAATCCTCAGTATACCAGAAAAAAAAATAAACATTTGTCATCTGGGTCCAAAAGACCCTTTTAATTTTTAAAAGTATTTTAAGTTCATCAAAATGTACAGAATAAAGATAGTGAGATACTTTACTAGAAATTTGAATAAAAATATAAACATAGCAAACCCAAATTTTTATTTTCCTGGTTTTCATGGTATTAATATGAGATATCGGGTAATGTACCTCAAATGCAATGGACATTCCTTAACTGTCATAAAGCCTAGAACATATTCAACTTTTAAATCTTGACTCCAGATTCCAAGTATGTCTCTAATGGGCTCTGTATTAGTATTCCTTCTGGTTCTTCTTACACTTGAATCTTCAAAATGTAATATAGCTTAAAACTTTGATGTCACATTTTTGAAGAGGATGGCTATACTGTGCTTCATAATTGCAAAACATTTTCACTTTTAGATTTGTAAACACCAATTAGTTCAGTCCAACTGATTTTTCACTTTTATATCATTTACTTCATTTCAATCACCTTTGAATATGCACCTGCCTTTAAAATTTGTCTTATAAACTCTATCATATAAATTCTGATGAACAAACACAAAAGATGTTCTTATAACACAGTATTGTGTGATGAAGTCCTTTCTTTTGGATGACTAACTAGTTAAGGATGTATTTCCTTTTGTCCTTAGAAATGTATGTTCACTCATTGATTCCTGAATTGGAGAAAAATTTTCTAGGATACTGTCATCTGAAAATTTAGTTAGGGTTAGAACCCAGAGTGCTCATTTGTCTAACAGTCATGAAATCCCTGTTAATTTTTTCTTTGCCATATGAATGCAAAATAAAAAAATGACAAATTCCTAACTGTGCTCAATGAAAGCTTAAAAAGTTTACATGGATAGTGTCTCTAGACTTCTTTTATATCTTCTTAAAATATGATGCAGTACTTGGGGCAATGCAATAAAAAAAATGAAGGATGATGCAATAATGATGATTTATTTCATTTCACTATTGCATTAACCTTCTTGGTGAGTCCATCACTATTGTTTTCCTACTGTAGTCTTTTTTTTTTTTTTTTGCATAGTTTCTGATGTTATACCAAAGGTTAATATTATGTATTTTTTCTTTTTTCCCCCCTTTGTCAATTTTTGTTTAGTTTATCCTAAGACTAGGCTTTTGCTTTCTTAACATTCTCTACAGTTTGTCTTCTGTTTCATGGACTTATTTTTTTATTTTTTGATGAAGAGTTCTTTTTAAATTTATCAAACATTTTGGTCAGAAAACATGGTCTGCATATTCAATCAAATCTTTGAAATTTGCAGGCTCTTTGTGATTTAGAACATTTATAAAAATTATTATATGCTGTGTGTACTTGAAAAGAATATGCATATATTACCTATAATCTCTGTTTTGCGCACCATTTCTATCCTTACAAATTCCACATTTGCTTGCTATATCCATATCTGGTAGAGATGTGCTAAATCCCCACTGTGAATTTGAATCTTTTTATAACCCTTCATTTTATAATCCTTTTTTTTTTCTTTTTTGAGAGAGAGAGCACATTTCGGGGGGGGGGGTAAGGATAGAATCTTAAGCAGGCTCCATGCCCAGCGTGGAGTGTGATGTGGGGCTTGATCTCACGACCCTGAGATCATGACGTGAGCCCAAATCATGAGTTGGTTGCTTAACTGACAGCCACCCAGGCGCCCTTATAACCCTTTTTCTTAGATGTATCTTTATAAAACCAGTAGATAGATGGATTCCATTTTCCTAATCCAATCTGATGTTTCTTTAAAATGAATTTTTATTTTTCTTAGATTCGTTGTGATATATTCAAACTTACTACTGTCACTTTTACTTTTTCTTCCTTCCCTGATTTCTTTTGGATTTATAATTTACTATATTTCCTTTCTTCCTCCTCTGTTGCAGACCTTTAAAATTTTTGGTCATATATTCTCTAAAATGTTTTGAAAAGTAATATACCCTCTTATACATGTTCAAGTCAATACAAAAACATTTTTACCTAATCTCAAAAACTGTAAAGGAAGTCATTTCTGTAATATTGAAATTTTAAGCTAAATCTAGTACAATACTAAGGTATCTAGCTGAATCAATATATCACAGCAATTTGATATTCACCATCACTCCTTAAAATAGTTATCAGAAATTTTATGCTATTTTATTCCCAATTCGTATCTCCATTGTACTCTCCCATGTAATTTTATCTCACTGCAATACAGTGTATTGCTTCCAAGTCTTTTACTGATACTCTATTATACATCTGTCCCAAAATACATGAAAACCATATTTATTGAAATAAAAAATATTTTTAGAAATTTAAAAAATACATTTCCAACAACTATAAAGCTCCAAGTGTTGAACATTGTCTGGATTATCATTACTATTCAAATGATAAAAAAATATATTAACTTTTAAAGTATTAAAAACACAAAACAAGTTTATTGGAAATGTATCTCAATGAGATGGATAGTGCTGTATTTTCTCATATTCATGGATAAATTCTGCCATTGCTAGAATAAGACATCGATTTTATTACTATTTTTTACGTATAGATATAAATGCTGAGAAAATGCATGTATATAGTAAAAAGGAACAGAAAGAATTCTGTTATAGTGATGCCACTCAATTCTTGGACTCTTTTAAGTTATATGCCAAAAATTATAAACCGAGTCTGTCATCAAATTATTTTTAATGATTTTCACTGACAATCTGAGCTTTCTTCAATTTTGAAAGCAAAAAATTGAAAACCACCCTCACTAAAGACCTTGCTGTTCAAGCCATTTTCTTTCTTTTTTTTTTTTAAAGATTTATTTGACAGAGAGAGACACAGCGAGAGAGGGAACACAAGCAGGGGGAGGGGAGAGGGAGAAGCAGGCTTCCCGCCGAGCAGGGAGCCCAATGCGGAGCTCGATCCCAGGACCCTGAGATCATGACCTGAGCCGAAGGCAGACGCTTAATGACTGAGCCACCCAGGCGCCCCTTTCCTTAATTCTTTGAGAGTTAACCAAAGATGTTTAGTAAGACTTATCTGTAACTCTTTCACTTAGTCATCTTGCTTATAGACCTTAAAATTAAGACACAACTGAGTAAGAAACACCCCCCACAAAATTGGAAATTGCATAGATTTCTTGAGGATAATTCTGTATAGATTAGAAATTTTATGTTTGAAAAACATTTTTTTTTTTTTACAGAATTAGGATGTAATAGAAGTATCTGAAAAGAATTAATCATAACTAAACTGATTTTCTAAAATTAAATGCACTATGTCCTAGTGTATATTTTGGGGATATTTATTCCATTTACCTATACATGAGTGTATGTTCTGCTTTTATGATTATTGTTTATAGTATTTTATCTAACTAAGACACACATTTTCACATTTATGAAATTGGGATGCATCTTACAATTGGTGGCCTATCATAATTTAGTGGGCAGTGTTTTTACTAAGTGGTATGTAATAGTGAATCATACAATAGTGTCTTATATTAGATGAAGAATTAGATTGTGGAAATTAGGAGCAAAAAAAGATAATGAATCACTAGCAAGTTCAGGAAACATGCAAGGTATACCAACGACTATTATGTGTCTTATTTACAATAAAACCCATAATATATTTATGTTAACTTAAACCTAAATACATGTTAAGAATGAAAAAACAGGAAATAACGAAGAGTTGGGCCAGGTAAAAAATTAATATGGATTTACAGAATTTGATAATGAACTGGCAAAGGTTAATGTTTCTCCTAAGAATCTGAAAAACATACAGTCATGAACTTACCTTTGATATGGGATCTTTTCACTGGAAAATCTAGTATTAGTATGTCAGAAATAAACATGGAACTTCTAACTTCTTCCTCCTTGAAACCATGCTAATTATGCTGAGACAGGTTTGAGACATATTTATCAGGCTCTTCACTGTTATGGAGAATGGTGAAAATAGTTTGCTTGACAGCATTCACCAAAACTCATCATGCTTTTGTACCAATTTTGAATATTCTAAAATAGAGGAGGCAAGTAATCTTATTTGTTTGTTGCCTAAAAATAAGGTAACTTTACCTTCATGTTATGTTCTTGCTCTCTGCTTTACTTTCACATGATTCACCCACAGGAAAAAATGGGTTTTTTGAAGTCAGGAAACAAAAAGGCAAGGCCATTAAACAAAAACTGTCATTATACTATTTCCTACTTGACAACGTATCTGAATTCTGAACATCTCCACATGGGCCAATAAACCCATTTCTAAGACCACACTTCACTCATAATGAAAACTTCCACCATACTTTCTTAAATTGGGCAGTCAGAAAGGTCTGTTCAGAACAGGTTGAAAGGCAAGGGATATAATTTCACATCTTGATGGGGTAGTGCAAGGTTCTATAAGACTATGTGGGACCTGAAATATTGTTGGGGTTATTTTTATAAAATACAAGCTTGCCATAGTTTTCTTATGCAAAATGGGAGAGGGTGATAATCAAAAGGCAGAAGTAAAAAGGAGAACTGGCATGATCCACTGAACATGGAAATGTTCTTTAGATAGGTAATTTTAACAAAGGGATATATATGGGAACTGAGGATCTGGAAAGTTTTCTATGCCTGAATTTCCCTTAGAAGGTTGAAGACTCCCAGAAGTGCACACACCCTTGTTTGAAGACCCAACTTCTGTTCTTTAGTTACCTGAATATGCATCTTAAGATGCATATTTAACTAAAAATTTTTCTAAGTTATATAGCATTTCTATGGAGGTATAAAAATGTGTATTTTGGAACACTAAAAAACAATTATTTTCATTTTAAAGAATGATCAATTCTTTCATTCAGCTAAACAAAGATAGACTAATAATAGAAACAAACTAAATTATCAATGTTGCAAGAATTTTGATAACTGAATACACTACCAACTAGAGCCAAACAGTAATGCACCTTTCCTGAGGACAAAAGTTTCTCTTAGGAAAGTCAGAAAAGGTCAGCTCAGGAAGTGGATGTTGGTGACTTGGCAAGAAAGAATTTTTACATTTAGTTGTTTAATATTACAAGTACAGTGAAATAAGATGCGCGTAAACCATTAGAACTGTTACAATTTGTGTATCTTCCAAATATGCTATGAATACATTGGCACAAAATCCTTTCTGACTTCCTTTTTCATCTTTGCCAATAACCCAGTGATCTCTTAAGAGGTGGTTTAATAATTATTTCCAAATGCCTTTTCCTAAAGATAGTATTTCTTACCTATAAAATTCATTAAAAGGTTTACAAAAGTATCCTACTTGCTCTAATTTTCATCATACTTCATGACCTCAAATCATCTGGGAAAGACGTTAGAGAATAAAGAAATATTGGGGAAAATTACTAATTTACTACTGCTTTTATAACAGGAGAAAAGGCAGAGCAATACAGTAGTTATAATCAGAATGTCTGCATTCATTCACCAAGTATTTATTAAGCACCTTCTATTTCCCAGACATCATTCTAACAGCTGAGGCTCTACAGGGGTGAATGAGAAAGTAATAGCTACCATTTATTGAGTGCTTACTATGTGCCAGGCTCTGGCCTAAGAGTTGCACACATATAAACCCTTTTAATCCTCAAACACAACACCTCTATGACATGGGTACTATTTTCATTTTACATATGAAAAAATTGAGGCATAGAGAAGTTAAATAACTCATCCAGCTTTTAATTGGTAGAAACAGTCCTGGCTGTCGTGGAGCTTCTATTAGTCTAAACTCCTTCCCTTCTCCTTTTCTTCTTTGCCTCTGTGAGACCTAACAGATAAAAACTGAGTATGGCTCAAATAGGTAGTGTGACCATTTCATTTTTAGATGTTTCTTTTTGGGAATGTTTAAAGAGAATTTTAACTAGCTCTATCTTCATCATGTTGTGATCTCAAGATATCTAAAAAGCCTGACTGTTAGAAGACTCAGTTTTGTTTAAATATTTGGGGAGAAATAGTTAATGTAGGTATACACACGTAGCAGCCCTTTGGAAAACCGCTTTTCGAATCCAGGCAGGCCTAGTGGGGCTGAAGATTATGGGACCCTATCTCATTATAGGGGAGGTTCATAGTTCAAGCTAATTAGGCCTCACTGCTTTGGGCAATTATTAGTTCAGGACTACAGAAACATGATCCAGGCACGACAAATCTGTCTTTCCTGGGATGGACAGTGTTGGGAGATGTTCTCTTCACAAAGGAAGTGATTTCAGATGGTACCCATCTTCCTTGGCTCAAGAGAAAATGACTCCATAATATTGAGAGATGTTGAAAAATTCAGATACAGAACACTTTAATCTATCTATGCAAGAAATAGGTCTATCATTGCCCTTTCCAGTTAAATGAGTATAAAAAGTAGAAATACCCTTTAAGTGGGTTTCTGTGACTTTCAATCAATTTTCAATGAATTTACAAAAGCATTACATAAAATATGCACAAAGAACAATGGTTATAATAAATATGAATAGAATTCTTTTCTGTGCTCTTCCTTCACCCTCTTTCCCTGTGAACAAATATAGAACTGTCTACAGCTCAAAGGATGGTTTATTTCATTTTCAAAAGTAGTATGCAAAATATTTACCTATGAATTCTAAGCAAATGATTACAGGCATTATTTTAATAATTCTACTTCTTTAGAATATGACAAAACCACAATATATCTAGAAAGACAAAATGTTTTATTTTAAAACATTGGAAAACCATTGAAAGACAAATGTCCATTATATAACCATGAACTTCAAATATTTGGAAACTGTAAATCTTCTAAAATGTGGTAGGCACTTCCAAAGAGCTAAATATTGCAAGTTATTCTACTGTATGTCTTTCCTAATATCAACAATACTTGATATGATGAAAAATACCAAGAAGACTCAACTAATTATTCAAAGTCACCATCTTAGGGTTCAACTTAATTACATGAGTAAAAGTTTTGTCCAAGATGTTCCTGACACATGAAGCTTCCGGGTGAATTTCAGAAATGTTAACAAAAGTATCTTCCTTTTTTGCCTGTGAATGTTTGAGTATTGCTGTATTGTTGGTTAATATCCACTACAGATACTGGTTCTAGGCCAGCCCAAGGGTCTTCAAGCATTGAAGGCTTGAAATAATTTTCCAACTCATTAGACATTCTTTTTTCTCTACCACGCCCTGATCCAAATGGTGTAGATGTCCTTGGAGAACCCTTTAGAAAAAAAATCATCAGTTAAAAAAATGTTTTGTAGAGATAATTGGCACTTATTTTTTAAAGCTAGTGGGGATCACATTGCTAGTTAAAAGTTGTGTTTTGAACCCAAACATGTTCAAATGCAAAGTCCATTCTTCCTTTAATCTAGTGTTTTTGTTTGTAAAAGTATTTAAGCCAATTTGACATACTCATGTATTAATAATTCCATGCCAACTGTCAGCTCAAATACTTTTCGATTTCTAATGTAATAACTTTGCAGAACTAACAACTGGTGATGAAATAAATTGTGTTTCAAATTTTCCTCAAAATTTCCACCTTTTTTCTGGAAGGAAATTAAAACTTTTTTTTAACCCTACAGCTTCAAAATTTCAAGAACCTTTCCATCCTATGAAATTTTTATCTACTTAGCTCCAGACTCTAAAGGGGTGGGGTTGGTTTAGCACAACGAAAAGTAGGAAACCGTTCAAGTTTTAAACCGCAGAAATCTTAGACACACCAGAAATAGTCCCTCGGTCTCCTGTGTTCACTCTCACTGAGAGGAATGGGAAACTTCCAAAATCACCGACTTTTCCTTAAGAAGACTTGGAGCAGAAACCAGTGTAGTTTGAAGCTCCCCTCTCCACCACCTTCGCCCCCCACCCCGCCCTGCCCAAAAAAGCGTGCCAGTATAAGGAAAATGGCACCAGTCTGTAACCCTTTAACTCAGATGAGCTCTACGCTGGGGATTCATTCGCTTTTTCACCCCTCGGAGAATAATTTACTCAGACGAACTGGCGAGGTTCCTGGCAAAGGTCAGGAAATTAGGGAAATCTGTGTAAGAATGGCAGTGTACCAGCTCAAAGCAGAAAGTACAGCTCTGCTACGTAAGGTCACCTAAAGTAAGTTACTTAACTTCTCTCTCAGCCTCAGTTTACTCATCTGCAAAACAGGGCCAACAATAGTATCTCACCTCATAGAGGATTAGACAAAATAATCCATGTAAAGGGATTATTATTAGTACCATGCCTGCCATACAGTAAGAGCTCGGCAAACGCTGGCTATTATTACCTGGGGGTGGGTCTGCTGCTGCCCTGGGGAGTAGCCGAAATGCTGCTGGGACCCCGCGGGGGACTTGGAGTAGGAGCCAGGGTAGCCGCCAGGGGACGGAGACCCGAATCGGCCCCCCGGGAAGCTGCCGCCGTGTCGCGGAGAGTGGCTGCTCCCGTAGGGCCTAGACCGGGGCCCGTACGGCGGCGTGTGATGCGGACTCCCGTACCCGTCCCGAGGGGAGGGCGGCCGCGGTCCGCCTCCGCCCGGGGTACCCCGGAAGCTGCTCCCGCTACCCCAACCTCCTACACCCGCGCCGGGGTAGGGAGGAGTCGGGGGTCGAAAATTCTGTCGGTGCATATCAGGAGACGAAGACGAGGACCTCACTGCCGCGTTCTCCCGCCGGAACTGTCCCGACCAACCCTTCTCACAGACTCGGTGGTCCTCTGCCAAAACAGTCCCCTGGCCGCCAGCGCGGTACAGCATATCGGTTCCGGCCTCACAAAGGTTCCGTCAGGCGCTGGGTAGAAGTGGGTTACTGAATTGGATCGAGATTAAGCAGATTTAAGTAAAGAAAGAAAAAGGACAAAAGCCGAACACTCGGCTCCAGCAAAGGCCTTTACGGTCTTGCGGTGCCTGCTCGAGACCGACCGACCAGACGACGGCGCGGGCCGGAATGCGCGGCCCGGAATGCGCGGCCCGGAATGCGCGGCCCGGAATGCGCGGCCCGGAAAACACGACCCGGGAAGCACTGCCGGGCAAACAGTGCCCGGCGGGGCCCCGCCCAGTGGGCGGGGGGCGGGGCCTGAGGTGCTCGCGGGCGCCCCCTGTGGCGGCGGGCGGCGCGTGCGCTGCGCTCTTCCCTCACGCCCAGACCTAGGATGTCTGAGAGGCGCGCGATGCTGGCGACGCTGGCGAGGGTCGTGGCTCTGCGGAGAACCCGCCTTCTCTTCCGCCCGGGCGGCGGGAGGGGTTTGTGGACCGGCCGCCCGCAGTCAGGTACCCTTCGAGACGCGGTCCGGGCGGCGAAGGGGACCCCGGCCCCAGTCTCCCCCTCGGGCGGCGCCATGGGGCGAGTGCCCGCGCTTTCCCGAAGTGTCTCCTGCCCCCGCAGCCCACCCTTTGGCCTTTCCCGCCTCTCGGGGCCCTCGCTCGGTGGCCCCGCGGCCGGCCTGGCCCCGCGCCCCGGCCGCCCCGGGGTCACCCTGCTCGGCGTCCGGGCCGGGGGCCGAGAGGTCGCCCCTGCGCGGTCGTACTGGGCGGACGCCTCGCCTCTGTCCCTTACGCCTACCCTGTCTCGTCTTCCGAGTTTAACTCACTTTGCAAAGGTACACCCGGCCGCATTTCTGAAAGGATTTCAGAGTAAGCTCTGCAGAACTGGGGGGAGAGGCTGTGCTAACTAATGTCGGACTTTACTCCCTTCCTTGTTCTTGGTAAATGGAAGCGGGTTAGGGAGGAGGCTCCGAGGCAGAGATGCTGATTTTCAAAGAGCACACTTTGACGAAAGCTCTGAAAATCTTGACTGTTTCATAGACGTTTGGTTATAAAGAAAAATGTGCTAATCCAAGCATGACACCTCATGTCTAATAAAACACGCGTCTGTGCCAGACACCTGTCCCAGGATTTTATTTAAAAGATGTGGCTTAAATTTACTACCGTTTTGTAGAACTTTCTTTACCCCCTCAGAGTGTGGGAATGGTAGTACACTCTGACTCGTCAGATCAGCTCGTGGGAAACAATCTTAAAGAACTTTAGGACTCCTGAAACCCCAGCCCGGCGGGTGGCCGGGACCTAGGCTTGTCGGCCTATACACCTTGCAGGTGTGTATGACCTGCGGGGTGACAAGGCTAGCTGCAGTGTGATGTCTTCTCAGCTTGCATCCTCCTTGAGGAGTGGAGACACAAGTGGCTTTCTGTTACTTATTCTGAGGGAATTCTGTTCATCTAATTTCTCCTTTAGACACAGTTGTAGAATCGATCAAGTCAGGATAATGCCATCAAGGCTTAGTGATGCAGTTAAAGGGTGAGGACCCCAGATTATCCATTTTAGTGTGTGTTTCTGTCTTGGCCAAAAATTTAGCTTTTGGCCGTTGTCTTTGGTGCTTAGCTTAATGCCTGGTAATTGGGCACTCAGATATTTATTGAATGAACAGTTGGGTTGGTCACATCATTATCGTTCAGCGATTCTCACTTGTCTTACCTTTTATACCATCAACCAGTCTACTTTTTTGGGTAAAGGGAGCAGAAAAATGAGGGTGGTGGGGACCAAAATTACCTTTGTTGATTTTTTTTTATAACTGGCAAATGATTTGCAGAATTGATTAAAATATAGTATTGTGTTTTTACTTGGCTTACACTTCTAGAATATTCTTCCTTGTAGCGATGTCTTGTGCATATGTCTACACATACGAACTTGCATTAGAAAAGGGGGGAGAGGGGGCGCCTGGGTGGCTCAGTTGGTTAAGTGACTGCCTTCGGCTCAGGTCATGATCCTGGAGTCCCGGGATCGAGTCCCGCATCGGGCTACCTGCTCAGCAGGGAGTCTGCTTCTCCCTCTCCCGCTCCCCCCTCTTGTGCTCTTTCTCTCTCTCAAATAAATAAATAAAATCTTTAAAAAAAAGAAAAGGGGGGAGGGGGGACGCCTGGGTGGCTCAGTCGTTAAGCGTCTGCCTTCAGCTCAGGTCATGATCCCAGGGTCTTGGGATCGAGCCCCGCATCGGGCTCCCTGCTCCTCAGGAAGCCTGCTTCTTCCTCTCCCACTCCCCCTGCTTGTGTTCCGTCTCCAGCTGTGTCTCTCTCTGTCAAATAAATAAATAAAATCTTAAAAAAAAAAAGAAATGGGGGAAGGAAAGAAATACAGTGCAAAATTTTGATAGATTATACATGACAGTGCCCTTCATCAGGTGTGCAGGTATGTATGAGGATTGAGGGAGAGTTAATCCTTAATAATTATATGAAAACTCCAGATTCCACTTGGATCCCTTTTGAGAATAGGCCATTTGCCTTTTTAGAGATGAGAAATAGGCCAAGAGAAGTTAAGTGACTTGCTTAAGTTCACATAACAGAGGTGCAACCAGAACTCAGGCTTCTTGAATCCCAGGAGATTTTTTTTTTCCCTAAGTAAAGATGAATAAATTGGCAATCAGTCTGTCTTTTTTTTTTTTTTTAAGATTTTTATTTATTTATTTGAGAGAGAGAGAGAGAGAGAGGGCATGAGTGGGGAGGAGGGGCAGAGGGAGAAGCAGACTCCCCACTGATCAGGGAGCCTGACATGGACTCCATCCCAGGACCCTGGGATCATACATGACCGGAGCCGAAGGCAGACGCTTAACCTACTGAGCCACCCAGTCTGCCCTTTGAAAAATGCAATAGATAAATAAACATTGTAAAAATTTGAAAGTGCTATATAGCAAATTATTTTAGATTTAGAGATTAACACATATAACCTTAATATTGAATTTTTATAAATGTCGCTAGAATCTTCCCATTTGTTAGCATGGGAATTGCAATCTGGGTGCCTGAACTGGTGGGTCTGAGGCATCTATTTGTATTGAATTTATTTGTATGGTGGTGAGTGCAGGGGAAGAGAGGTGAGGGGAGGGGGATGAAGTTTTATGTTGGGTTACATGGAAGTAGAAAAGAGAGGAACTGGGATGGTGGATATGGGAGTATGGTGGCTGCTGCCTGAAGTCTCAGTCCTGTGGAGAGAAAAGGACACTTCTTATTTTTGTGAGCAACAGAGGTTTGGGTTCCCCCCAAAAGAGAATTACAGCACTGTTTAGGGAGGATCGGCAGTAGAAAACAGGATACTGGATAGGGCAGTGCTTTCATGGAAGTGTTCAGGTACTTTTTTCAAATGGCATTGTATACATAGGACATCAACAGACAGAACATCAAGAACTTTCTGAGTACCTGTGAACTATATGGGGAGCCCCAGGAATAATCAGTTAACTGTGGTGGTGTGTGTTTTATAGGTCTCACATTAATGCAAGTAAGAGCACCAAGCCAAGGAAATTTAAGTGCAAATGTAAATGGAACCATGTCTGTTTCTATAAGACAGGATTTTTATTTTATTTAGGTTGCCTAAGATTTTTTGTTTTTTCTTCCCCCAATGGATTTCAATTTTTTTTTTTTTTTGGTAGAGCCTCATCTTCAAAAAACATAATTGGACGCCCAAATTTTGAGAGCAGATAGGCTGTATTTGAAGCAGGAATTGGGGTTTCAGAGCCTTGCTCACTCTGCACCTCTAAATGGCCCTCTGAAAAGAGGCTTCTGGGGCACCTCTGAGGAATTCCCAGGGCTCTCCAGAAAGGGTGTGAAAGCCAATATTTTAGGAGGTGTCCGATATTAACAAGAGCTGCAAATATAAATGTTTTGGTTTGTTTTACTGTGTATTTTCAAGAAGTGTATATTTTCATGTTTCTGCATGGTCACAGCGTTGTAAGCCAAGAAAACTAGAACCTGGGTTAAAGGGCAAGATTTGGAAGTTAAAAGATTGTTAAGAGATTAGATTGTTAGAGAATGCCCAGGAAGTTTGTTCTTTTGTCAAAGGGTTATAAAACTCAGAGCCTGGGAGACATTCAAGATTGAGATTGTAAACCTTGTGAAGTTAATCTTCCCTTGGGAGACGTTTATTTACATTCCAAAGGGTAAGAACTCTAAGACCTTCCCTTTTCTAAGGAGAATTTGCTTACATTAGGAAGATTAGCTTTTTTCCTGCCTTTCTCAGGGAAAGGTAGCAGTTGGGCAACTATAATATACATATTCCCAGATTCATACTTTTGGGGACCTTTCCTGTGGTTCAACCCCTGTATGGACCGGCCTAACCAACTGGCTCTTGTTACAATGCCTGTGGCGTATTAGGTGTGGGAAAAGTGATACATTTCTTGGTGTAAGTAATAATAACTCTGATCTCTGATCCAGAACCTTGTGTTTACTCTCAGGCTAAAAATGCATAAATGTAAATATTAAAAACATATGTTTTTGATGTAAAACACTTTATATTACAGGGGAGTGTGTTTAATAATTTTTATGTATAGAGATGTTTGTATGTATATTTAGAGTATAAGCTTTACTTAATATTTCCTGCAACTTTCAGATTATCTCTGTTTTTCTTATAGAGGTCCTGTTATTAGCTGTTTCATGTTAAAGACTTCTAGTAGTAAAAAAGTCAGTGTATCTCTAGGATGTGATTAGTTCAGTCATTGATAGGATTAGGCCTATACTGAACACAGTGGATCACTTAACTATCACCTACATAATATTTTCATTGATAAAGCAACTTGTTCTCAGGATTCTCTGAGAGCCAAACTTTACTGTTAATCATCTTCTTTTTTTTTTTTTTTTTTAAAGATTTTATTTATTTATTTGACAGAGAGACAGCGAGAGAGGGAACACAAGCAGGGGGAGTGGGAGAGGGAGAAGCAGGCTCCCTGCAGAGCAGGGAGCCTGATGCGGAACTCGATCCCAGGACCGTGGGATCATGACCTGAGCTGAAGGCAGTCGCTTAACCAACTGAGCCACCCAGGCGCCCTGTTAATCATCTTCTTTTCAACTCTAAGCATGTATGCATTTTCTGTGGTAGTCAAACACAGGTGAATTGTTTTATACATAATGACTTCCTGTAGACTAATATTCTTTTTTTTAATATATATTTTTAAAGATTTTATTTATTTATTTGAGAGAGAGAGAGGGAGAGTGAGCACAAGTAGGGGAAGCAGGAGAGGGAGAAGCAGCTCCTCGTGTGGGGGCTCGGTCCCAGGACCGGGGATCGTGACCCTAGATGAAGGCACTTAACTGAGTGAGCCACCCAGGTGCCCCTGTAGACTAATATTCTTTAGTCAGGTGTAACACAGGTGTTAAAGCATTAACTCACAAAAATTTTCATTGAGAATAAAATTGCTGACAGAGTACTTCAATATGAAGGAAAACCTAAGAGAGTATAACTATTGTTTTCAAGACACAAATTTTTATTTTGAAATCAGAAAATAAAATTTTAATTTCACTAGAAGTTGTATTTTTGTATTTTTCCAATTATAAAAACAATACATACATTTTGTAGGTAACCTGAAGTGTTTAAAAAAAACAGAAAGTGGGCACCTGGGTGGCTCAGTTGGTTAAGCGACTGCCTTCAGCTCAGGTCATGATCCTGGAGTCCCAGGATCGAGTCCCGCATCGGACTCCCTGCTCGGCAGGGAGTCTGCTTCTCCCTCTGACCCTCCCCCCTCTCATGTGCTCTCTCTCATTCTCTCTCTCTCAAATAAATAAATAAAATCTTTTAAAAAAAAAATAAAAATAAAAAAAACAGAAAGCAAGAAAAAATATTAATTGCTTATCTAAGAAGCAACTATTAATATTAAAATAGAAAAAAATAAGCCTTAGATAGCTTAAATCTTTAAATAGGAAAATAAAAGCTTTTAAAATGGGAAACCCACCTATACATAAGCATTTATATAATCTAGGGTTGGGAGAACTTGGTACCTGTGCAGAAAAGAGTTAACATAGCAGGCCTCAGGCTGCTGTCTTTATTATTAATTTTTAAAATTTTTATGTATTTATTTTTTGAGAGAGAGAGTGGGAGGGGCAAAGGGAGAGAGAGAGAATCTCAGGCAGGCTCCACAGCCAGTGTGGAGCTTGACGTGGGGCTCAATCTCAGGACCTGAGATCATGACCTGAGCTGAAATCAAGAGTTGGACACTTAACTGACTGAGACGACTTAGGCTGCTGTATTTAAAAGGACCGTCTTAGAAGTTTAGCCCTTGGATGACATCTGGGAACTTGGCACTTGAACTGCTTCCTAATTAATAAGGGTGCCTAAGTGTTTTGTACAATCCTTGTGATTTATGGTGAACCTGCTTTTCCTCTGGTCTGGAATTTTGGTACATGGGAAACACAGCATGTCTCTGTGAATAGCCCTCTGTAAAAACCTTAGATTCTGAGTTTGTAATAGGCTTCCCTGAGCAGAAGCATTGGACATGCTGCTCTTTTTTTTGTTTGTTTCTGGAGAAAGAAGCTGCTTGGCTCCCACACCAACTGTGGCTCCTCACAGAAGGAAGAGAGCATGAGAAGCCTGTGCATGGATTTTTCCAGACTGTGCCTGTCTTTTTCCCTTGCTGATCCTGTCATATATCATTTTACTGTAATAAACCTTAGTCACGAATACAACTATATGCTGAGTCCTCTGAATCCTTTTAGCAAATCACTGGAAATATGGGTAGTCTTGAGGAATCTTGAAATAATACCAGAGGTGGAAAGTAAAATTATTTTTTTTTTTAAAGATTTTATTTATTTATTTGACAGAGAGACAGCGAGAGAGGGAACACAAGCAGCAGGAGTGGGAGAGGGAGAAGCAGGCTTCCTGCCAAGCAGGGAGCCCGATGCGGGGCTCGATCCCAAGACCCTGGGATCATGACCTGAGCCAAAGGCAGACGCTTAATGACTGAGCCACCCCGGCACCCCAGTAAAATGATTTTTTTTGAAAGTGAAATTCCAATATAACTAAAAAAGCAAACAAGAGATAGGGAAAAGTTACTTTCACAAAAAATAAATGGTAAAAGGTTAATATTATTACTGCATAAAGAATCCATACAAATCAATAGTAAGATAAATGTGAGTTAGCAATATGGGGCAAAATAATTTATAAGAGAATTTATAAGAATACTTTATAAGAGAAGACATGAAACGAGAACAAATATGAAAAACTTTCAGAATTTAATTTCAGAAGTCATTAAATGCAAATTAAAATGACAGTGCCGTGCAGATTTTTAACTGTCAAATTTGCAACAAACAAGTAAAAAAAATCCCATAAAACCAAGAGATCATATCCAGGGTTATGGAAGATGATGGAGGATAAATGCCATTTTCATACACTGCTGGTGCCAATATAAATACTGCCTTTCTCATGGACAATTTGATAATCTGTATTAACAGTATTAAAGAGTTTGTAACATGAACATATGCTAGGCCACATTAAGTTCTGCCTCTGTACGTGGAAACATCTCTTTGTTTTCCTTTCGCCATCCCCTAAAACTAAAAGCCTTGAAGAGTAATTTTTATCTTTACTACTTGAAGAGCAGTTTCTGGGAGGGTTCCGTAGACCCTCACACAGAAAGCATCCTAAATTCTCTAGACATCTCTCCTGCTCTTCAGAATTACCCACTGGAAGCTGTTGAAAGCAAATCAAATTGTAAAACATTTTCTTTCTCACATGCATATCCACCCTACACACTTCTTCCAGGCTGCCCCTTCCTATGCCTTCCCTTCCCTTCTATTCCTCTTAGTTAAATATTTGCAGTGTTCTGTAAAATAGGACTCAGTATCTTTTTTTTGTGTCAAAAGAGGGCTCATCCTGTTGACAGTCTAACACTGCAACATCCTCTCCCACTCCCTGCACACACACATTTTCTTCTTTGCTGTGATTAAATTATAATTTCCCTCAAGTACTTACGACAGTGTTTCATCAACAACCTAGAGTGAGCACTGTTTTGCCAGTTCTCTAGAAGGGATGCCTTTTTCTTATTTGTGCAAATAACTTACCTTTGGTTAGTCTTCTCGGAGAGGACAGCCATACCACCAGCATTGAGTTCAAGGAGCCTCTGGGGTTTGTGAGCGCTCCTTTTCAGTAGTTAGTAACTGTCATTTGCTCCACCAGTTCCTGGTTCAGCCACTTCTGATCATCTGAGTAGTTAACTTCAGGATGGCCCATTAATGAGTCCTGAACATTGAATTTTTTTCCTCTGGCTTGCTGACTTTTGGTTATAAATTCTATAACTTTAAATTGATTTATAAAGTCTATAAATTGCTAGTGTTCCTCCTTTCCACATACCAATCTGTATTGTGGTCTACCTCCTAAAAAAAAAAAAGTTTTTAACACTTAAATACATTTTATAATATGAACTAAGGTGAGAGTACGATCTGAGATGTGTGAGGAATATACTTTTCTTTAGCTTAGTGGGGAGAAGGGTTATGAAAGAAGGCTTAGTCATAGGCTGATCAGTTTTAGGCAAGAATATGTATGGAAGTTGAAAACCTGGAAATTGATTTCTTTAAAATGATTCATGTATCTCTTAGGAAAGTCTTCACATATCTCAGTTTGAAGATTGCTGCTAAAGGGACAGTAAAACTGTCCTGAAATGGACTTATCAGTTGTTAGCTTTGATGCTGTGGTATTGCTTAGAGGCTACCATTTTTCTCTTCCAATGCTGGGTATCTCTAGTGGTCATGAAGGACTTGGTTGTGCTGCAGTAACAAATTAGCCCACAATCTTAGTGGCTTAATACAATAAAAACATCTTTTTTGCACATCTAGCTTCACTCTTTGAAACTTGCAGCCTCCAAGGTCACAGTAGTAGGAGAAGAGAAGCCTGGAGGATTTCGTGGGATATTTTTTTTTTTTTAAACATTTTTTTTTTTTTTAAAGATTTTATTTATTTATTTGAGACAGAGAGAATGAGAGACAGAGAGCATGAGAGGGAGGAGGGTCAGAGGGAGAAGCAGACTCCCCGCCGAGCAGGGAGCCCGATGCGGGACTCGATCCCGGGACTCCAGGATCATGACCTGAGCCGAA
>NC_138380.1:83371158-83396171 GCF_054177405.1 Leptonychotes weddellii
AAGCATCTGCCTTTGGCTCAGGTCATGATCCCAGGGTCCTGGGATCCAGCCCCGCATCGGGCTCCCTGCTCGGCGGGAAGCCTGCTTCTCCCTCTCCCACTCCCCCTGCTTGTGTTCCCTCTCTCGCTGTGTCTCTCTCTCTGTCAAATAAATAAATAAAATCTTTAAAAAAAAAAAAAAAGAAAGTCCTATTTCTTGATTGTGGAGGTGACTTCACTGGTGTATGTATATGTCAAAACTGAATTGTTATTAATTTTTAAAAAAAATTTTTTTGTTTTAAGTGATCTCTACCCCTGACGTGGAAGTTGAACTCATGAACTTAGGACCCTGAGAGCAAGAGTTACATGCTCTACCTACTGAGCCAGTCAGGTGCAAAACTTAATTGTATAATTTATTATATATAAATTATTTTTAACAATGTTGATTGAAAAACACTTACAGCAGAAAATCAAGACAAAAAAGTTCTGTAATAAACATTTTGTTACCTTTGTCTAGGCGTATTTGTGGAATCTTTTTGTGAATTATATTCTACCAACAGGAGAACCTAGTCAAAGGATATTAATATTTAAAATTTTTATGGGAAGTGTTAAATTGCTGCCCTACAGAGTCATTAGTGATTTACATTCTGCAGTGTATGAAAGTGCCCATTTCACCACACCCTTGCCAATATTGGGTATTAATTTATAAATGTTTGCCAGTCTGGTGAGAAAAAAATTCTTACTGTTATAATTTTCATCTTCTGCTTGTAGATGAAATTGCTATAAACATCTTTTGCTATACGTACTGGAAATTTTTGTTTGTCTATGAATTGACTATTATATATATGTTTCCTATTTTTCCATTGGGCTTTTTTTCTTTCTTACTGATTTTTTTTAATATAATTTTTTTTTTTAAGATTTTATTTATTTATTTGACAGGGAGAGACACAGCGAGAGAGGGAACACAAGCAGGGAGAGTGGGAGAGGGAGAAGCAGGCTTCCCATGGAGCAGGAAGCCCGACTCAGGGCTTGATCCCAGGACCCTGGGATCATGACCTGAGCCGAAGGCAGACGCTTAACGACTGAGCCACCCAGGCGCCCCAATCTTTTTTTTTTTCAAGATTTTATTTATTTGTCAGAATGAGAGTGGGAGAGCGAGCACACAAGCAGGGGGAGTGGGGCAGGCAGAGGAAGAAGAAGTAGGCTTCCTGCTGAACAAGGAGCCTGATGCGGGACTCTATCCCAGGACCCTGGGATCATGACCTGAGCCGAAGGCAGACATTTAACCAACTGAGCCACCCAGGCGCCCCTCTTTCTTACTGATTTCTAATAGTATTTTATATGTTGTAGAAACCTTTTGTTTTTTATTTTTATTGCAAATGTTTCCATCCTTCCAGTCTGTTATTAATCTTTTAAGTTTAATCATGGTATCTTTCATTGTACTGAGTTTAAAATTTTATGTATCAGAGCTATCAACTTTAATGATTTAATTTCAGATTTTTTTTGGGTAGAGAAGAGCTTTCCTCAACCAAAACTGTAACATATTTCTTTCATCTTTTTCTAGTGTTTTAATGGTTTCATTTACTTTAAATTTCATTTGTATTTATTTATTTATTTATTTTTAAAAAGATTTTATTTATTTATTTGACAGACAGAGAGAGAGGGAACACAAGCAGGGGAAATGGGAGAGGGAGAAGCAGGCTTCCCGCGGAGCAGGGAGCCTGATGCGGGGCTCGATCCCAGCACCCTGGGATCATGACCTGAGCTGAAGGCAGACGCTTAACGACTGAGCCACCCAGGCGCCCCTTCATTTGTATTTAGATCTTAGAACTTAATAGGATCATGTGTAGATCACATTTCCTCTTTTTCTATATGGATAGTCAGTTTGCCCAATACTCTTTCTTAAATAATTTATCATTTTCCCACTGATTTGAGATTTTCTCTTCATTATATAACAATTTTTCATTTCTATGTATGGCTGTTTTTCTCTCCATTTGTTCATATGTTAATATATTTTAAAAATTATACTTTTTTTAAATTTCATAGGCTAAATATTCTTCCCTCCACAAAAATTTTTTTCTGGGCTATTCTTGATCATATACTCATCAAGATGAATTTTAGAATCAATTTATCAAACCTTCTTTTTTTTTTTTTTTTTTAAAGATTTTATTTATTTATTTGACAGAGAGAGAGATAGCTAGAGCAGGAACACAAGCAGGGGGAGTGGGAGAGGGAGAAGCAGGCCTCCCGCCGAGCAGGGAGCCCGATGTGGGACTCGATCCCAGGACCCCAGGATCACGACCTGAGCCGAAGGCAGACGCTTAACGACTGAGCCACCCAGGCGCCCTATCAAACCTTCTTTACTTTTCCTTCCCCTATGGCCAAACCCTTCCTGTTTGATGATGGTATTCAATTTTGTTTCAAAGCTTCCCAAGGCTGGTCAAGGGCTTCCTCACTGAGTTAGCACTGATCTTTCTCTTGCCTCTTTTATACAGTTAATTCTTGTTATTAGAGGTAGTTATGTTCTATAAACTGAACACCTAATTAGTGAATACTGAACCATTGCTTCTAGGGGAAATAGAGGATTAAGTTCCTGCAAGTCTGTGGTCACACATTTTTGACCACTGATTAATACACATAATGTTAAGTGTGTGTTTCTGTTTAAAGTCACCTTATTTAATATATATTGTTTCATTAACTTTGAACTCAGGGCCATAGCATTATAACTTCTATAGTTATAGTCATGGCTGAACAAAGCTCAGCTAACATATATTTTCTCTGTAAGGCTCATCATGGGGGCTCCTGGGTGGCTCAGTGGGTTAAGCGTCTGCCTTCAGCTCAGGTCATGATTCCGGGGTCCAGGGATGGAGACCGGTGTCTGGCTCCCTGCTCAGCAGGGAGCCTGCTTCTCCCTCTCTCTCTGCCCCTCCACCTGCTTGTACTCTCTCTCTCTCAAATGAATAAACAAAACCTTAAAAAAAAAAAGGCTCATCATAGTCTTCTTGCACTTAGGAACACCAGACAGCACTTCAGCCACTACTCTTAGGGGCCATGTTAAATGGTGAAATCACCAAGAAAAGCACAGACATGTGAAAATGTGACACTTTAAAATACACCACATAAAGGACACTTGTTTACAGTATGAGACCTGAAACAAGAAGGCCAGTGCGTTGCCTACGTTGACTTTGGCTGGGAACATGTGTATCAAGGGACTGAAATTTTTCTGCATTCTGTGCACGTCCTGGAATGACTGCAGAAGCACTGCAGTATTGATCTTGGAGTTAGCGAGTAGTTGAATTCTCAAATATAGAATCTGCGAATAATGAGAATAAACTGTAATTTCCCTTTGAAGCTGCTGCAGTGTGTGCAAATAATGAATCAGGGAAAGCTTCAGAGTGACAATACTTATCAAAACATTGCAGGGGGGATGCCTGGGTGGCTCAGTCGGTTAAGCGTCTGCCTTTGGCTCAGGTCATGATTCCAGGGTCTTGGGATTGAGTCCTACATCAGGCTTCCTGCTCAGCAGAGAGCCTGCTTCTCCCTCTGCCTGCCCATCCCCCTGCTCGTGCATGTGTTCTCTCTCTTTGACAAATAAATAAAATCTTTAAAAAAAGCAACAACATTGCAGGGGGCAGCACAGCAAAATGGTACTTCACCTGTTGCTCATGAATTTAACATAACTTATTTATTTTTTAATTTTTGAAAATCAAGGTTTTACATATACTTCAGATCTGTAAGGTTAATTATGAAAAACAGTAGCCTCTTATGTCTCTCTGCCCCTTTCCTTTTCCTAGGGACAACGAATTTCAGTTCTTTTAGCTGTTTCTTTTAGTTTTTACCTCCAGATCTCTAACTAACATGAGTATAATGCTACTTCTTGATTTTGTTTTTAGGCATTATCTGTAGTGATAAAGACTAGCTTTCTTTCACCACCTTTCCAACAATTACACATATACTTTCCATCTTACCAAATAATAAATTTTGCTAGACAAATATTCAGTATTTATATTGTTATGATTATACAATTATTCATATTTTTATTTCATTGCTGCTCATATATACCTTTTTGTTTTCCCTTGTGTTAATATTTGTCTGGCTTCTTTATTTACTTTCTCAATATCTCTTCTTAATTCATTCCCAACTGTACCATAAGGGTAAATATTTCAGCTGTTGTGTTAGTATTTTTTTTACTGTCATCCTGAGGATTCCTTTCATCTTTCTCCTCCTTTAGATCCACCATTTTCTGACCCCATATCTTCTTATTTCTTGTTCTGTTTTTGGTGGAGCATATCCTCTAGAAATAATTTTCCCAAGAAAGAATGGGAAGGTAAAGTTTTTGAAAATTTGCATGATTGAAAATGTTCTTTTTCTACCCTCACACAAGACTCAGAGCTTGACTGGGTTTAGAATTTAAAAGAGAAATAATAATAAAAATAAATAAATAAATAAATAAATAAATAAGGAAAAAAAATAAAAGAGAAATAAATTTTCCTCTCAAAATTTTAAGGTTTTTGTTCCATTTTTAAGTTTTATTTTCCAGTACTATTGAGAAGTTCAGTGACATTCTGCTAGCCAATCCCTTATATATGCTTTTTTCTCCCTAGAAAGTTTTTAGATCTGATTTTGGCAGAGAAAAAAATCTTAATGTTCCAAATTCTTACACTGATGGGTCTTTATGTGTGTCTTTTATTTTTATTTTTTTTAGATTTTATTTATTTGACAGAGAGAGACACAGCGAGAGAGGGAACACAAGCAGGGGAGTGGGAGAGGGAGAAGCAGGCTTCCCGCTGAACAGGGAGCCCGATGCGGGGCTGGATCCCAGGACCCCGGGATCATGACCTGAGGTGAAGGCAGACGCTTAACGATTGAGCCACCCAGGTGCCCCATATGTGTGCCTTTTAATATAGTTTTTTAGTTTTTTAAATTTCTAGCACTTTGTCATTTTTTTATTTTTTATTTTTTTATTGAAGTATAGTTGAAACACAATGTTACATTAGTTTCAGGTGTATAATATCATGGTGGGACAACTCTGTATTTTATGCTGTATTCACCACAGTGTAGCTATTATCTATCACCATACAATGCTATTAGAACACCATTTACCATATTTCCTATGCTGTACCTTTCATTCCCATGAATATTCATTCTTGATGTGTGTCTTTTTATTTTTATTAATTAAATTAGTTAATTTTTTAAATTTTAGTATAGTTGACATAAAATGTTACATTAGTTTCAGATATACAATATAGTGATTTGACAAATCTGTACATTGATGCTATATGCTCATCACAGGTTTAACTACCATCTGTCACCACCCAATGCTATTACAGTATTGTTGACTATATTCCCTATGCTATGCCTTTTATTTCCATGACTTATTATTCATTCCGTAACTGGAAGCCTGTATCTCCAACTCCCCTTTACCCATTTTGCCTATCCTCCTACCCCTCTCCCCTCTGGCAACCATCAATTTGTTTTTATAGGTCTGATTCTGCTTTTGGTTTGTGTATTCACTTTTTTTTGTTTTTTAGATTTCACATGTTATTTGTCTTTCTGTCTGATTTCACTTAGCATAATACCCTGTAGGTTTATCCATGTTGTTGCAAAAGGCATTACTGCATCTTTTTTTTTAAGGCTGAGTAATATTCCATTGTGTGTATGTGTGTGTGTCTGTGCACCATGTCTTCTTCATTCACCTCTTGATGGACACTTGGGTTGCTTCCATATCTTGGCTATTGTAAATAACGCTGCAGTAAATATAAGGGTGCATATATCTTTTCAAAATGGTGTGTACCTTTTTAAAATCTGTGCAGGGCATGCAGAGGGCCCTTTCAATCTGGAAATTAACTCAGTTCTGTGAACTTTTTCTGAATTATTTGTTTATTAATGTTCTCTCTTCTGTTTTTGCTGTTCACTCTTTGAGAAACCTGTATTATCAGAATTCCTAGGCTGATCCTTTATTTTTCCTCCCTCTTCTTCATTTTTCACTTTTATTATTTCTTTTTGTCCTGTCTGGGTGATTTTCTTATCTTTATCTTTTTTATTAAGATTTATGTATTTGAGAGAGAGAGGAAGAGTGAGCAGGGAGAGGGGCAGAGGGAGAGGGAGAGAGAGAATCGTCAAGCAGACTCCCTGCTGAGCATGGAGCCTGAAACAGGTCTCAAACCCAGGACCCTGAGATCATGACCTGAGCCGAAATCAAGAGTCTGCTGCTCAACTGAATGAGCCACCCAGGTGCCCCATCTTATTTTTATTTTTCTGCCTTTCTCTTACATTTTCATTCTTGTATCTTTTTTTAAAGTTCCAAGATCATACTTTTATTCTCTAAATATTTTTTTACAAGTATCTTTTTCTGTTTTATAGGTGCAAGTTCTTCATATTTCTGATAATATTGATAATTTTTTATGGAGGTAAAATTTGCATACAGTAAAATTCTTTTTGGTATTTAGTTCTGTGGGTTGGGACAAATGTATGGAGTCATGTAACCATCACCATAATTAAGGCATAGAACACTTCCCTTACCCCTCAAAATTTGCAGTCATTCCCTCTCTTCATCCCCAGTTTCTCCCAACTCTTATCTGTTTTCTATCTTTATCATTTGTCTTTTCCAGAATGTCATATTGATGAAATCGTAATGGTAGTTTCTTTTTTTTTTTTTTAAAGATTTTATTTATTTGACAGAGAGAGACACAGCGAGAGAGGGAACACAAGCAGGGGGAGTGGGAGAGGGAGAAGCAGGCTTCCTGCCAAGCAGGGAGCCCGAGGCGGGGCTCGATCCCAGGACCCTGGGATCATGACCTGAGCCGAAGGCAGACACTTAATGACTGAGCCCCAACTTGATTTTATAGGGGACAAAACCGACAGCCCCTCTTCGTCAGCTTGATGTTTATGTTACAGTGTGTTAAATGACAAGGATGGTAAGGGTGCTTGAAGCAATGTTGTGTACACTCATTAAGGGAACTGAATTAAAAATGGGCAAAAGTTTGAAGCAGATGTTTAGTAAAAAAGACATGATAATGGCCAGTAAGCATATGAAAATGTGCTCAACATCACTTGTCATCATGGAAATACAAATCGAAACCACTTCGAGTGTATTACCCAGTTTCTAGAATGGCTACAGTGATCCTTACCTCCTCATACATCCTTGTGTGAGCACCCTCTAACTCTGCACCAGTTGGCCTGTGTGACTGATAGCATATGGCAGAAGTGATAACATGTCACTTCTGAGATTAGGTTATAAAACCCTGCAGCACCCATCGTGGGCACCAAGAAGCCCTACTTGTAATTGCTGCAGTGGGCCTACATGATATTTTTTACGGTGTTCCATTATGGCAATCTATTAATACATTGTGGCAAAATGTGAGGACATTTTTTTCCTCCTTTCCGTCCTTTCTTTCCTTCCACAAACATTTATTGAGTTCTTACTACATACCAAGTGCTAGTATTTGATATTGGAAATACAGAATGAAAGTCTCTTTTCTCAAGAGTTTATCATCTGGTCAAGACTAACTAGTAAGTCATAATTCAGAAGAATGCTATTGACAGAGACTTGCTCAGGATGCTATGGTGAGCAGGAATACCTTCTAAGGATGTTGACTTATGAAAGATGGAAGGACTTGTCTAGGTGAGACAGGGCGGAGGATTATTACAGTCAGAGGAAAGAACACATACAGTGTCCTAGAAATGTGAGAGATTTGAAAGAAGTATGGCTAGTAAGACATTTCTTTTTTTGCAGATTGAAATTGAAAAGGTGGACAGGAGTGAAGCTAGGAACAATAGCCTCGTTTGCAGTTTTAGGAGGAACAGTAGACTGTAAGCTTCATGAGGGAAAGGACCACGAGTAACTGTGTGAATGAACAAGAAACTGGCATAATGGGTTCTTCATTTTGGAAGATTACTCTGGAAGCAGTGTTGAGAATGAATTGGTGGGGACAGAGGTTAGGCAGAAATAGGTTAAGAAGCTTTTGCAGGCAGTTGGGACAAGAAATGAAGGCCTGAGTGGAGACAGTACCAGGGAACTGGGGAACAATAGAGCAGATTTAACAGAAAATTGATGGCTGATTGAATGTGGGGAGTGAAGAAGACATGTCTGGGAAGATCCCTAAATTCTATCTTAGAGTGGTTGATGATGCCATTAACTGAGATAGGGAACAGAAGAATGAGAAACAGATATGGTTGAAAAGATTGGGTCGATTTACATTTTGAAAAATAATTCTGGCAGCATTATGGAGGGTGCTTTTTCTTTTTCTTTTTCTTTTCTTCTTTTTCTTTTTTTTTTTTTTAATGTAGGCTCCACACCCAGTGTGGAGTCCAACAAGGGGTTTGAACTCATGACCCTAAGATCAAGACCTGAGCTGAGATCAAGAGTTGTACGCTTAACCGACTGAGCTACCCAGGCGCCTCTATGGAGGTTGTTTTGAAGAGAGCCAAGATTGAAGCCCAGCAGAAGAATTAGTAGGTTGTTAGAGTAACTCAGGAGAGAGTTGATGGTGACCTGAGCTATAGTGGTGGCAGTGGGGATGAGAGAAGAGAAGCCAGTCAAGAGATATTTTTGAGACAGAATATGCACTAAATGGTTCTTTATTAAATTTAAGCGGTGAAAAAAGAGAGAGGGTTCAAGGATTTTGTTTGGGTTTTGACTTCGGTAACCAAGTGGGTAGGAGTGCCACTCACTGAATTAAGGAACACAGGAGCAAGTTTGGGGAGAAGATAGAAATGATACTGACAGTAGCTGACATTTATTGAGCGCCATGGCTAAATGCTTATAAGGCGATGTTTCATTTAATTTTTTAATATCCTTATGAGATAGGTCCCAGTATTATCCCTGTTTTACAGATGGGGAAATCAAAATAGAACAGGGTCACAAGTTAGTAAATAGAGTAACAATTTGAACCTAGGGGTAGTGTTCTTTTTTTTTTTTTTTTTAAAGATTTTATTTATTTATTTGAGAGAGAGAGAATGAGAGACAGAGAGCATGAGAGGGAGGAGGGTCAGAGGGAGAAGCAGACTCCCTGCCAAGCAGGGAGCCCGATGCGGGACTCGATCCCGGGACTCCAGGATCATGACCTGAGCTGAAGGCAGTCGCTTAACCAACTGAGCCACCCAGGCGCCCCTAGGGGTAGTGTTCTTAATCATTATAGTCCTTGTATGTTTAAGTTTTCCCTGGTAGATCATGGGATACTTGAGGAGGAAGGGATGTGATACCTCTCACACTGTATCTTCATAGAATGATTAGCACATAGTAGGGACAAAGGTTGTTTAATGGGAGCTTTCACTCATGTCCTACCTCGTGTACCTGTTCTACTCACTCTGCCCCAGCTCCAACTTACCCTCTTTTTAAAAATTTTCCCAAGAACCACTCAGACAAGGTACTTGGGTTTGTACCAGGCTTTACTGAATTAATTTGGTAATTTTGGAGAGGTACCACATATAACCTAAAATCTAATTCTATTTGTAATACATTAAAAAAAAGTTCTGTTAGCTATCTTGTTAGTGGAAATTTTTCCCTGGTAGTTTTTCTCCTGCCATTTTCCCTCAGCTTCCTCTCCTTCTCGGTCTGATTTTCCTTTCCATTCCAGCTGCTAAGCTTAACCTGTACCTCCAAATGCCCATTGAATTCTTTGTCTTTTCTTTCTTTCTCTCCCCCCCTTTTTTTTTTTTAAAGATTTACTTATTTATTTGAGAAAGAGTGAGAGAGAACCTGAGAGCAGGGGGAGGGCAGAGGGGGAGAGAGAGAGAGAATCTCAAGCATACTTCCTGCTGAGCGCAGAGCCTGACTTGGGGCTCAATCTCACCACCCCGAGATCATGAGCTGAGCCGAAATCAAGAGTTGGATGCTTAACTGATGAGCCACCCAGGTGCCCCTTACTGTGTCTTTTCCCTATTCAAGCTCTGTCCAGGTTAGAGAAAAATCAGCTACCTGACTTTGAAGATTCTGGTCTCTTTTAATGATCTTAATAAGTTTGGGCTGCTAAAATAGAATATCACAGACTTACATACAACAGAAATTTGTTTCTCATGGTTCTGGAGGCTAGAAATGTGAGATCACAGTGCCAACATGGTTGGATTCTGGTGAGGTCCTCTTCTGGGTTGAGGACTGCTGACTTCCTGCTGTGTCCTCACATGGCAGAAAGGGGGAAGGAAGTTCTCTGGGGCTCATTATATAAGGGTACTAATTCCATTTATGATGGTTCCACCCTCAAGACCTATTTACCTCCCAAAGGTCCCACTTCCTAATATTATAACTTCAGGGATTAGGATTTCAATTTATGAGTTTTGGGGGGACACAAACATTCAGTCCATTGCAATGATCATATGAATTATTAAGTATATGAGTTCCTCCCTCCGTCCCTCACCCCTTCCCATTGTGACCCTTCAACTAATTCTTAGTGAGTGCCTACCATGGGCCAGCCACTGTTCTGGAGGGAGATGCAAGATAGACAAGTTCTGCCTTCATTGAAATTACATTCTAGTGGAAAAGACAGTAAGTAGTAAAATAAATAAATAAACGTATAGTGTAATGTGAAGTAATGGGTAGGTGTTATAAAGAAAACGAAAACATACTGAGATTCAGAGGGGTGCTGTTTGAGATAGGATGATCAGGCAAGGTTTCTCTGAGAGTGTGGTGTTTGGGCAGAAATTTGAGTGAAGTAAGCAAGACATGCAAATGTGTGGAGGAAAAAGAGTTTCAGGTCTAGAGAATAGCAAGTGCAAAGGTCCTGTCACATCTCGGATTCTCCAGAAATCAGATGTTGAGACAGAGTTGGAAGGACAAAGGATTTACTGGGGAGTAACACCTATGAAAGGGAAAGGAAGGAAATTGGATTGGGCAGAAGAGCCATCAGACTTGCATGCACCTGTCAAATTCTTTGCCAGCCCAATGCGGAGGGGGGGGGGGTTCCAGAACAGTACACCAAGGAGAACTGATACAACATTCCGCATTCGGTGGAGGAAATGACCAGGCCTTTCTGCCCAACTTTGCTCGGTCATTTGACCAGCGACTGTCCTGAGAACAGAGTGCTCTCAGCTGAGAAAAGCTGAGGTGGGCCTTGAGGAAGCTAATACTGGAGTTGTAAGTTAAACATGCTTCTTGTAGGTTGGGCAGAAATTCCTTTCTTTGAAGGGGAATCTGGGTGGTCCATCTCTGTTTCTGCCACAGGCCCTTAAAACAGAAATATGCTCGGTGTGTTCAAGGAACTGCAAGAAAGCTAACGTAGCTGGAGAAGCATGAGAGGGAGGGATAGGGGTCATGGCTGGGGACGTAGCAGAAGGCCAGAGCAAGCAGCATCTGTGGGCTGTGGGAAGATGTTGGAGTTCATTCTCAGTTTGGTAGAAAGCCATTAGAGGATTTCGAGGAGGGGAATGACGTACGGTTTACATTTTGAAAGGATCGCTCTGCCATAAGCCATTATGTCTGTTTATCTATTGCTGTACAACAAACAACTTCAAAACTTATTGGCTTAAAACAGCAGTGCCTTATTTTTCCTCAGAGTTCTGTGAGTGTCCTGCTGGACTCACCTGAACTCACTCACCTGGCTGGATCTGGGTGTTTTAAGATGGCTTCACCCACATGTCTGGACCTCACTTGGGACAGCTACAGTGACGGGGATGGCTAAGCCTCTCTCCATTTGTTCTTTCATCTTCTGCTTCATCTGAAGGTGGAAGTGTTCCAAAAAGTCAAGCTCTACTGTGTAAGCTCTTTTCCAGCCTCTACGGGCATCAAGTTTGCTAGTGTTCCCTTGGCTAAAGCAAGGCAGATGTCCAAGCCCAGAGTCTACATGGAAGGAGAATATACAAGGGTGTGGATATCTGGAAGTGTGATTCATGGAGGCCATTGCTGTAACAATTTACCACATTAAACATAGTTTTAGTTACTTCCTTTTTTCTGATCCTCTGCTCATCAATTTATCCTCTGCGTATAATTTAGCTTCCTACGTAAGTGTGTTTCCAAGGAAATAATGCACCAGTTCCATAGACTTCACATATTTCCTATTGCTGGGATAGCAGTTTCTTACTGTAAAAGAATAAATTGGCTGGTTTCAAGGACAAAATGCCCACTATATGGACTTCGATTATTTCTTACTAGACCAGTGTGGCCTGGGGACCCTCCTAGCTAAGAATTATTATGCCACTGTGATCCTTCTCAAGACTATAATGGTGTATGTGTAAATGTGTGACTTCTGTTACTTCCACTGGTGATGGAGCTGCATTGAGATTTTTAAAAAGATGTATTGAACCGAGGAACTCTCATTCATTTCTGGTGGGAATGCAAAATGGTACAGCTACTTTGGAAGATGGAGCAGAAAACTAAACATACTCTTACCACGCTATTCAGTAATCAGCACTCCTTGATAGTTACCCAAATGTGTTGAAAACTTATGTCCACACAGAGACGTGCATACAACATTTCAGCAGCTTTCTTCATAACTCTCAAACCTTGGAAGCAATCAAGGTGTCCTTTAGTGGGTGGATGGATAAATACACTGGTATACCAAGGTAATGGAATATTATTCAGCACTGAAAAATGATCTATCGAGCCATGGAGGAAACTTAAATGCATACTACCAAGTGAAAGAAGCCAATCTGAAAAGACTACCTACTATATGATTCCAACTATATGACATTCTGGAAAAGGCAAATTGTGGATACAGTAAAAGGATTGGTTTCTAGAGTTTTGAGGGGAGGAAGGGGTGAATAGAGCACAGAGGATTTTTAGGGCAGTGAAATGATTCTGTATATAATAATGTTTGGCACATGTCATTATGTGTTTGTCTAAATCCATACAATGTACAAGACCAAGAGTGAACTCTAAATTATGTGATAGAGACCTGTCAGTGTATCTTCATCAGTTGTAACAAATGTATCACTCTGGTGAGGGAAGTTCAAAGTGGGGGAGGTTGTACACTTGTGGGAAAAAGAGGTACATGGGAATTCTTTGTACTTTCTGCTCCATTTTACTGCTGGTATCCAAAACTGCTCTAAAAAATAGTCTATTTTAAAAATGTATTGAACCAGTAGTTCATCATTTTTCCCCAAAAAGTCAGCTTGATATCAGTCATCATGATCTAAACTTTGTAAGCCGTTTGGCAAGAATTTAACTTTATTATATATTTTTATTTTTATTTTTTTTAAAGATTCTATTTATTTTTTTGACAGAGAGACACAGCGAGAGAGGGAACACAAGCAGGGGGAGTGGGAGAAGCAGGCTTCCTGCAGAGCAGGGAGCCCGATGCGGGGCTCAATCCCAGGACCCTGGGATCATGACCTGAGCCGAAGGCAGACGCCCAATGACTGAGCCACCCAGGCACCCCTAACTATTTTTTTTTTTATAGCAGTTTCAGGTTTACCGCAAAATTGAGAGGAAGGTACAGAGACTTCCCATATATTCCTTGCCTGCACACATTCCCCCTTATCAGCATCCTCCCACCAGAGTGGTATGTTTGTTATAATTTGTTGCAACCTATATTAACACAGTGCCCTAAAAATCCTTTGTGTTCAGTCTATATGTTCCTCCCCCACCATTTTTTTCATTTGACAAACTATCTTTAAAAAAATTTTTTTTTATTAACATATAATGTATTATTGGTTTCAGGAGTACAGGTCTGTGATTCATCAGTCTTACACAATTCGCAGCGCTAACCATAGCACATACCCTCCCCAATGTCCATCACCCAGCCACCCCATCCGTACAACCCCCCTCCCCTCCAGCAACCCTCAGTTTGTTTTCTGAGATTAAGAGTCTCTTATGGTTTGTCTCCCTCTCTGGTTTCATCTTGTTTCATTTTTCCCCTCCCTTCCCCTATGATCCTCTGTCTTGTTTCTCAAATTCCACATATCCGTGAGATCATAGGATAATTGTCTTTCTCTGACTGACTTATTTCAGTTAGCATAATACCCTCTAGTTCCATCCACGTCGTTGCAGACGGCAAGATTTCAGTTTTTTTGATGGTCTGTATAATATTCCATTGTGTATATATAGCACCTCTTCTTTATCCATTCATCTGTTGATGGACATCTAGGCTCTTTCCATAGGTTGGCTATTGTGGGCATTGCTGCTATAAACATTGGGGTGCATGTGCCCATTTTGGATCACTTGTATCTTTGGGGTAAATACCCAGTAGTGCAATTGCTGGGTCATAGGGTAGCTCTATTTTCAACTTTTTGAGGAACCTCCATGCTGTTTTCCAGAGTGGCTGCACCAGCTTGCATTCCCACCAACAGTGTAGGAGGGTTCCCCTTTCTCCACATCTTTACCAACACCTGTAGTTTCCTGATTTGTTAATTTTAGCCATTCTGAAAGGTTTGAGGTGGTATCTCATTGAGGTTTTGATTTGTGTTTCCCAGATGCCGAGGGATGTTGGGCACTTTTTCTTGTGTCTGTTGGCCATTTGGATGTTTTCTTTGGAGAAATGTCTGTTCATGTCTTCTGCCCATTTCTTGATTGGATTATTTGTTCTTTGGGTGTTGAGTTTGATAAGTTCTTTATAGATTTTGGATAGTAGCCCTTTATCTGATATGTCATTTGCAAATATCTTTAGACAAACTATCTTAAGTGTAGCTGTGGACTTTATTAATTGGGTATTAGCTGTTGTAATTTTGACAGATTGACTTAACTGGATCAGGTCAAGGTTTCTGTGTTACATATAAAGCAGAAATATTGTGAAGGAAAACACATATTTTTGGTAGTAATACAGATTACTTAGAATATGAAGAATTCTGCATTCTTCCTTCTGAAAATTAGTAATCACTACTCTTCAAATATTTTCTGTGTTTTGCCAGTTGCTGACAATATGAAACCACTGGAGGGTGTAAAAATTCTGGATCTAACAAGGTTTGTATTGGTTTATCTGTGTTTTGGTGATTGAATTTTTCCTTTCTTTAAAAAAAAAAAACGTTCATTTGTTTTTTGGATTATAATGCTTACTTATCAAAGTTTTAGAAAAGAAAACAAAAAAGAAAAATTTTTTTTTTTTAAAGATTTTATTTATTTGCGAGAGAGAGAATGAGAGACAGAGAGCATGAGAGGGAGGAGGGTCAGAGGGAGAAGCAGACTCCCTGCTGAGCAGGAAGCCTGATGTGGGACTCGATCCCGGGACTCCAGGATCATGACCTGAGCCGAAGGCAGTCACTTAACCAACTGAGCCACCTAGGCGCCCGAAAAATTTTTATAATTTCATCATTCTAAGAGACAATTAGTGTATTTGTGCATTTTTCCAATCTGCATATTTATATATAATTTTTAAAAATAAAAATTAGTGAGCGGGCGGTTAGCTCAGTTGGTTAGAGCATGGTGCTGATAAAAATAAAAATTAGAACCATATTGAAATTACAGTTTTAGGGGCACCTAGGTGGCTCAGTTGGTTAAGCGTCTGCCTTCGGCTCAGGTCATGATCTCAGGGTCCTGGGATCGAGCCCTGCATCAGGCTCCCTGCTCAGTGGGGAGTCTGCTTCTCCTTCTCCCTTTGCTCCTTCCCCTGCTCATGTTCTCTCTCTGAAATAAAAAATAAAATATTTAAAAAAAATGAAATTACAGTTTTACCCACATTTAAAAGATAATGTTATATTTTACGTATTTTTCCATGTCATTCAAAATTTGAGAAAAAGGTAAGATGATACTTTATTATATAGTTGTCACATAATTACTCATCCCCCAATATTTCACAATTATAAATTAGGTTTCCTTTTACATAAATTTTTCCCTCAGGAAATCTTAGGATTTCTTCCTTAGCATAGAATTCTGGAAGTGGAATTACTGCATCAATGAGAATATACTTTTTTTTAAAAGTTTTTATTTATTTATTTATTTATTTGAGAGAGAGAGAACATGTGCATCGCATGATGGGGGAGGGGCAGAGGGAGAAGCAGACTCCCAGCTGAGCAGGGCACAGATGCAGGGCTTGATCCCCAGGACCCTGAAATCATGACACAAGCGGAAGGCAGATGCTAAACCGACTAAGCCACCCAGGTGCCCCAAGGGAATATACTTTATAAAGCTCTTAGTACATAAGGCCAAATTGCTACTCTGAACAGTTTTAATAGTTTTAATTTTTACTAGCATTATATGAGCTTGTCTATGTTAATGAGCTATTAAGAATTAATATAAAAATCTTCAAAGTGGTAATTATTTGTCATTGTTAATATTGTAGAGTATTGGCGGGACCTTTTGCTACTATGAATTTAGGAGATCTTGGAGCAGAAGTTATAAAAGTGGAAAGACCAGGTAAAGCTATCACTCCCTTTAAAACATAGAAACTAATACAGTTTTTTCTTTTTTAAAGATTTTATTAAGTAATCTCTGAACCCAACGTGGGGCTTGAACTCACAGCCCTGAGATCAAGAGTCACATGCTCTCCTGACTGAGCCGTCCTGGTGCCCCAAACTAATACAGGTTTTTTTTTTTTTTAAGGTTTTATTTATTTATTTGAGAGAGAGAATGAGATAGAGAGAGCATGAGAGGGGGGAGGGTCAGAGGGAGAAGCAGACTCCCTGCTGAGCAGGGAGCCCGATGCGGGACTCGATCCAGGGACTCCAGGATCATGACCTGAGCTGAAGGCAGTGGCTTAACCAACTGAGCCACCCAAACTAATATGGTTTTTAACTGTTGTTGTTGTTGTTGTTTTTAATAACCATGTATCTATATATGGGATGAGAGAATTGAAATGAAATGATTATTTTTTCTTCTCCATTGCTTATTTTCCTCTGAACCTAGACTAATGATTTCTTCTTACTTTTTATAAGCTCCCAGGGCTAAGGCTTCAGCCAGGCCCTTCACACGTACCTGAAAGCCTCCAGTAGAGACTGAAATGCACCATGTAGTAACAGTGATGGTAACGCTTATTATAGTATCAGGCACAGGTCTCAGCACTTTGCCTGTATTAATTTATTTGATCTCTACAATAACCTTATGAGCTGATGCTTTATTATTCCTAGATTATAAGTGAGAAGACAGAGACACAGAGACATAAAGCAATTTGTCCAAAGTCACACAGCTAATAAGGAATATCCATGCACTCAGCTCTGGTCCTGGCCCTCCTTAGCCCCACACAAGCCTTACCATTGAGACTGAGTTTAATAGTTGGCCTGGCCACACTCCCTTGCTGGGGGATGAAGGGAAGGCCAGGAGGAGAGTAAAAGGGAGGAAGCAGGACATAAAAGAAGGAGAGAAGGAAAAGGAATCAGAGTCCTTCTAAAAGTAACCCAGATAGTCCAATATAAAAGTCATTCTTGGGGCGCCTGGATGGCTCAGTCGTTAAGCATCTGCCTTTGGCTCAGGTCATGATCCCAGGGTCCTGGGATCGAGCCCCACATCGGGCTCCCTGCTCGGCGGGAAGCCTGCTTCTCCCCCTCCCACTCCCCCTGCTTCTGTTCCCTCTCGCGCTGTGTCTCTCTCTGTCAAATAAATAAATAAAATCTTAAAAAAAATAAAAGTCATTCTTTTCTGTTTTTAATAAAACAAACGTTTTCTCATTTTATAATTTTAAAGATTTTGTAGGAGAAGCATTGAAGCTGAGATTAGTTCTTTGTTTTTGTTTTTCATCTCATATCTTTCCCATTTTTTCTTTCCCCTTTGTCCACCAAATAAATCTATTCTGTGTACACAATTCTCACTTTTATTTGGTACCTTCTCAGTATTTTGGTGTTTAGCTCATGCTGTTATTGAAAGTTGTTTAAACCAGTGTTATGTATGCTCTTTCTCTCCTACAAGCACTTAAAGGGCAGAGTCCATGTTCTCAAATCCTCCACATCATCCTATAAAGAGCTTGTTGTGGAGGGTTTTGAAACTTAGCATTATTATTTATTCTTCAAGTTGGATCCTTATGGATATGGAACAGAATTACCAAATCAGTGAAAATGGTCTAGCCTTGAATAATGTGAGTATATCTGCAAGACTCATAAAAGATGAGTTTATAATTACATCACCTTATTAATCTCCCATAAGTAATTAAACACTATAAAGTAGAATACTTGGTGTAGAAGATTCAACTTTCTGCTAAACAGATTTCTTAGGAGGCCAAAGCAATTAGCAGAAATTTCTCTGATCAGCATGGGGAATATTCTATATTATTATATTGTGTTTATTTGACCCTATTTTTATCAGGCTCCAAGTGGTAGAAGAGCCTGGCGAATCCTGCTTTCCAGATAAAATGAATGCTTCATTTACCTAGTCAGTGATGTTTATCGCTTTTGGTTGTTGTGGGATACATGCTGAATAATGTTTACTTTCTAGCTGAATACCTTTTTTTTTCTTTTCCAGGTTTCATAAAACTTTAATTTCCATGTTATTATGCTAATTCAACACCACAGCTCTTTCTAATTTCAGCCATTGGGTCTTTCAATCCTAGACGGAGCATCCGATCTAAGTTCTCTTGCTATTTCAGTTAATCACTAGTCTAAATATTTGTATTTATATTAATTTTAGAGATCATTATTCCCTATTTATGTAGGCCTTATTTCTCCTTTGTACTTTTTCATTTCTTCAGTAGGGGGTACCTTCCTTTGTCTAGGCCTTTACATCCCATAATCATACACTTGGTATCAAGCTTTGGTCCTAGCAGGTCGTTGTTCATTGTTTTTTTCCTGATTGCTCTCTTTCCCTTAACCCTTCTGCATGATGCATTTTAATGTTTATGTTATGTGTTTAACTGTTTTGGATTTTTTTTTTTTTAAAGATTTTATTTATTTGAGAGAGAGAATGAGATAGAGAGAGCATGAGAGGGGGGAGGGTCAGAGGGAGAAGCAGACTCCCTGATGAGCAGGGAACCCGATGCGGGACTAGATCCCGGGACTCCAGGATCATGACCTGAGCCGAAGGCAGTCGCTTAACCAACTGAGCCACCCAGGCGCCCAACTGTTTTGGATTTTTGAGATAGTTATTCAACACAGATCTGAGGAAAAAGTGACTTGGCAGGATTTTCAAAGTTCAGGAGAGAACTAGTCTTTTTTCATGTCCACTTTTCCAGTTCGTCCATCTGTTCCTTCTCTTCTCTTCTCTTTTCTTCTTTTCTCTCTCTCTCTCTTTCTTTCTTAAAGATTTTATTTATTTAGTTGCGCGTGAGAGAGCATAGCAGGGGGAGAGGCAGAGGGAGAGGGAAAAGCAGTTTCCCCGCTGAGCAGGGAGCTGGATGCAGGGCTTGATCCCGGGACCCTAAGATCATGACCTGAGCCGAAGGCAGACGGTTAACCGACTGAGCCACCCAGGTACCCCTCCAGGTCTTTAATTAAGTAAAATTTGGTTATAGTTTTCTGACTTGGGACTATTCTTATTTTTGTAATCAAAGAGCACATAAATTTTCTTTTTCTTTGTTCTGTAGTAACCTAGGGAGGGCAGCAAATGATGTTGCTGGTACTCATGGATTGTGCCCCGTAGGCAGGGATATGAGGGCAGGGGTGTGGTCTTTTGTTCACTGCTGTGTCTGCTCTGCCTAGAGCCCTGTCTGTAACATAGTAGGTGCCCAATAAATATTTGCTGAATGGATTGAATGTGTTGAAATATTGCAGTCTGAAATTTTATATGAAATCTCCAGACTTTGAAATCATGGCAGCTAGTTAAAAACTTTAAATTGTGTGTGGGTCAAATAAAACATCTCTCAACTGCCAGTGTTCCCAGTTTGTGACCTTTAGTCTTTCTTTCTTTCTTTCTTTTTTGTTTCCTAGGCAAAGAACTTTATTAACCTTGTTTCAGACTTTATTCCCAGGCTTCTTCAGCTTAATTAGCTGCAAAGAATGAATTGTGTATAAGCAAAAACTGAAGAGAGCTGCAGTGTCCAAGGGGCTTGGGCTTAAAAATATTAGAGATCTAGATTTTATCAGATCCATGAATAAAATTTTAAAAAGCAGTCATAATATAAAATAGCAGCTCCCAGTAACTTCTTCAAGTTTTATCTTCTTCAGAAGTTGACTCAATTCCGTTTGCTTCATTCTTGGAAGCTTCATCAAAATTCTCCACAAGATCTGGAACTTCATCATCATCATCCTCTCCAATAGCAAATGGTGCTTTTCCATCCACAGATTGTGTGGGCAGAGCTTCAGCCAGTCTTCTTAAACTACTCAGACTGTCTGCACCAAGTTGGTTTAAGATCCTGGGTAGCGTTTCCGTCAGCTGCTTTGTCCCAGCATGGCCTGGAATGGTGGAAGTGTTCGCTGCCAGCGATGCCTGAACTTTGGGGTGGTTAGAGGGGATCACTGTTTCTTGGTTTGTGAACATACTTCTTCAATACCAGAGATATTGTTTACACCTAACTTCTTCAAGGAGAACTGAAGTTTTTTATCATCTGCTGTAGCTGTTCTATGAACCACCTTCTTTCGGCGAGCAGTTCCTTTCCCACCAATGTGCACTTGTGTTTGCAGTTTGGCAAGTTTCTCCTGGTTCATGATAGTTTCTTTCATCTTGTTGGAGCAGAAATGGGACTGCATGGGGGAATAGAGTTGGCGCTCAGGGGGTCTCGAGTGGACCAGCTGAGATTAGGTGCACACACACGGGGACGCAAGATGGCAGCTCTTTAGTCTTTATTTCTTGTCACGTGTCATCCATGCTGATTCTTTCCAGAGGCCACTGATCCTCTCTAAAGCCCTGGGTAGGAAAGCCATGTAGGCCTCCAATTAAGATTCCTGACATTATCTCCACCTGAGAGATGAATGTAAACATATAAAATTATCTAATTGTAGCCCTACCTTGATGTTGCTTTATTTAAAAAAAAAATTAATGTATTGGAAGCTTCAAAAAAATGGAAGTAGCTGGACTTTCTCTTGATTCTGACAGGTGCTGTCTGATCCTGAAGATCCAGATTCATACCTACCTTTTCGTTGAAGCCTCTTCTTACTTGTTTATTACTGGAAGATTGCCTTTCTGGGATCTTGTAGCTCATTTTTTACCCTGATGTTTTGGGCATGCCATTCCATTTGATGCTTACCATTGATTGCTTTGTTTTGTTACTGGTTCATTTCCAGTTAGAACTAATGCTTCTTCTTCTTTTTTCTTTTTTTTTTAAAGATTTTATTTATTTATTTGAGAGAGAGAGAGTGAGAGAGCATGAGTGGGGGGCGGGGGGCGGCGCAGAGGGAGAGGGAGAAACAGACTCTCTGCTGAGCAGGGAGCCTGATGCAGGACTCCATCCCAGGACCCTGGGATCATGACCTGAGCTGAAAGCAGATGCTTAACCAACTGAGCCACCCAGGCACCGCTAGAACTAATTCTTCTTTTCTCCTCTAGCCTGTGTCCTCTCTTTTCTCTTGTGAGGTTGTTTTTTTGTTTTTGTTTTTGTTTTTTTTTAATAAATGAGTCTATTCTTTGGCCTCTTGTTTTGTTTTCCAAAAGGCTGTGTCTGTTTTTCTTGATCAGTTTCAGTGGTAAAGTCTAATGGGCTAATAGATTAATTATATTATTTAGATGAGATTAGAATTTAAACTCTAACTCATATTCACAAGTAGTCTCTTCTTGGGGGCTAGTGATAAATACTTTAATTGTAATTACTTATATAGTGATTAGTTTCTAATATCAATATTTAATCAGACCTTATAAAATCCTTAAAAGATACTGTTTCGTGCCATTTAATCATTGATTGATTTTCTGAGCTCTGTCTACATTGTCAGTTGCTTTTTGTGCAAAGGAAAATTTTTCTGTAACTCTATAGTGTTATCTTTGAATCTAATACAAATATATCCCTTGAAGTAGATGTTCAGAAAAAAACACCCTATATTTGATGTTTTTAAACTTTTACTTTGAAGCAAGACCTAGTTGACTAAAATTTTATTCTAGAATACTATTTGAAATTAAATGAACCTGCTATTCGGAAACTTATGTTGCCGTTTATGATTTGTTGCTATAACACACAATTTTTTCCCAATTGTACTGAGAAATAATTAACATAAATCACTGTGTAAGTTTGAGGCAAATGACATGATGGTTTGATTTACATACATTGTTACCACAATAGGTTCAGCTAACATCCATCTTCTCATGTAGATACAGTAAAAAGAAAAGAAAGAAGAAAAGAAAAAAGGAAAAAATATTCTTCTTGTGATGAGATCTATTAGGATTTACTCTCTTAACAAATTTCCTATATAACATACAGCAGTGTTAGCTGTAGTCATCATGCTGTACATTACATCCCTAGTATTTAATTTACTTTTTGACTGGCAGTTTTTACCTTTTGACCACCTTCCTCCAATTCCCTTTGCCCCCACCCTCCACCTCTGGTAACCACAAGTCTGATCTCTTATTCTATGAGTTTGGTTTTTTTAAAAATTCCACATATAAGTGAGATCATACAATATTTGTATTTGTCTGACTTATTTCATTTAATAATGCTTTCACGGTCCATCCATGTTGTCACAAATGGTAGGACTTCCTCAATTTTTTATGGCTTAACAGTGTTCCATTGTGTATATATACTACAGCTTTATCCGTGCATCCATCAATGGACACAGGTGATTTCGTATTTGGCTATTGTAAATAATGCTGCTATGAACATGGGGTGCATATCTTTTTGAGTTAGTGTTTTTGTTTCCTTTGGATATATTCCTAGAAGTGGAATTGCTGGATCATATTGTAGTTCTCTTTTTAATTTTTTTTGGATCCTTCATACTGTTTTCCACAGTGGCTGTACGAATTTACATTCCTACCAGAAGTGCACGAGGGGTCCCCTTTCTCCACATCCTCACCAACATTTCTTTTGTTAGCTCTTGTCTTTTTGACAATGGCCATTCTAACAGATGTGAGGTGATTATCTCATTGTGGTTTTAATTTGCATTTCCCTAATGACTAGTGGATGTCAAGCTTCTTTTTCTTTACCTGATGGCCTTTTGTCTATTTTCTTTGGAGAAATATCTTTTTGGGTCCTTTGCCCATTTTTTGATTGGGTTATTTGTTTTTTTATTTGAGTTGTGTGAGTTCTTTGTATGCTTTGGGTATTAACCTGTTATCAGCTATAGGGTTTGCAAATATTTTTTCCCATTCTGTAGGTTGTCTTTTCACTTTGTTGATGGTTTCCTTTGTGCAGAAGCTTCTCAGTTTGATGTAGTTCCACTTGTTTTTTTTTAATTTTTATGTTTTAAAAGATTTTATTTATTTATTTGACAGAGAGAGACACACTGAGAGAGGGAACACAAGCAGAAGGATGGGAGAGGGAGAAGCAGGCTTCCCGCCGAGCAGGGAGCCCGATGTGGGGCTTGATCCCAGGATTCTGGGATCATGACCTGAGCTGAAGGCAGACACTTAATGACTGAGCCACCCAGGCGCCCCTCCACATGTTTATTTTTTATTTTATTGCTTGTGCTTTTAGTGTCAAGTCCAGAAGAATCATTACCAAGACCCATGTCAAGGAACTTTGTTCCTATGTTTTCTTTTAGGAATTTCATGGTTTTAAGTCTTATGTCTAAGTCTTTAATCCTTTTTGAGTTAATTTTTGTGAGTGATAAATGGTGTAAGATATGGGTTTAGTTTCATTCTTTTACATATGAGTATCCAATTATCCCAGCACCATTTGTTGAGAAGACTTGTCTTTTCTCCTTTGAGTGTTCTTGGTTCCCTTGTCATACATTAGTTGGCCATATATGCTTGGGTTTATTTCTGGGATTTCACAGAAACTTAAAGATTTATTTATTTATGATGCCATTTTATTATAAAATCTCACTTGCCATTATTCTGGTTTAAATAATATTTAACAAAAATCTTTTGCAGACTCAGCATTTCTTTGCACATTTAATGCCAAGAAACATAGAAAGAGCTGACCTAAACTGCCAAAGCTTTTTACTTTTTGACCTAAACTGCTGAAGATTTTTACTTTTTGCTTGCCAAAAACTGAGAGTAGTTTTTTTCTTTTAAATTTGACATTTATTAAATCTAAAGACTGCTAATAGGATATTTCTTTCTGGATATTGACTTTCAGGGATGGATTCTAGTAAAGATGATATGGTAGGACTTAGTGAATAACATGAGCAGGTAGAGTTTGGACAGTTCCAACAAGTTCTTATGGTCCCTCTAAATTGCAAATTCCACTGAATTTTTTGTTTAGGCAACTGTGAATGTATATGATGGGTGAACGTTGGTTTGGATGTCTCATGATGTTTAAGAGTTAAAAATTAATAGCTCATACTATTATTTTCAGGAGCTGGTGATGATACACGAACTTGGGGGCCACCTTTTGTGGGGACAGAAAGTACTTATTTTCTCAGTGTTAATCGAAATAAAAAAGTAAGAATATAATTTCTTTCTTTGTTTTTTTTTGTGTAATTCTCTTGTAATAACAAAACTTTTGATATCATCTTGGCTCATTCATTTCTATCCTTTTTTGTGTATATAATATTTAAAATAAGGTGAAATTTTATTCATTCACCAGGTACCAAATAGAAACAAGAGAGCTTTTTACTAATCTTCCTTCTCTACTAACTTAAAATATTTCAAGAGAATTTCTAATTGTTTATAATGGAAATGATTTTATTAAAGAAAGTAATTATTTGATTCTTTACATTTTATTCTTTTGGAGATCACTAATTGCCTAACACTTGGTATTATTTGAAAAATTTTTACTGTTATCCTTGGTATCATCCTAATATAGTTACATTGCAAATAAAATCAGTAAAGATAATTTAAATGTTTCTTCATGAGGAAAATACACTTGCTTTAAGAGGAGAACATATGATATGAATGGCTCCCTTACTGAACTGTCAGTAATATGAAAACCTTTATGACACTATTTTAATATATATATTTTAATTTTTAGAGTATAGCTGTTAATATCAAGGATCCAAAAGGGGTGAGAATCATCAAAGAGGTACAGTATGCTCTATGGAAGACATCTTAACACCTGGGTTGTAACTGGGGTTTTGAACATCAGAGTAAAAGATTCTTTGAGTTAATTTTTTTAATTTTTAAAAAAAAATTTTTCTTTTTCCCTTTTTCAACCAACATCTTATCAATCGCTTTTTTAAAAAAATCTTTTTTATTTTTCATTTTTAGAGTCATATTCTATCCCTTCATAGTAGTTAACCTTATTTTTGGTATATATATATATATATATATATAAGTTGTTCTCTCTT
>NC_138380.1:83396671-83405127 GCF_054177405.1 Leptonychotes weddellii
ACACACACACACACACACACAATGGAATATTATGCAGCCATCAACAAAATGAAATGTTGCCATTTGCAACAATGTGGATGGATCTAGAAGGTATTATGCTAAGCGAAATAAGTCAATCAGAGAAAGTCAAGTATCATATGATCTCACGGATATGTGGAATTTGAGAAATAAGGCCGAAGGATCATGGGGGAAGAGAGGAAAAAATGAAACAAGATGAAACCAGAGAGGGAGACAAACCATAAGAGACTCTTAGTCTCAGGAAACAAACTGAGGGCTGCTGGAGGGGAGGAGGGTGGGAGGGATGGGGTGGCTGGGTGATGGACATTGGGGGGGGTATGTACTATGCTGAAAGCTGTGAATTGTGTAAGACTGATGAATCACAGACCTGTGCCCCTCAATCAAATAATACCTATGTTAATAAAAAATTTTAAAAATACTACCATATGAAGAACAAAGTAAAACCATAAAAAAAGCATTCAGGTGAAAACCAGTCACACAAAATCCTAGACTCTGCCATGTTTGTATTCCAATTTCAAAAACAAAATCTGTAAATTCTGAACTGCTACTTTTTAAAACTTTAGATAAGCAAAAATGGGATATGAAGGGAACACAATGGGAAACAAAGTATAAAAAAGCAATATTCTCCATGCAAAAATACCAAAATGAATACCAAGCATCTGGAGTGAATTTATATTCCAGAGCCGCTAGTTTACAACTATAAAGGGCACCCTAGACCAGGCTTCCAGTATTCCACACAATAGTTTTTAAACCACTGGTATCTCCAGCACTAAACAGGCCCCCTGGAGCAGAGAAAAGCTCCACCAGAAGACAGGAATGCTGTGTTCCGTGAACCACCTGTTATCTCAACAGGAAGTCAAGAGAAGGAATTAAGTTTCAGTCTGCTCTCAGTGAGGAAAATCAGGTGCTCAGGAATCTGGCCAGAGCCCAAATCCTTCAAATGGGACAAATCGAGGGCCCTCACCATCAGCACAACTCTAAAGGGAGTCTTCTAAATAAAGGCCTGCAGGAAAATATGCTCAGAAAAACAACTTGCTAAATAAAAGTGCACCATAATAGTGGCCTTGTGATACAAATTCTTTTGTTCAGTTTACAACAAAGAGGAGGCATAAATACCTAATTACTTTAAATTACAACTTCCAAGTATTTCTTTTAAAGAGAAATAGGGGCACCCAGGTGGCTCAGTCCATTAAGGATCTGACTCTTGATTTCGCTCAGGTCATGATCTCACAGTCGTTAGATTGAGCCAGGCGTCTGGCTCTGTGCTGGACATGGAGCCTGCTTGAGATTCTCTCTCTCCCTCTGCCCCTTCCCCCACCTTGAGTGTGTGCATGCTCTCTAGCTCTCTCAAAAATAATTAATTAAATTTTTAAAAATAAAGAGAAATATAGTTATTCTCATGGAGGCAGTATGGCATAGTGAATAAGGATGAGTTTCAGGACTGAAAAAAACCTGGATTCAAATTATTGCTCTGCAAACTACTAAATCTTCAACAATTTACTTGATCTCCCTGAACCTCCATCTATGTCCTCATCCATAAAATGGCAATATTCACGCTTATCGCATAGATTTCTTATGACGATTTTATTTGATAAGACAACATAAGCAAAGTGCATTTTACGTTGAGAGCTAAATATACTTCATTAATAAATATGCATTAATCAATACACTAATAATATAGTAGCTTACCTTTTCCACAAAATATTGAGAATAACAAGAAGAAAACTGCCTTGAGGTATGTTGAAATGATGAGAATAAATACTCTAAGCATTGCAATTATGTTGTTAGTAACACATAAAAATTGAAAGTTTTTGTACTTGGAAACTTATATTTGTTCATTTTAGAAAAGAAGCTGACAATAATAGAACATGTTTTTTTCTTATAATACTGATGAGGGATAGAAGTAGAAAAATGTTCATCTTTAGCCTGGAAGGCTGACCTATAGCCCGCATAGTTTCTATAAAGATCAAATATGTGCTGGTTGCCACATTCTTAAAGGGTCTCATGACTGCTTGTACATCTCACTGATAGTTCGCATCAGACTGAATGATAAGCACCAGAGAAATCTTGCAAAACTATTTTACAAGTAGAAATTCGAAGAAGACGTTTATGATCTAATACTCCCTGCACGTCCCCTCCCCCTTGAGCACTAAACATATAACCACCAGCTTCATACAGCAAAAAGTACAGCTCTTTCTGCCCATGGGTCCTGTCCCCGTGCTACTTAAATAAACTTATTAAGTTGCACCATTCAGCCTCCCAAGAATTCTTTCTTTCTTGACCATTATACTTGACCATCCTGCAACAATATGAGTCAAAAATTACTCCACCTTTTCATCTTACACTTAACCTTAACTATTTGAATACTGACTATCAGGACTATCAACAAATATTTCTGACAATAAATAGAAAGTTTTAAAGCAGGGAACTAATATTATCAAATGGTATTTTGTAAAGCTTACTCTGCTGGCAATGTGAAGCGTGATTTATTAATAATTTAATAAAGAGCTGAAAAAAATGGTAAGCATATCCATATAGTTCTTTTTAGTTTTATTCTAGCTTTATAATTCCAAAATAACCATGATCAAAATCCAAATTAAAGAGAAAAAAATCTAAGCATGTCAGTTCTATTGTATGTTCAAGTAATGCGGTGAGGAAAATTAAGGAGGTTATGGAAAATCAGAGAGGAACACTTCACATTCATTCATTCTTTCCCTCGCTTTCTTGCTCCTCTCTATTTGTCAATCTCTCTGTCTCTCCCCTCCCACCCACTTGCTCACATTTATTTTAAGGAGCAACCTCGCCATCTTGTGGCTTTTATGAACATTGACTATAAAGTTTGCATTTCCAGACAGAAGCAAAACTGTGAGGAAAACAAACCTTAAAAAGATTTCTTCTTTTAATATCTGCCCTGAATACTAGATGATCTGGCCTTCCCGCTCCTGGCTTCATTCATCTTTCTTATTATGTCCAACTGTGTTTTCTTTTTCTCCTTAACTTCCAAGTGCTTAGAAAGCAGGAGGTCCCACTGGTGCGTTTGCTTTGTGTAACTCCTATGACACCTCCCACGGTGCTCAACACGCTGTCAAAGGTTAACCTTCTGAGGGCCAAACCACCCTTGGACAAACTGGCGAGAAGCTATGAACTCTCCCCACAGAAGAAAATAACTGAACATGTTTCGAATCCCATTCGTGCACCCCTGGTGAAGAGGCAGATCAAGGGCCCTCGGCAAGCAATCACTGCAGGCCCATAGCACCTCCATGAGCAGCATAACACTCCCAAGAGGGATCAGTTCAAGGACAGCTGTGAGGCTTCCAAGCAACCAAGCGCTCCAGCATGAGGCTTTGACCTGATCATAAAAAGAGAAGAGGGAACAAAATAAAGCATCTCTCATCTAGCCTCTATCATTAGCCTCCTGCTTCTGGTCTCCCTCCCTCATGCTTGCCTCTTGTGATCATACTGATCTCCCTAAAATCTAAATCAGAGCATACTACTTTCCTGCCTGGCGCTTTCTACGGGCTCTCTAAGTCACCTAGAGTAAATCCAAACTCTTTATCCTTGTGTCTTAGTCATTGTCTGCTCTCGGGACTAATCTCATCAATTTTCCCACTGCCCTCTACCTTGAGTCCCGCTGGTCTTCTTGCTGTTCTCTGAATACACCCACACCTTCTTTCCAACCTGGAGACTTTGCACTACCTAGAATGTTCTTTCTTCCCATCTTCACATGGCTGGCTACTACTGATTATGTGATCCTATAACACATCCTCCTCAAAGAGGCCTTCCCTAACCACCCAATCTAACAGGTTTCTAGGAACTCCTTAGCATTTTATCATATTTTCATTCTCCCTAAAGCACTTATCACTATCTGATATTTAACTTTTCAGATCAATATATGTCTCTTCTCTAGAATGTTACCTGTGACGGAGGTGTATGTTCTCTGTGATATCTTCAGCACCTACAATAATGTCTACCATTATCTCAGCAAATGTATATTAAACAAATGAATGAATATAAATAAATAAGTTAGGTAAATAGAAATAACACATCTTCTACTGGCTATAAAACAAAGATTAAACTGTACTTCCTCTGGTAATACCTGCAATAACCTCTTTGGGGCTTGGGGGGGCAAGAACAATATGGGAAGGTCCAGGCAATTAAATTTCCCAGGCTCAACCGCTGACATTCCCCAAGAGTCCATATACATCTTTGGCCTCCTCTCTTATTTTCAGTGTTCTCTCTAATGAATTTCATCCTTACCACAGCTCCAAACAAGATACTGGCAACACTCTATCTAGAATAATAATGACTATTTATCAAGTTATTATGTATTAGACACTGGTAGATGTTTGTCCACTAGGTCACTTAATTCACATAAAAAACTTACGAGTTAGGTACCATTATCCCCTTTTTACAGCTATAAAATCTGAAGCTTAGAAAGGTTAAGTGACCTGTCCAAGGCCACACGGATAGGAAGTAGCAGAGCTAAGATTTTAACCCAAGTCTGAATCCTTATACATAAAGATGTTTGTTTGTGTGTGTACAGACATCTCCACCAAAAAAGCCCAAGATACCACAAGCTTAAAGATGCCCTAAACAGAAAGTATCATCTCACCTCAGTGCCCCCAATAGGCCACCTCCAGACTGCTCCTTCTCCCATATGCACTTCACTGAATGAAACTTCACTCACACATCTGCACAATCCAGAAACCTAAGAATCATCCTGGACTCTTTTCTTTCAGTTCCTGCCCATATCCAATTGGTCACGAATTCCTTCTTTGATCTTCTAACTAACTCTCAAATCCATCTAAGCAATAGCTTACTTACTGGTCCCCGCCTCAGTTTATTGTTCACATTGCTACAAAGACCTTTCAAATATGTAATTCTGATCAAGTCATTTCCCTTATTAAATTCTTATTAAGTTGCCCTACAGGATAAAAATTCCTTGGTATGACAGACTGAGTCTTTTGTGACCTGGCCCCTAACTACCCCATCCATCTTACCTCCTGTCACTCCTCCAAAACAACTCATACTTAGTATAGCTGCTCTCCAAATATGCAAGGCTCTTTCATTCCTCTGGGCCTCTGTACGTGCCATTTTACCTGTGGTCCCCACCTCCCCCATCTGTCTAGTAAAGATAATCCCCTTCAAGATACAGACTTAGTCGATAATGTGCTATTATGGACAATAAAGGAGGTTTCAAAGAGGACTACTATCTATCCTGTTAATGAATTCAAAAACAAAACAGGAGTATGTTTAAAGCTAATATCATGCTATTCACTGGATAGGTAATACTACTATTCCAGCAACTACAGAAACTCCAACAATGGATTATTTACCTGAAAGAAGATCAGAAGGCAATAAAATATTTTACAATAAATAAAGTAATCCTTCAAAATACATATAAATACAGTTGACTTTGAGCAAGACAAGTTTGAACCATGCGGGTCCACTTACATGCAGATTTTTTCCAATAAATACAGCATAGTACCATAAATATATTTTCTCTTCCTTATGATTTTCTTAATAAAACTTTCTTTTCTCTAGCTTACTTTATTTAAGAATACAGTATATAAAACATATGGACATACAAAATATGTGCTAATTGATTGTTTATGTTATTGGTAAGGCTTCCAGTCAATAGTAGGCTAGTAGTAGTTAAGTTTTAGGGGCCAAAAGTTATATGCAGATTTTCAACTGCATGGGGGGTCAACACCTCTAACCCCCACATCTTCAAGGTCCACTGAATCTGGACTTTGTTTCTTTCTTTGCTCATTTTCTCATGTATAAAATGTTTCTGAATCTAAAATGATACATTATGAACTACTGATGGATTTTATTTTTAAAAAAATATTTATTTTCTTATCTGTCCACTGGAAAGGCCTAGAACCAAAGACTAACCCAGTGGCAATGAGCATTCCTCTATCCAGACTGTGGTCTCTAAATGCCATTTCCTACTAAATGGCATTCCATGGAGAAATGGTTGATTCCAGCATGGGGCAGGGAACATACAAAATTCACCTAGAATATCTTGTTATACCAGAAATCAAGGAAGCTATCAAAGAATACTGGTCATGTCAAAAAAAAAAAAGGCAGAATCCATACCTGAAAAGGCCCGCAATGGCCAAAGATGAAATCATTTTGAGTATGAATAAAAATAATAGCTGCATCAAATATGTTAAATTCTGAGAATTCATAATGATATTTTTTTAAATCATCAGTCACCCTTGGAGAATAAGAGGGAATAAATTCATTATTATGACAACTGGTATTAAATAAAGGGAAAGAATTTACATGTATCTTGCCTTTACTAATCAAAGCTAATCAAGTAGCTGATGAGAGGATATCCTTTTATAGAAATTTTCCAACCAACGTATGAGGAAGCAATGGCAGAACTAGGATATTATCATTTTGTAATTTCTAATGAATTAATAGATCTAGGCAATCATCATCAATGATTTCTAACATCACAAAGAGAGCAATAGCCAGCCTTTATGTGCCTCCTAGTGGAGCTACACATCACCTCCTATGAAATATTCTTAACAAAAAAAATCAAACCAAAATCTGAGCAAGCCTACAGATGTCAATTTTTAAAGAACAACAACGACAAAATTAAACATTTGGGAATGTAATCAACAAAATTCAAACAACTCAACAAGACAAATAAACTGGTTTTTTAGGTAAATAAGTTACAAGAAAAAAAGAGATTGAGGAGGACCTATATAAATTAAAGATTTAAGAAACATCAGGGCGCCTGGGTGGCTCAGTTGGTTAAGCGACTGCCTTCGGCTCAGGTCATGATCCCAGGGTCCTGGGATCGAGTCCCACATCGGGCTCCCTGCTCTGCGGGGAGCCTGCTTCTCCCTCTCCCACTCCCCCTGCTTGTGTTCCCTCTCTCGCTGTGTCTCTCTCTGTCAAATAAATAAATAAAAATAAAATCTTTAAAAAAAAAAAAAAAGATTTAAGAAACATCAATCAGTTGCAGGGTGCCTGGGTGGCTCAGTCAGTTAAGCATCTGCCTTCGGCTCAGGTCATGATCTCAGGGTCCTCAGCCCACATCAGGCACCCTGCTCAGCTGAGAGTCTGCTTTCTCCCTCTCCCTATCCCTCCTGCCCCCCGCTCATGTGCCCTCTCTCAAATAAATAAAATCTTAAAAAAAAAAAAAAAAGAAACCTATCAATCAGTTGCAATGACTAGACTTCATTTGGATCCCAATTCAAAATAACAAACTATAAAGAGAAAGAGGGAGAGAATCGGGGCAATTTAAACACCAATTGCGTATTTAATGATATTAAGGAATTATACTCATTTTTTTATTTACATGTATTGGGTGTTGTGCTTTAAAAAGAGCCCTTTTCTTTTGGATATATCCTGCAATATTTAGAAATGAAATTATATAAAATCTGAGATTTGCTTTTAAATAATCAGGGGAAGGAGAATATGTGGGATTATAGACAAAATAAGACTGGCCATGAGGTGATCGTACATGTACCTCAAGAACCATTATACTAAAAAAAAAAAAAAAAAGAACCATTATACTACTCTCTCTACTTTCATGTAACTACATTAAATGTCAAAAAAATAAATTTTTAATGATATGAAAATTTCACTTTGTACATCTAAAAGTACACCAAGGAATATTAAAGCTGAATGGGTCTGGGGCAAAAATTCTGGCTTTACAGATGTGAAAACTGAGGCCCACAGAAGTCAAGTGACTTATCCAAAGTCACAAAGCCAATCATTAGCAAAACTAGAACGAACACTCAAGATTTCAGTTTCCCGATCAGGTTCTCCTTCATCTGAACAGGGGGGTTTTATTCTATTGAAGAATCTTCTTAGCCACTTTCTATTTTAGACAATTATTTCAAGAATAATAGCTGACATGTACAGAGCACATGATATGTGCTGGGAACCGTGCTGGAGCTTTGTGTCACGTCATCACAGTGCCACAAAAAGTACATGAGGTACTTGAATTACTATTGAGAAAAATGAAATTAGGAGAGACTAAGTGCCTCACCCAAGGTCACACAGCTACTCACCATGATTCTGTAAGTCATCACCAAACTGTGGACACTCATTACTGTGTAACCACTTTTCCAAAACATTGCCATGAATATAAACAGTTCATACATTGTTCCAAGACCAAAAATATTATATATTTTTTTAAGATTTTATTTATTTATTTGACAGAGAGAGACACAGCGAGAGAGGGAACACAAGCAGGTGGAGTGGGAGAGGGAGAATCAGGCTTCCCGCCAAGCAGGGAGCCCGATGCGGGGCTCGATCCCAGGACCCTGGGATCATGACATGAGCTGAAGGCAGATGCTTAACGACTGAGCAATCCAGGCGCCCCAAAAATGTGACATTATTAATCATTAGGTTTGCTGTCTCAATAACCTTTGAAATTAGATCCTTCAACTCTCTATCACAGAGAGAGGCAG
>NC_138380.1:83405227-83429974 GCF_054177405.1 Leptonychotes weddellii
AAAATAAAATAAAATATAATACTAATAAGCATGAGTTCCTAGTCAGAAAGGGTAAGTAAATCTGTAAGTTAAGCAGTATTCTGCCATGCAGCAAAAGCATACTAAGAAAATACAAAATAAAAAAAAGTTTGCACTGATGATATCTGTCTTTACCACAGAATTACCACTTTGTTCTACAATATACAATTTGATGATGTTAATACATAAAAGTGTGTTTGTTTAAAAATTGTTCCTTATGCATAGGTTTCATTTTCCCCAACTAGTTAACATAACAGTAAGCACTTAATGAACATCTGTCACCTGACTGTGCATATTTTTGTATTTTACAGTATTTCATGCATGCCTATGATATTCTTCACATAAACTATCAAAATAAATGTTTTTATAGGACTGACAGGAGTTAGGGATAATTGGGTATCAAGATACTGTCTTGTCTATAATATACACAATGATTTTTATGGAAAAGTTAATACTTTTCAATACTTCTATCATCAAACTGGAATCTACAATTCAAAGACTTTCATGATCATGTCAATATATCCTGCTAAAAAGGACTTTAACTATACACACACACACACAAAATTATCCTAAATCTCAGAAGACTTATTCAAGTACAGAAGGAAAAACACTATTATAAACCAAACTTATATAATGAAAATAAATTGTAGAATTTGTCCTCAAATCAAGAATTCAAATATAGGAACGCCTGGGTGGCTCAGTCGGTTAAGTGCCTGCCTTCAGCTCAGGTCATGATCCCAGGGTCCTGGGATCAAGCCCCGCATTGGGCTCCCTGCTCAGTGGGGAGTCTGCTTCTCCCTCTGCCTGCCGTTCCCCCTGCTTGTGCGTGCTCTCTCTCTGTGATAAATAAATAAAATCTTTTAAAAAAATTAAAAAAAAAGAATTCAAATATATTTTCATGGGATCTAGTCTAAAGAAATTATATTAGCAGTTATATCTATATCCCAAGAGTCAATTTTCTATAAGCAAATGCAGCTAACATTCTGATAAATGCCCCATAAAATCATTAAACAATAATAGAATTACTATTGCTATGTATTTTTCATTTTCAGGTATAAAATCAAATTTTAAATGTCAGAAATATAAAACATACTCTGCGAGTAGAAAAGAAAATAAAAATTCAGCCAGACTCTCACATAAAACCAATTCCCTATAGCTAGATTCCCACACCCCAAATAGCAGCACTACGTCAGACTATGAAAGAACATTCTAGGCAAAGAACATAAAAATGTTCAGTACTGACCTCTTTTGAGAGACTAAACATCATCTCAAATCAAATCCAGATAAATGGGTAACTCAACTGAGTAACAAATTAGCAAGAATCACCTTTAGCCTTCTTTCATTGCCAAGAGAAAAATACTCAATTAAGTACAGTCTACATCTTTATTTAATAGAGGTCAATGAAACAACAGGATAACAGTAACCCAAAGAAGAAAGATGTCAAATAAAATCCAGTAATCCTTGAACTGCCCAAAGTTGGGAGCAATTAAAGTCTTTCCAAAAGTGCAGACTTCTAGGTAAGCAATGTTGCCTAAACAAGGAAATATATATATGTGTATACAACAAATCCAAAAGCAGGGAAATAACAAGAAATCAGGATAAATAGTATATAACATGTAATGGCACTGGTGAAAATAATTATTTGTAGAATAAACTGAAGGAAGCTTTAAAAGGTTTACAGTTAATAGCACATCTAGTGCTCAGACCTTGTTTTTTAAAAATACCATTCTCCACTCAATGGAACCAGGGCTCCTTGGAGAAAGGGTCGATTCCAGGATGAGGACAGGGAAGGAAGGGGGACATAAAACAGGATAAACCTAGAACATCTCATGCCATAAATTTAGGAAGTGCTCAAAGAATAGTGAGGACATATCAAAAGGACACAGGGGACATCCTGAAGGTATTCCCACTGGCCAAATCTGGGGCAATCTGAGCACCAAAATAAATAACAATAAAGGATTGGAACCGATTGAATAAAATATGAATTCAAGAGTTAGCACTGATATAAATAAAGGAAAGGGAAAGCTCTTCCCTGTTGTAGAAAGGGACACTTTTATTACTCTTATTGGGTTCATAAAAAAATGTAGATAGATGATGGATTATTAGATAGATAGATAGATAGATAGATAGATAGATGATAGATAGGTAGATAGATAGATAGATAGATAGATAGATAGATAGATAGATGATAGATAGATAGGTAGATAGATAGAGGCAGAAAGAAGGTTCAAGCAAAAGTATTTGTATATTCAAGTCCATGAGATAATAAACTATAAGTAATGAGTTCTAACACACACCTGAACACCATTTAACGTGCCCCTGTGCTTGAGGAAGAAGAGGAAGATAAAGAGGAAGAGGAGGAGGGGAAGGCAGCAACAGCGAAGAAAGAATAGCTACCATTTCCTGAACACTTCCTTGTAATAACCCTATACTAACCTTATAATAACCCTTTTTTATAACCCTAAAGTTTACAGATGAGATAATTGCACTTGGAAAGGGTAAATAACTTATCCAAATCCACATAAGCAGTAAGTGACAGAGCCAACATTTCAACCAGTCTACTGTATAGGGGACAAGCCCCCTGCTCTTTTTGCCCTGCTTTGATCCGAGCAGTTCAGCTTTATTTGTGTTAGGCTTCTCTATAAGATATTTGAGGAAAAGGCTAAGTAGCTTTAAAACACTGTATTACACTATTCTCCCTCACAATGCTCCTAGATATCTCCCTGAAGCTTCAATGAGAGGATCACTTGTGAAGACACAAGACCGAGGCTATAAAGAGGTCAGGACCAGCTAAGACCAGTGCCTTGAAGCAAAACTTCAGGAAGGAAAAGAACACCCACCACAGTGCTCAAACCCAAAATAGGAACCCGGATAGTCATTTCATTTCTAGTAAATCAGTTACAACATTTTTTTCCATTAATGTTGATTTGATAAGTATCTACTGAATATCTACGATGTAAATGTTACTTACAAGAAAATCAGTAGCATTTAAGAAAAACCACTGGTGTCCAGTAATGACAGAATCCAACTCTATGTAGCTTCCCCTTTTGCTAAGCATAGTTTCTAATGCATCCATGGTTGGGCATATGCTAGAAGGGGTGGAGGTGGAGGAAAATGAGAAGTACAGTCAGTGGGGAATGTCTTACTTAATTGGTACTATCATGGTGACCTAGGCTTGGCAGGGGTTAAAAGCCTACTGGTTTCATAGAGCACTTCAATGGCTTCTTCAAAGACCTCCCCTACTCCATCAGTGGGAGTCTCTCACCTCCAGGGTCTCTTTACACTGGAGAATCTCTCTTTCCCAGCTAATCACGTATGTTCCCCCCTCAGCCACAGACATCATTAGTACACCACCAGCTTCCTTCTGCCCTCTTGGACAGGATCTAAAGCAGTCACACAGTGTTTTTCTCTTTCTCACTCTGATCCACAGGAAATATTGGCAAGACCACAGCAGCTCCCAAACCACAGCCCTCCAGACATCCTCTGTCTCCCTAAATATCTCAGGCATGAATCACATATCAATCCACTTATCTACCCGGCTCAAAGGAACAAACACTAAATCCTCCCAGAGGTCCCAATAAAGGTCCTTTCTTTTGGTTTAAGATTATAAATTTGCAGGACTATTTCTTTGGAAACTATAAGTGTTGGATTAAAATTTTTTTAATTTAAAAATGAGTATGGAATTGCACCAAAATCATACATAGTTATCTCAGGGTGGTGGCATTGTAACTCATAATTATGTCCTTTTTTGTAGTCCTCTATTTTCAGAATTTCCCACAATAAACATTTATCCCTTTTGTGACTGACAAAAAGCAGTAACAGATATTTTAACTAAAGAAAAACATAGATAATGTAAATATCTGGTTTATTCTATAATTAGATGTCTAATGAACAATAGTTTTAAAGTATACTTCCCAATATTAAAGGAAAGCTGCTTTTCTTTTTCCTAAGTGCATGGCAAATGTCAAGAGGAGCTCTAACTATACTCATCTATGGTATCTCCACCAATGGTAAAGACTCTGACTCAAAAAAAAAAAAAAATTGCCCAGTTACTGTATTCCCACTATAAAACTATGGTTTATGTCAATAAACTTAACTTCCTCATTGTCTGAACTAAACTCACATTAAGATGAATTACATTTTCTTTCAAGAATCCAAACAAGGGCAAAGGAAGATGATTCCAAACATTTTGTGTCAGGGGGAGTCGGCCTAGGTTCAACATTTTTCTGTGGATAATCCAAAAATAAATAATTTAGAATTTACCATGCTAAAATTATTTTGTAGGAAATAGGTATTTCTATTTATTTATGGAACTGTGCCAGGAATAGAAAACTTCCCAAATTATATGAGAAATCACTGCATAAAAAGTATCCTCTGTTGCAGCCCTCAGTTAAATGTCCTTGATGAAGTGATTAGAGACTTTCAGATTTTGTCATCTCCACATGCAACTTCAATTAAGCAGTTCGTTCCTCCATCATCACTCAGGGACTATCACTTGGCCTGATGGTCCGATAGCCTGAAAGTACTTGGTAACAGACTTATCACAAAGTTGTGAACCAATGCCAAGTTTCCTCCTGATACAGTCAAGTTCCAAAGCCAGCTTTATGCTTTTAATTAATACTATCTTTGCACCAGATGTAAATAAATATCTGGAACACTCTGGGAATATCATTAGACCCAGATGAAGTATCAGGGTTCTTCTAACTTCTGAGTTAACATGGCAACAGCCAGGCCACTTTGCTTTCTTTCAACATCCCATCAAAATACCTATGGAGAGATATAGTAAAGATCAAAACTGGGGGGGCAGGGTAGAGAGGGGGAGGAAGAAAGAAAGAAAAACTTTGAAGGGAAGATAACATCACCGACAATGTTTAGTGGAGAATTTCCACTAAAAGCATCATTGCAAAGGATTAAGAAGCACATTCTTGAGTGATACATCATATGCATACTATTCTGAACCAGAACCATACAGACCACCTTCAAATAAATAGGAAAAAAAGAAAGGGTTTTTTTTCCCCACATGTTCCTATGCTAATGAAAACCAGCCAGAGATTAGGGTAGACTTCCTTATCTTTACAAGGTCCTAATTAATTAATTGATACTTTTTATGAGGCAGTGAACAGAAGATTAAGAATTCTAAGGAAAAAAGTTTGGTCAAAGGGATTTTTTTAATAAGGTCCCTTTTCATTTCTACATTAAGTTATTATCTGCAATGGTTTCTTTCAGTCCTTTGCAGATAAGGACTTTTTTTTACTTTTGTTTTCTTGTGTCTGCTTGATGTTTGCTTTACACATGCAAACATCAGTCACCACCCCCACAACCAGCACGCCCGGTGTGGAGAGGTTCAGCCATGGAAAGTCTCCACACACATGGACTGCTCCCTGCCTCTCAAAGAGACAAGGTGACCTGATATTTATACTTGTGATGACTGATCATCCAATGACAATTAATGAGTGATATCCTATTACAAACCTTCTTTTCTCATGGAGCACTGGGAGCCAGGCTTCCTCTATTCTGTAATAGAAATATTACTACCACAAAGTAGTACTTGTGCATAGTTCCCTGAACAGTAAAATAAGCATCTCTTGCTTTCATCCCTTTCTTTTAAATTGTGTGAACCATCCTCTTGGAATGAAACTCCCTAACCATGCATGACTAGTGCTAGTGACAGGTTTTCAAGGCCATCTTTTTCCAGAAGGATTATCACATAGCAAGTGGCCAAATATCTCTGTCCACATACAAGATTTTCCAAGAGTACCATGGCACAGTCAGTAATTCTAGAATCTATAAACTGCATTAAAAAAAAAAAAGAAAGGGGCACCTGGGTGGCTCAGATGGTTAAGCGTCTGCCTTTGGCTGAGGTCATGATCCCAGGGTCCTGGGATCGAGCCCTGCATCAGGCTCCGCATCGGGCTCCCTGCTCAACGGGGAGCCTGCTTCTCCCTCTCCCTCTACTGTCCCCCCTGCTTGTGCTCTCTCCCTCTCTCCATCAAATGAATGAATGAATGAATGAATGAATGAATAAATAAATAAAATTTTTTTTTTAAAGATTTTATTTATTTATTTGACAGAGAGAGACACAGCAAGAGAGGGAACACCAGCAGGGGGAGTGGGAGAAGGAGAAGCAGGCTTCCCTCTGAGCAGGGAGCCCAATGTGGGGCTCGATCCCCATGACCTGAGCCGAAGGCAGATGCTTAACGACTGAGCCACCCAGGCACCCCGATAAATAAAATTTTTAAAAAAAGAAAGATATCCAGAACCAGAATTTGGGTCCTCCATCAGTCCCATTCACTTTTCTATTTCTATAACCATTCAAATTCCTACAAATTTCCAGTACAAAAGAGAGGAGAAATTGCATAATGGTTGGTAGATAGACAGGATACCAGGATGCTTTGATACCTAAGCAAAAGCATTGTAAGCAGAAGTGAAGACAAGAGTATTTCTGGAAGGAATTCAGGGTTGGGAAGTTGGCTGGGGATGGGGTGGGAAGGGACTTCACATGATATCTGTGGCCCTAGCTTCATCGTAGTATCAGGCAATAAAAGCAAGAGACTAAAAACCTCAGCGCAGCAAACCTCTAGCTAAATTCAGATATGGATTCTATGAACAATCAGCCATGCGATCTAGTGTTGAGAACAGAGAGACACCAGCATCCAAGTGGAGAGAGTAGAAGAGAACACTCCACCAGCAACATCCTTGCATGTGGCCTCCCAGTGCCCTGTTATCCTTCCTTCCTCCTTGCAGAAAGAGGGTACAGGGGCGCCTGGGTGGCTCAGTCGTTAAGCGTCTGCCTTCCGCTCGGGTCATGATCCCAGGGTCCTGGGATCGAGCCCCACATCGGGCTCTCTGCTCCGCGGGAAACCTGCTTCTCTCTCTCCCACTCCCCCTGCTTGTGTTCCTGCTCTCTCTATCTCTCTGTGTCAAATAAATAAATAAATCTTAAAAAAAAAAAGAAAGAAAGAAAGAGGGTACAGATAAATTATAACACCCTTCTGAAACAAGTTTAGCCAGCTTGTCCCTTCATGCTTCCTTTTTTATTTAAGTACAATTGACATACAATGTTATATTAGTTTCAGGTGTGCAACAGAGTGATTTAACAATTCTGTACATTCCTCAGTGCTCACCAGGACAAGTGTAGTCACCATCTGTCAGCATGCAACGTAATTACAATATTTTTGACGATGTTCCCTATGCTGTGCTTTTCATTCCTGTGAGTTATGTATTTTATAACTGGAAGTTTGTACCTCTGAATCTTTTTTACCTGTTTCGCCCATCTCCCACCCACCTCCCTTCATGCTTTCTTGCAAGCTATCTATGTATCTGCACCAAGAAAAGAAAAATGAAAAAAATTTTTAAACAGTTTTGTTTCCCAAAACAAGTAAAGAAAGTAGAACAGGGCTTTCCTATGGATGGAAATTGTCAGTAAATTTCACTTTTGATCCAGTATCTCTGTCCTACTAAAGATAATTATAACCAGCTCTTTCCTAAAAGGTCTGGGCTGTGGGTTGCGGTCACCTACCTCCACTTACTAATGGAGGAACACCCGTTCCAAAATCCAGAGCCATTCAAAACACAAATGTTCCAAACCCTCAGCTATCTCTAAATATTATTTGCATTTGATAAGAAATAAATGACAAACAAAACTTTTTGACTAGCTCTTGTCTGTTGGTATCCTAAAAGTTCTGCATCATTGTGGTTAAAAATATCAATGTATAATATAGCTCAGAAAAAGGGAGACATCACTAATTTTGATTGACTCGAAAATATCTGCCCATGCTAGAAACTTTGGGGATCCTTCTCAGTCCTTTACCTCATTCCCCACATCATCAAGGCCTATCAATTTGACATCTGGATTATCTCCTAGATTACACATTCCCTTGTCTCCATACAGCCTTTCCATTTTAAGTCTCAGTGTAGACCTAAGGCATGCCTCATGAAGAACATCACTGTAACCCCAACCTCGGCTCCCAGTCCACAATTCTGACACACAAAGAGGCACAGATCACAACCCTACTTAAAACTGTCCAATGGGTTTCCGGGCACAGATAGTGAGCTCTCCCCATTCTGACAGAAATAACCAAAGAACTACAAAAAATGGGGGAAATCTGTAGCTGTGGCCTCCAAATTATTAGGACCTTCTATTACACACATTTGAAATGGGATTAGTTTGAACATAGGTCTAGAGTGTAGATATGTAACTCACCCCCGTAAGCTTCCTTTCCTCACAGGAAAGCAAGAGTAGAGAGTATGTAGTGATAAAGGCAGAACAGCAAGACTGCCTGGTTCAAAGTCTGGTTCCACTGCTTACTGGCAGGGCAATCCTGGACAAGTTACTGAACTGGCAGAACGATCCTGAACAAGTCACTGAACCGGCAGGGGGATCCTGGACAAGTCACTGAACCAGCAGGGCGATCCTGGACAAGTCACTGAACCGGCAGGGGGATCCTGGACAAGTCCCTGAACCAGCAGGGGGATACTGGCCAAGTCACTGAACCGGCAGGGCAATCCTGGACAAGTCACTGAACCAGCAGGGGGATCCTGGACAAGTGACTTAACCTCATGTGCCTTAGTTTTCTCTCTTAATACATATAAAGTGACTAACAGTACCTAACATTCCTTATGTTCAATAATTGCTATTATTATCCCACTACAGTGTAGAATGCATGAAGGCAGGGATTTTTCTGTTTCATTCACTGCTGAGTTCCCAGGGATAGAAAGGCCTGGAAGGAGGCAGGGCTGTGGGAAAATGTTTGCACCATACCAGTGTTTTCTCTACAGATCTGCCTCAGAATGAAATTTTCAGGAGAAGGCATGTATCTTAGTGGTCAATAACAAAATGGTTCTGTTTGGTTCAAACATTGTTTCATGTTCTCATCAGGCCACTTACTACGTGGATTCAGCCTCAAAAACTTGTAAAAATGGAGTTAATACCTATCCACCTCACAAGGCTATCTTGAGGATTTGGTGAGATAATGTATATAAAAAAGTACTTAGGAGGCGCCTGGGTGGCTCAGTCGTTAAGCATCTGCCTTCGGCTCAGGTCATGATCCCAGAGTCCTGGGATCGAGCCCCACATCAGGCTCTCTGCTCAGCAGGAAGCCTGCTTCTTCCTCTCCCACTCCTCCTGCTTGTGTTCCCTCTCTCGCTGTCTCTCTCTCTGTCAAATAAATAAATAAAATCTTTAAAAAAAAAAAAAGCACTTAGTTGCAGGGCTAAGGCAAGGAAAATAAAATGAACATGTCCTAGTGCCAGAAAGTGATGTTAAAAAAAGGGAGGAGGAAGAGGAAAAGCTAGAGGAGAGGGAGAGACAGGTAGGGAGAGAGAGAGAGCAACAGAGAAGAAAAGACAGGAAAAGATGGAGACACGTCAGAAAGACACAGAATCCAACCTAAAAGTGCAACCCATGGCCAAAGGGGGAGAAAATTTAACAGTTTGTTGTTGTTGTTGTTGTTTGAGATAGAGAGAGAGAGCGCACAGGGGAGGGGAGAGGGAGAGGGAGAAACAGACTCTCCACTGAGCAGGGAGCCCAATTCGGGCTCAGTTCTATGACCCCGGGATCATGACACGAGCCGAAGGCAGCTGCTTAACCGACTGAGCCACCCAGGTGCCTCAAGCTGGAGAAATTTTAGCAGCAAAATAAATAACAAAAGCAACTGAACAACACGTAAGACATATATGCATGAGTCTGTGCTGATATGAATGAGTAAACAAATAAATGAGGAAGAATGGACAAATCTTCCTTTCAGAATGATTACAAGTATCTATAAATACTGCCCCCTCCCCTGGAAGGTACAGCTTAATTCCCCTTTACTTGAGAGTAGGCTGAGCTTAGTGACCAGCTTCCCAAAAATACAGTACGGAAAGGGAAAAGTAGTGAATTTATAGTGGAGAACAACACGGATCTTAACTTTGTACCGACTTCTAACTGTGTAGCAGCAAGCAAGTGTGGAGATAAAACCACAAAGGAGTTTTACTATCACTAATTCCAACAAGAAGTGCTGGAGACATTTAATGCAAACGTCAATAACACCTCACGGCTAACCTCAGGTTTGCTCTAATATAATTTTCATTAAATATAAGTAATACACATACTTAGCTCATTAAGTTAAATAGTATTACAAGATTTATAACAAAAAACCACAATCCTCCATCTCACACTTCCCTAGGCTCGGATCCCGCTACCCAAAGACAACCATTTCCAACTCTTCTAGGTATTTCTTCTAGTATTTACCATAACAGTTTTAAAATGATCTCCATATTACCATGTCTTGAATTTCAACTTCAGACATTAAATATTAGCTTTCTGCTATGGAAGATGTGGATTTCGCAATCTTACATCATGTCCCAGATAGAGTCATATAGCAAATTTTGGTATTTACCTTATTATGGCTATGAAAATATTGTCGGGGCGCCTGGCTGGCTCAGTCCATAAAGCATGTGACTCTACATCTCAGGGTCATGAGTTCAAGCCCCACATTGGGTGTGGAGCCTACTTAAAATAAAAAATACCAAAAAATTACCAAAAAAATGAAAATATTGTCTACTTCTGAGCCACATTATCTTTCTCTTTCTCTGCTTTTCAGTGTGCTTAGTTTTTTAATGTACCTATCCCTAAATCTTTCCCCACTCCCTTTCCAATAGAATTGAACTTCCCATATAATGACCATACACATCAGGCAATCTCTAAGTTCCACTTTTTTTAAAATTGGAGACAATCTACTGGAGTCCAGCCTGGGCCAACTGTTCTCCAGACCTGCTGCAAAGCCTGCTTTCCAGAGCTTTCCTACACCTAGCTCTCTGCTGTTGAATCTCTTGTTTCCCGAATCCCAGGTCTTCCTTCATTACCATTGAATTATTAATTTAATTTTATTATTATTATTATTCCCTTATTTTGGTGGAAAACATGCTTCAGTAGCTTCCAGAGAAAGTATGCAAAGAAGTAAAACTTCTGAATTTGAGTAAAACTTACACATCTGAAAACCTTTATTCTACTCTTAACACTTGATTTGTCTGGGTGTAGAATTCAAGATTGAATACCATTTTGCATTAAAATTTGGAAGGTTTCCTTCTAGTAGATCAAGATAAATAATTGTATTATCTAAATCTTCAAAAAAAATGACTTTTTTTGGTCTACTTGTCCTATCAATTACTCAAAAAGATGTATTAAAATCTTCAACTATAGGGGCGCCTGGGTGGCTCAGTTGGTTGAGGGTCTGCCTTCAGCTCAGGTCATGATCCCAGGGTCCTGGGATCAAGCTCCACATTAAGCCCGAGTTGGGCTCCCTGCTTCTCCCCCTCCGTCTGCCCCTCCCCCTGCTTATGCTCTCTCACTCTCATTCTCTCTCTCAAATAAATAAAATCTTAAAATAAAAATCTTCAATATCTATGAATTTATGTTCTTCCTAAGTTTTGTCAATTCTTATGTATTATGAGGCCATATTATTTGTGGTATGTATCTTTTAGAACTGTCAAACTTCTCATGAATTTATCATTACAAACCATGTGACTCATAAGCCATGAATCCTTATCAAGTACCCTTTATTTTAAGAATGCTTTCTGCTTTAAAATCTATTGTTTAGTATTAACATAGCTTCACCAGCTTTCTTTTAATGTTTACATGCTACATTATTTTCCAGCGTTTTGTTCTCAACTTTTCTGAACTATTTTGTCTTAGATATGTCTCATAAGTGGGGCACCTGGCTGGCTCAGTCAGTAGGGCATGTGACCCTTGATCTTAGGGTCAAGAGTTCAAGCCCCACCTTAGGTGTGAAGCCTACTTTAAAAAATAAAAAAATAAAAAAATTTAAAAGGTATGCCTCATAAGCAATATTTAGTTAAACTGTGGGTATTTTTTAATCTAGTCTGACAATCCTTGATATTGACTGGTAATGTTAATCTATTTATATTTAAAGGAATTGTAGGGGCGCCTAGGTGGCTCAGATGATTAGGTGTCTGCTTGCGGCTCAGGTCATGATCTTAAGGTCCTGGGACTGAGCCCCGCATCAGGCTCCCTGCTCAGTGGGGAGCCTGCTTCTCCATCTCCTTCTATTGCTCCCCGTGCTTGTGCTCTCACTCTCTCTGTCAAATAAATAAATAAAATCTTTTAAAAAAATAAAATAAAAAAATAAAGGAATTGTAGAGCAGCACCAGATCCAAGACAGCAGCCAGCAGGAGGCTGATGAAGGAGCTTGAAGAAATCCGCAAATGTAGAATGAAACACTTGGGTGACATCCAGGTCGATGTAGCTAATGTATTAACTTGGCAAGGACTTACTGTTCCCCACAAGCCTCCATACAATAAGGGGGCCCTCGTCATCAAAATCAACTTTCCAACGGAGTACCCATTCAAACCACCAAACATCATTTGAAACAAAGATCACTGGAACAATGATGAGGGGGCAGGTCTGTCCGGTAATTAGCACTAAAAACTGGAAGCCAGCACCCAAAACCGACCAAGTAATCCAGTCCCTTGCAGTTCTAGTGAACAATCCCCAGCCCGATCACCCACTTGCTGAAGAATAAGGACCATGAAAAATTCTGTAAGAACGCTGAAGAGTCTATAAAGAAACACACGGAGCGACCGACTCCAGCAAGTGTGCACGGTGACCCCCCCAAAGCAGTGCAGACACCCCGCAAAGCAGGACTCTGGAAAACTGACCCGCACCGCCGCCTGTTAGTTACTCACTTTCTATTCTTTTTTTTTTTTTCCTACTCTTCTTAATCAAAAGTGGTCTAAGTAACCTGAAGAAAGGATTAAAAATTGAAGAGGTTCTAGTTCTGCTTTCTTTGTTTTAAAAATCACTCCTTCAATCTTCATTCTTTTAAAGAATGGTGTTTCTTTTCTTGTCCAAATTGATCCAAAATCTTCAATTTACATTTAGCCCTAAAGCTTAAAAAAAAATAAAAGGAAAAAAAAAAAAAACCTTGCAGTTCCCTTTCTTCCCCCGCCCTTGCAAACTCCCACTTTCTTGCATTGGGTTTATCTTTCACCCATTCACTTCCCCAAGACCCTTCTCCTCCACAGAGAAGAGACAGCTCCTGGCAATTCTGGTGGCTTCTCCACTCCCGTGTGCACTGCCCCCTGTGGCAGTCGGTGCAAATTGTCTTTAACTCCTTCAAAACCAGATCAGATTATATCACTCCTCTGCTCAAAAATCCCCCATGGGCTTGGGACCTCAGAGTAAAAGCCAAAGTCCTTAAAGCTGCCTACAAGGGCATCCTTGGATCCATGGGATCCATGGGATCCAATCCCCAACTACCTCTCTAATCTAAACTTCATTAATTGTCCACTCACTCACTCTGATCCAGCCATATTAACTCCTCAAGTTTCCTTGAACAAGGAATTTGCTTAGAATGTTCTTTTTCTAGATATGAGTTTATATGATGCATTCCTTCACTTTATTTAGGCCACTGCTCCAATGGCCCCCCATCTATGGGGCCTTACTTAACCCCCTCTTCCCCACCGATGGTTTTCAAAGAATACTTTAGTTTTCTGAACTTATCATAATGGTCAAGAAACCTGGATACCTGAATGACTGCATGAGCAAAGCCCCCTGAACACAACTTAGACTGTGACATAAGAAAAAAATAAACCTCTAGTGTATAAAGTCATTGAGATTTTGGAGTTGTTTATTATGGCAATTTTCTATTTAAAAAGTTGAGGTAATTTATTAGTGTTAAGGATTGAGTCCTGGCACCAGACTTGTGATTTTGGACAAGACTCTAGGCCTCAGCTTCATCACTGAAATAAAAATAATTAGTATACCACGTTAATTTTTATGAAGATCAAATGAGGTAATGCATGTAAAGATTCAATAAATAGAAGATTTATAAATATAAATCTATTTTATTTATATTTAATATATTAATATATTAATATATTAAATATAATTAATTATATTTAATTAATTTAAAATTTTTTAATTTTTTAATAATTTAATTTAAAAAATAATTTAAATATATTTAAATAATTATATTTAATTAATATATTAATATATATTAATATTTAAATCTATATAAATCTATTATATTTATAAATATAAATAGAAGCTATTATTAGTTAAGGTAGAGATTCTTGAAATCAAGGAAGTACATGTGTGATCGTTAATATACATATCAATTTGACTGGGCTAAGGGATGCCCAGATAGTTGGTAAAACATTATTTCTGGGTGTGTCTGTGAGGGTATCTCAGTAAGGGAAGAGCATTTGAATCAGTGGTCTGAGTAAAGATCACCCTCACCAGTGTGGATTAGCATCATCCAATCTGCTGAGAGCCTGAATAGAACAAAAAGGAGGAAAGGCAAATTTTCTCTCTCTCTCTCTTTGCTTGAGCTAAGCCGTCTGTCTTCTGCCCTCAGATATTGGCACTGCTGGTTCGACTTTCTCAGACCAAGATTTACACCATGGCCCCTCCCTACCCCATACTCAGGCCTTCGGATTTAGACTGAATTACACCACTGGCTTTCCTGGATCTCCATTTGCAGAGAGTGGATCATGGAACTCCTCAGCCTCCATAACTTCATGAGTCAATTCCTATAATAAATCTCTTCATATATATCAATATCGATAGATATAGATATCCTATTGATTCTATTTCTCTGGAGAACCCTGACTTATACAACATGTAAACCGGCATTTGATAGCAAACACATCTGCTAAATTGAAGATACAGAACTGGGGAGAACCCGGGGGTATGGTACTTAAGGAGATAAGGGAAAATATGAAAAAGCATTTGCCTTGAATTTGATGAGGACATATCTAGAGACGGGAAAGGATTTTCAGCAGAAAGTTGGACGGTATCAATTTAAAGGGCATTTAGTCAGCAAAGTCATCTGCCTTTCTATAGAGCAAAACAAAAGGCTGACTTTTTTAAAAACATGTATACAGTTTAAATGTTGCACAATCCATTCTCTAAAATTTTATATAATATTGACACAATTTTTGCATTTCAGGAAACGTATGTATTATCAAAGCCTTCTCAACACTTTCTGCCCTTGAAGCTACCATCCAAACTCTCATCCCTCCCTTAACCTAAAAACTCCTGAAAAATTGATAGCTTGTTATTTTATTTTATCACCTCCCATTCACTCCTAAACACCCTTATAATTTGGCTTCCTCTCCCAGGATTCTAGTGTATTGTTCTTGCAAGATTAACAATAACCTCTTAATTGTTTAATTTAATGGCTTATTTTTCCAGCCCACATCCTATTTGGATCAATAATGAACCTAATGAACATCTGTTTGAATTATTTCTTTTTTGTTAAGATTTTTTTTTTTTAAGATTTTATTTATTTATTTGACACAGAGAGAGAGAGCACAAGCAGGGGGAGTAGCAGAGGGAGAGGGAGAAGCAGGCTCCTGGCTGAGCAGGGAGCCTGACGTGGGGCTCAATCCCAGGACCCTGGGATCATTACCTGAGCTGAAGGCAGATGCTTAACTGACTGAACTTCCCAGGCGCCCCTATTTATTTATTTTAGAGAGAGAGAGAGCACGAATTGGGGAGGAGGGGAGAGCAGAGGGAAGAGGAACAAGCAGATTCCACACTGAGCATGGGGCTCGACCCCATGACTCTGATTATCATGACCTGAGCCGAAATCAACAGTCACATGTTTAACAGAGTGAGCCACCGAGGGACCCGTTTGAATTACTTCTGCATTACAGACATCATGCTAGTATAGGAAGCGCATAGGAAAAAAGACACAGTAGTGCTATCAAGGGTGATCGCAGACTCATACTTGAGGGGAGAAGGAGGTCAGCTAAAGAACTATATTATATTGGGGAGACTGGGTGGCTCAGTCAGTAGGGCATCTGCCTTTGGCTCAGGTCATGATCACAGGGTCCTGGGATCAAGCCCCGCATTGGGCTCCCTGCTCAACGGGGAGCCTGCTTCTCCCTCTCCCTCTGCTACTCCCCCTGCTTGTGCTCTCTCTCCCTGTCAGATAAATAGATAAAACCTTTAAAAAATAAAAATAAAAGAGTTACCTTATATTGCTTGGCATGGAGTGGATACAACACTTATTTTGCTGAATGAATGAATGAATGGGTGGATGCATGCATGCATGCATATTTAGATGAATAAATACAATCTAATAAATGTTAAAATCAAAAGAGTATAAAAGGGGCTATGAAACTACAAGGTCAAAAATGTCCTCTGCATAGTATCTGACACTGATCGTTTCATCTTCCCCTTGAAATTGTCTCTTCCTTTAGCCCCCAATATTGAACTTATTTTCATTTTTCCCAGATCCCAGAATGGCTCAAGCTAGGCAATTTGAAATCATCTCAATTCCTCTTTCTCCTTTCTTTTGGTCACTCAATGCATGTGCTAAATCCTTCTTTGATCCACCCCTCCACTCTACCCCACTGCTTCTGCTTTGTTTAGACTGTTTTCTCCCATTATTTTACTATAATTAATGAACTGCTGTCAGGATATGCTCTGGTTAAATGCAATTCTCTACCTGCAGTTAATTATCTTCCTAAAATGGATTTGACCAGGGCATTTCCCTGCTTAAAATCTCTGATGATTTCCTATTAATAACAGGATAGAGACTGAGCTTGTAAATCTGACATATAAAGCCCTCCGTGTGGCCTCAATTTACTTTCCAAGCTTCATCTTCTACCTCACGCTTTATCCACACAGGCCTCTGCACTGTTCTTTGAACACACCATGTCGGTTATGTCTCAATTCCTCTGCCAAATCGATCCTACGGTCTAAAATGTCTTTTACCTCCATTCTCTGCCTAGGGGGGGAAAAAAAAACATCATATTTCAAAAGTCAACTTAATTATGATCTCCTCTGTTAAGACTTCCCTAGCACCCCACCACCACCATGGCTGTTGGCCACCCATGTGTCTTATTAATCCTTATGCTCCTGGTACCTATCAAAGTATCTGTAGAGGTCACTTTTAGGCAAACAGGCTTGAGCGATGGAACATAGAAAGGGCCCACAGTGACCATCTGGCTGAATACAGGCAGGCCCATCAGACGACCCACCTCAAAATATCCATAGGCCCTAACTAGCCAATGGGCTACTTACAACTAGGCACAGTTCCCAAAAAAGGGAAGATTCCATATGTCACCATACTTCCTCCTCTTTCCCCTTTCCCCCCACGCACTGCCTCGCAGCCGTGTCTCTCCTCTGCTACCCTGCCCGCTGCCTCCTTGTGGTGTATTTTATAAACTTCTATCCCCTTTGTTCTGTCTCCGGTGAATCCTTTCACTGCCCGTGCCACCAGCTTCCACCAGATCGTTGCCCCACATTTGGGGGACCCCATCCGATCGAGACACCCCATTTAGGCACCACAGTATCTACATCAATAAATATTTCTTTAATGGGTAGCCTATTCCGTCACCTCAGTATAGATTCCACAAATTTTTTTTTTTAACTTAGAAAAGATTCCCCATTTGTATTCTTTTTTAATTTTGACTCATATAACAAAGCAAAAATAACTGCATTTTAATACAGAATACAACGAAGTGAGCACAGAAAGCAGCACTGAGCCAGAGAATTTGGGAAATGTTAGGATGTGAGGATTACCATATTTAGTTCAGTCTCTGCCCTGAGAAATGGTAGCTGGAGAGCAGCTTCCTGTCAGTTTTGAGTATCATTGTCCACATGGCAGAGCAGAGGGTATGTGGAAGGGAAATGTCTGGAGTACTCAGGTCTGAGAATAACATCACATGTGAAGATTGTATCACTTTTATGGATTCCATTTATATTTCTATTTAATCCTTATAGTAACATTGCTGGGGGAGGCACCAGCATCAATGTTCCTATATTATAGTCAGAAAACAGAGATTAAAAGAGATTAAAAACTTGACAAAAGTTATACAACCATAATGGTAGAACTGGGAATTTAACCCAGGTCCTCCAACCCCTGAGCCTTTGCTCTCCATCATGTAGTCTCATGAAAAAGAGTTCCAGGTAGGACTAGTATTATACCCGATATAAAATTGACATAATATAACCTGAAACATATTTAATGATTTAATGTCTTTAATCTCTCCATAATAATTTACAACTTTGAAGGAACTTTCATGAATTACATCTCAGACTCCACTAGAAGTTTATGAGGTAAGCAAGGCAGATTTATTTCCGTTTTAGAGATGAGGACATTTAAGCTCAGATCAGTGTAATGACTGCCCCAAGGTCACAAGACACTCTAATACAAGTCTCATAAATCCTCATTGAGAGCTTTTTTGGATTATGCTGCATGGTATTTTTTATAATTGATAAGCAATTAATATATCATAATTACAAGATCTACCTATATGTAAATTATGCCAATTATGTATTTTATATGATAATACATAGTAGATGCTTAGCATAAGGCCTAACACATAATAGACAATAAATCTTAAATATAGAGCCAAATCTTTTCCTGATTCCATTTCTTATTACGTCTGTAATCACTTTTGTTGTAGAGAATTATTTTCATTCTTGGGAATGTAGGCACAGGACTCAGATTCCCAGCTTTACCATCATAATGCATTTTCTATCCGAAGGATCCTCAGAGTTTTGGGAACAAATAAATAAATAAAATAAAATAAAAGCAAAAGGGTGGGTTTTTTCCTCTCCATCCTGTGGTGTCACCCTGCCTTCAGGACATGAATACCAAATGCTCTAGATCTGGGGCCTGCAAATTCTGTCAAGCACCAGATAGTAAATATTTTAGGCTTTGCGAGTTGCGGGGTGGGGCGGGGATGTTCTCTGTTGAACTACTCAACTCTGCCGTTGCCACACAAAAATAGCCATAGATAATATATAAACAAATGGGCATGGCTGTGTTCTTATAAAACTTTATTTTCAAAAAAATGACAACTGGACAAATCTGGCCCACAGGCCCTTCCAGGCCCCTGCTCTATGTAACTGAATTGGGGAACTGCAAAGAATCCAGTGAAATGCTGGGAGTGCAGTGGTAGACGGCACAAGAGGGAAATATATTTCAACAGTTGCCTCTCCACACCTATGTCTCACAATGTGAGATTCCTCCTGTGACTTATCCCTCTTCCCCACCCCCTATTTTCACCTGAGAAGTATTTGAGCCACACTGTCAGTGATTCCATGCCTTTCATATTAGCTCTGGTTGTTTTTAAGACTGCATAACTCAAGACAGTAAAAAGGACAGACCAAAGAGCTTACGTCTATAATCCCCATGGCCTCCAGGTGTCCTAAGAAACAGTTCAAGTCCAAAGGACAGATCAGACCTGAAATGGTGGTGGGAATAGAGGACAGAAGCATACAGTATCCCATTCAAAGAAGCGAAAGACCCACAGAAGCACTGAGGATAAACACTGAAGACTCTGTTGCTGACAAATGATCCTGAGCACCTTCATCTAAACACTGACGGGTAAAAGATCTAACTGAGGTTATCTGTGTGGACACGATGTACAGCTTAGTGGAATTACTGTACCCATATGCTGGGTTAGAAACAGAACTGAGAGTACGTGAGACCCAAGCACGTGAGACACTGTACAGGAAGAAGAGTAGATGATTCAAAATATAAGGATGGTAAGAGAACACATAAAATTCTGGATGTATCTAACTGAGGTGAAGGTAGGTCCCCCACTACCATTAGGCTTTTCTTGGAGAGCTCTGAGAAACAAGATTGAAATTTCTGGCTGGAGTAGTGGAAATGTACCCTCCTAGAAATATTTGGGACCAGAAAATTTCATTTGTCAGATTGAATATATTTAAGTAATTCTATCTTTATTTCAAAGATCAGCAATTCTCATAGATTATAACTTACCATGATTATAACTATTTATCCTAACAGGCAATTCTTCTCTCCAGAAAGTATTCATTTAAATGAATAAATATTTGCCTCAATCCTTTGAGTATTTCCTAGACAATGTTAGGAATGATAAATTATTTACAATGGAATGATAAATAGAGGGTGAAAAGGAATAAGAATCTAAAGACATAAAAGTAGTATTACAGAATAGGACCTTGACCCAAAAAATGGAATGTTGGTCAGTATTTAGCATTAAGCAAATTTACAAGTATATTCTATTACATACATACATACATATATATATATATACATATATATATGCTAATCCCATCAGACTGAAAAGAAACAAAAAACAAAATTCCTGAAATAAAGGGTTTTTAATTCATACACATAAGAATCAGTTTATTCTTGAATAAAGGAGTATTTTATATATTCAATACTTAGTCATCAAGTATTTATATTTGCATACCACTATTGCAAATACAGCAATATTTCTGTGGCTGTAACATAGTAATTGCAATTTTTCCCACGGTATACCTTGTAGCTTAAACTACTCTTTTTTTTACTTAAATGTTTTCTTTTACTCTATTTTTTAATTCTCATTTTTACGTTTTCAATTGTGATAAAGTATACACAAAATAAAATTTACCATTTTAACCAGGTTTAAGTGCACAGTGCGGTAACGTTTACGTTGTTGTACAACATCACCACCATCCATCTCCAAAACTTCTCATCTTACCAAACTGAAACTTTGCATCTCCCCACTCTCCCCTCCCCCCAGGCCCCAGGAACGACCCTTCTACTTCTGTCTCTATGAATCTGACTACTCTAAATGGGATCATAAGTATTTGTCCTTTTGTGTCTGGCTTATTTCACATAGCTAAACATCTTCAAGGTTCATCCACGTTGTGGCATGTGTCAGAATTTCCTTCCCTTTTAAGCAGAATAATATCCCATTGTATGCATGTACCATATTTTTGTTTTGTTTTGTTTTTGCATATACCATATTTTATTTATCCATTCATCCATTCATTAATGGACACTCGGGTTGCTTCCAACTTACGGTCATTTTGAATAACGCTGCTATGAACATATATGTGAAAAATCTGTTCAAGTCCCTGGTTTCAATTCTTTTGCATATATACCCAGGGGTGGAATTGCTGGCTCATATGGTAATTCTGTTTAAATCTCTGAGGAACCTCCATTGTGGCCTACATTAGTATACATACCCACCAACAGTGCACAAGGATTCCAATTTCCCCCTATCCTCACCAACACTTATCTTTTGTGGGGTTTTTTTTTCATAGTAGCCACCCTAATATGTATGAGGTGGTATCTCATTTTGGTATTGATTTGAATTTCCCTGATGATTAGTACTGTTGAGCATCTTTCCATGTGCTCATTGGCATCTGTATATCCTCTTGGAGAAATGCCTATTCAGGTCCTTTGCCCATTTTTTAATTGGCCTGTTTGTTAGACTACTTTTTCTTATACCCAAATATGTTTGCCAAATTTTTTGACTTTGGTATTTTTTCACTTGATAAACTTTCGTGGGTTTTACATTCTTTACAAATCAGAATCACTGATTCCACAATCTGATATTCCATCAACATCTCTGATCTTTCAGGATTGCGTGACTATTACTTACTCTACATACTTTTAAGCTCTGTGATTAAAAATACTGTAGTTCAAGTAAAGGATTGAAAGTTGTAGTATTGCACTAATGCTGGCTTGGAAGACCATCCAAAGAATGGAAAAAATATCATTAGCACTCATGAAATAAATGCTATCTAAATTTTATCTAACATTTATTTTTTGCATCCTTTTAAGTGTAACATTTCTTCTTATCTAGCATTACTTCTTTAAATTTATGGGTTTATTTCCCAGGCCTATTACCATAAAGGGAAACAATTCAGTTTGATGACAGGGTTTTGGGATGATGGCTAAGTCTTGACATGTGTTATCTGGCACAATCCATGAATCATTCGAATTGTGAAGATTTTGCTAGGCCCAGCCTATCTCTTTGCTTCTGGAATTGCAAAGCATTGAGAATACAGCTCAACCTCCTTCTCAAATCTTGAATTCCTCTTTTATTGATCAATAGTATATGAAAAATAAAAGTAACTGGGGACTGGAGTAGATCAAATATACATTTATGTAAAAAATTGTGCCATGAGATAGTACTCACTGCATATTCATAAACACACCCAGCAGAACTCTTTTAAGAAGAGCAATTTTGTCTCTTTTAACATAATGGAAGTCATTCTGTTCATGTTCCAGTCCAGTAGATTTTCTTAATTTCACAGTTTCATAAAGAGTTCCCAAGGGAAACTATCATAATGTTCCTTATATCCAGTAACAACTCAGTATCAGCTTTAAAGCAGTATTTGCTATTGGGAAAATATCTTTATTTAGAAATTATGTATATGGAAAACCTTGACCTTTGCACTTGTGTTTAAATATTTGAAAATGCATATGAAATCAGTCAAAACACTTTTATCATTAAATATTATCCTTTCATACTTAAAAATTTTGAAGACAGATATCTCAGGTTTGTTCTACTTAGTATTATTCATTACCACCCAAAAAACATATTTAACAAAATTTTAGTTAAAGAATGTTCAAATGGAACTCTCTTGTCTCAGTTCATCTGAGGCTTCAAACCCAAAAAGAATGCCCTAAGTGCCAGAACACCAGTATGGGTGATGCTAAAATAGTATGAAACCAGTTTTGCTACCCTTAGCTTGTCATCCATTTGAGGGTATGCAAGAGAAGGTAGACAGGCAAATAAGACCTTTAGCAAGGGTTTTCTTAGAAAGAATTGCCAGCATGCTATGCGTTTCATCCTGCCACAGGGGAGGGCAAACTGCCTCCCCTTTACTTCAAGCCACTTGAGGGAGACTTCAAAAAAAAGCATCTGAGGGGCGCCTGGGTGGCTCAGTCGGTAAGCGTCTGCCTTCGGCTCAGGTCATGATCCCAGGGTCCTGGGATAGAGCCCCGCATCAGGCTCCCTGCTCCACAGGAAGCCTGCTTCTCCCTCTCCCACTTCCCCTGCTTGTGCTCTCTCTCTCTCTCTTTCTCTCACTGTGTCTCTCTGTCAAATAAATAAAAACAAAACCTTAAAAAAAAAAGCATCTGAGGTCTTGGCCTGCGTTCTGAGAACTTGAAATTACCTAAGGACTTGATTTGTTGCCTAAAAACATACCAAAATCAAGAGGTTATGGTTTCATCAGTTAAACGCAGCAAAAGTAATAGGTTTGGAAGTAAATTGCACTCCCACCAATGATGAAGAAGAGAAAGAGGCAGTATGCCCAATGAGCCAAGCGGACCATCAGAAGAGCAGAACTACTCACTTAAAAGGAATTCTACCCATAGGGACTGCCTATAGGATCATGTGACCTAAATAGTCTGTGTACAGAGGACCACAAAAAGACAGGGGCTGATGGGGAAGAACTGCAGTCTGAGGTCTCAGGATCCTACAAAGCTCCCCACAAGATAAAGAGCCAGCAACTGAGCTTCAGGCACACAGAAGTCTCCAATGCAGGGTTCCAACTACACCAGTCAACTAAAGGCTTTTTGTGTACCCATTAACTCATTTCCCTTTCCCTAAGAGGGACTGACTCTGAAGGAATTATACACAGCAGCTAGCAATAGGGAAGAGAAGAATCATGGAAGAATGAAGAAACTATCACCTTCCAACACACACACACACACTCTCTCTCTCTTTCTCTCTCTACCCCCACCCCACCTCTCTCTCTCTCCCCAGGTGCCCAAAAAGGCAAGCCCAAGTTACGGAAAGGAAAAAGTCATAAACTGCACAAGGGTCTGTAGTTATGGTTTTAGATTGGGCTGGATTTTTTTAATACTTTAAATGAAACAAGCAGGAAAAAAATCTATAGGACTTGTCTGGGATTTCATCCATGAGCAATGAAAATGAGTCAAGAGTGCAGGTTGCAGAGGTAGGGTGGGAGAGAATAAAGTTTCTGCTTCTACTCCACTGAGTCCAACTTGTACAACACATCTGTTATATGTGTAAGGGTAAAAAGAAGTATTTAAAGATAAAAAGGTTATTCCCTTCGGGGATAAAATAAAGGCATAAAGTCACTTTCTGGAGGCAGTCCATGTCTACAGACAAAATATAATCTCAGTCCCTAGCTTTATGGGCTGTGTTTTGAAACCTTGTATTTATGTGCTAAGTTTCTCTTCCCCTGCAGAGATGGTGTCACTATTTGTTTAAATAATGAGTTTGGTATGAAATGGTAAATATGTCAAACCACACTTTTGCTGGGGATCATTGACTATAAAGTTGGACAGATGGCCACAATACTCTGAATTTCTGGAGAAAAAACATTTCCTGAGAGAACAGGGTACATACATAATTTAGACCAGTAGTTTCCAATTATTTTGACTGTAAGGACCCTTTTAATGTCATATCCATACTGATTATTTATTCAATCTAGAAATGATGCTTACTGCCATGTGAATGTCATGTGAACTAAACTGGACTACAATTTTTAGAGGTTAAACAACAACAACAACAACAAAAAACTTGCTCATTGTTATTCCATTTGACTCAACTTTGAATCTTTCTCTTTCGTTCCTTCTCTTCTTTCTTCCATCCCCCTCTCCCTCCATCCATTCCTCCTGCCTTTCCTTCCTTCCTTCTTTTTCTCCCCTTCAACATGTTTATGGATTTACAGTGCAAGCAGGCTTCTAGTTATTCTTCTTTAAGAGATGCGGTTATGTGGTGAATATGCAGAAAATGATAAGAATATATATACACACACACAGACTAACTCACTCCCTAAGAATCCAAGTGCAGCAGTGTTTTGTTTTGTACCGTCGTTGCCATGATATGAATGTTGGATGCAGTCGCTGGATGATTTGCCACAGCCATTTGGGCTCACCGTTCTCTGCTACTGACACTATGGAGGTATGGTGATTTCTTCAGTAATCTAAAGAAATTTTATCTTTTTTTTTTATTCTTATGTTAATC
>NC_138380.1:83430474-83448582 GCF_054177405.1 Leptonychotes weddellii
GAAAGGGTTTCTCTAATACCTTCCATGCTTTTTTCAAGCCTAGCTAGTATCTTTAAAATCATCATTCTGAACTCTAGGTCTGACATCGTACTAATGCCCATATTGAGTAGGTCCCTGGCAGTCGGTACTACGTCTTGTTATTTTTGTTGAGGTGATTTTTTCCATCTTGTCATTATGTCCAGAGGAGAATAGATGAATGAGAGAACAAAATGCTAACAGGGTAACAACGTCCCCAGAAAATATACACTAAACAAATCAGAAAAGACCTGAAACTGGGGGAAAAGAAAGGGAAAGAAAGATAAAAGAAAAAGAAAAAGATAAAAAGAAACAAAAACAAAACAAAAAAAAACCAGAATATAAAAAGATACGATCCGGCTGGTTCATAGATCAGTGCCACACACAAGATTTTGGGCATATTTTGTTTGTTGGAAGAAAGTGCCTCCCAAAATTTTAAAGAAAGAAAAACTTATAGGGGCGCCTGGGTGGCTCAGTTGGTTAAGCAACTGCCTTTGGCTCAGGTCATGATCCTGGAGTCCCGGGATCCAGTCCCGCGTCGGGCTCCCAGCTCGGCGAGGAGCCTGCTTCTCCCTCTGACCCTCCCCCCTCTCATGTACTCTCTCTCGTTCTCGCTCTCTGAAATAAATAAATAAATCTTAAAAAAAAAAAAGAAAAACTTATATATGTACAAAAATAAGGGTAAATACGATGAAGGGATGGAATATGAGTGTAAGGATGAAAATTATAAAAGATTTTATAAAAGGAATTGATAAAATAAGAAGTTGGATGAAAATGAAAGAGGATTTAAAAAAAAAAGGGAGAGAGTGTGATCAGGCAGGAGACTAGAATAAAGCCATATACTAGAGATTTAGGGTATATTTTGATCTGTTAGAAGAAACTGTGTCTCAAAATTTTTAAGAGAGAATAACTTATATATATATATACCAAAAATAAGGTTAACTACTATGAAGGATAGAAAAAGATTCTAAAAATTTGAAATAAAAAAGATTTTTTAAAAAAGGGATTGATAAGATGTTCTTTGAAAAAGGGAAAAAGAAAAATTCAAAAAAGAAAAAAAATATAGTTAAAAAAATAACTTTGAAAGATTAAAGAATCATGGTAAAAAAGCCATGGATTCTATGTGCATTATTCCCCTACCGCTGGAGTTCTGCTGTTCTCATTGATTGGTAAACTTGGTCTTGGCTGGCTGTTCTCGCTGATCTTCTTGGGGAGGGGCCTGTTGCCGTGGTTCCCAAATGTCTTTGCTGGAGGTGGAATTGCCCCGCCTTTGCCAGTCCGGGCTAAGTAATTTGCTCGGGTTTGTCCTCTGGAGCTTTTGTTCCCTGCAAGCTTTCCATACAGCTTTGGAGACGAGAGTGAAAATGGCGGCCTCCCAATCTCTTCCCCGGAGGAGCCAAGAACTCAGGGCATCGCTCCTCAGTGTGCCCCCAGAGAAAAGCAGTCATTCGCTCCCATGTCCCCGGTCTCCGGCCGCACTCCGTGCTCACCCGGCCTGTGACCGAGCGTTTCTATCTCTGGCACCCGACCCCGGGTGGAGTCTCCAAACCCAGCAGATCCCTGTGGTGCACTCCCGCGCGGCTCCTCCCTGGGAGGAAGGGGAGTCTCCCTGGATCTCCTGCTTGTTGGGTCCCTGGTGGAGGAGCAGTGGCCTGACTGTGCCCCGGATCACAGTTTATGACAACCCCGAGCTGAGAGCCTGCGCCTTGGCTCCGTCTCTGCAGCCGGCTTCCCCGCTCTGATACCTGGGAGCTCTGCCGCACTCAGGCACCCCCGGTTTTCCTGTGACCCCGAGGGTCCTGAGACCACACTGTCCTATGAGGGTTCCACCCCCCGCTTAGCCACTGGAGCGACGTCCCTCAGCAGAGTCGACTTCTAAAAGTTCCGATTTTGTGCTCCGCAGCTCTATCACTTGCCAGAAGTGGCCGATGGAGGCCCCCTCCCCCGCCGTCTGTCCTCCCGAATATCGCCTCGGATTCACTTCTCCACAGGTCCTACCTTCCAGAAAGTGGTCGCTTTTCTGTCAGAGAGTTGTTGCTCTTCTTTTCTTCGATCTCTTGTTGAGTTCGTAGGTGTTCAGAATGTTTTGATCCCTATCCAGCTGAATTCCTGGGACCAGATGAAATCCAGGTCTCCTATTCTTCTGCCATCTTGCTCCTCGCTTCACTGGTAATGTATTTTAAAATTTGTTACTTAAAGCCTTAGGTGGAGTTGTGTCTGATTGTTACATACATTAGCTTCTGACAGTGGGAGAATTCTTTGATTTTATATCAATTACTTTTTATTGATAATAGGTTGGGAATTTCCTAAAAAGTATACAGATGGCTAAAATGTGTTTGCTTGGATTGAAGACTCTTAGAAAATGGACTCTTTGAGAAGACAGTAGGAATGGCATGAAAGTTAAAGGAAAGTGTGAGAACCTAATAAATAAAAATATTGAAAGACACTCATTTCCAAAACAGCTTGGATTGGTAGGCGTAAAAACTTTTTCCACTTAGGTGTTGCTTCCTCGAATCACTTGCGTCAGTGAGTCATTTAGGAAATACGTCTGTGGTTCTGGGATGAATGGAGGTAGAGGGACCTCGAGTCTTTTGCAGCCTTTACTTCTTTTTGTTAATTTTAAAGGAGCTTGTGAGGATGTCGGTGACTTGAAATATAAGTATTTGTACTTTCATTGTCTGTTTCATGTTTGTGAGTCTAAGAAAAAAATGTGTGACTTTTCCTTAAAATATTTAATGGCACCAGCTTTCTTTCCATCCGCTGGGAGAATGGAGCATGGATATCTGTCTCTTTGCTCTATCCCATAGAAGTGCTTGTGTGTACAAGACATGATTATTGTGAGTGGTTTTATAAAGAGTGCTGAACTCAACCATGAATATGTGAAAAGATCTTGGGCTGTTAAATTTGTATATTCACGTGTTAAAATGAATTAACTCAGAAACCGCTGTTGTGAAGGATTACTGTGGTTCCTTTACTGTGCTGCGCTCTTCTCTGACGGGGTTAACCACACAGTGGTCATTTGTCAGTCACTCACGGCCTTTCTCTCTTCCGTTATCCTACTTGGGAGATTTTTGTCCCTAGCTGAGCAAATGTTGACAACATTGAGTGAGTGCTTACTAGGTGCCCAGCACTATTTTGTAGAGTTTACATGTATTAAGTAAACTTAACTTCTATATACCGTATTTCTTTCACATGGACACACCCTTAATTCTTAATTCATCGATCCAGTGATTATTATTAGTTATTATTATTATCCAGTGGTTATTGCACATACTTTTCTGTAAGCTGGGAACTGGCAGGCACTGGCTATAGAGCGGACGATGGGGGTAGGCACAGTCTTTAAGTGGAGAAAACAAACATTAACAGAAAATAAACATTAGCTACAAATAAAAAGAACTCTGAAAAAGGGCTCGATATACTATTAACATATGTCACAGTGTGCCTCAGACCATTATCATACTTCCGAAGTTCTCTGCAAAATGCTGTTTGACAGCCAGGGATAAAAGCAGAAGTGAAGAAAATTGTGCTATATTGGGAGTTGCCCTTAATAGAACTCCCTGTGATCAGCAATGCATTATACCTTGGCAGAGGAGGGATCACTTCTGAAAGCCCTTGCTAATATTGTCAATTAGCCAATGTGGATGCATTATTGCTAGTTCTATCATGCTGCTTGTGAACTTTTATCAACCCACGCAGCTGTGTATTTGTGTTGGAGCTAACTCCATCTTGTCAGATAACTGATTGGAACCCAGGCTTCTCCATCATTTATCATTATCTCGAGGCTTCACCACATCACCCTGTACAGTGCAGCCCACGCTCACTAGGATGGATGGTCAGGGAGGGCTTCTCTGAGGACCAGATGTTTAAGGTGGGACCCAGTTAGGCATTAGGCTGGTGACCAGAGGGCATCACCATGCATGGTGTCTAACTGCTGGGGATTCTGGTAGGTTTGAGGAACCAAAGGAATGCCAGTGTCACTGGGTTTTTGTGAGTTGGCAAAGAAGGGAGAAAATTAAGTTGGAGAGTTAGGACGTGGGAGCTGAACTTACTGTTTAGGGACTTATTATAATACTTAATAGTTAGATAAGAAGAAAAGACACATTAGTATATATACACATTTTTTTAGTGATGATCTAATATATTTCTGCCTAGAAAATGAGTGATAGTCTCACTGCATAGACTAGTATTGTCATTTAAAAAAAACACTCGAAATCCATGTTTTTTTTTTTAATAATGGGATGATATTGTGGTTTTTATCCCAAAGGGGCATCATCTAAGTATATAATATAGGATAAAATTTGTGAAAGCAGTCTTTATGATGAAATTTAAGCAAACTGGTGACAGTTGACTTCCACTAAATCTAAAATCTAGCCTTTTTTTTTTTTTTTTTAAGATTTTATTTATTTATTTGACAGAGAGAGAGAGAGAGCACAAGCAGGGGGAGGGAGAAGCAGGCTCCCCGCTGAGCAGGGAGCCCGATGCGGGACTCAATCCCAGGATCCTGGGATCATGACCTGAGCCGAAGGCAGACGCTTAACCATCTGAGCCACCCAGGCGCCCTAAAATTTAGCCTTTTAGGTTAGGTGTGCTGTGGTGTTGTCAGATAAGATTCCTATTTGACTGTGGGGAAAGAGAGAACCGGTAACACGGGCCTGTTATGTGTTTTGATCCTAGCATCGATCCTTCCAGATCGTTTTGATAAATTCTATAACTAAAGCTTAAAGACTTAGATAACTTGTCCAGAGTGCTGCCTTGGTATATAAAGCGCCAAAGCCAGACTTTGAACCCAGGTTTGCTCTACTCCTTATACCCCAATGCTTATATCCACTCTCCATACTGCCTGAAGAATGAATCCTGATTTTTATTGTATTTGCATCCTGCTTATGCATGCTACATGATATGATACGTTACAGTTAGTGAATCAACCATTAGATGTAGTGAGAAAGCATTCAATTCAGAGTCTGGAGGCCTGGCTCTATCTAATTTACTCTTGTGTAATGTTGACTGGCTGCCTAAAATTTGCCCCAGGAGCATATAAGCCTCATAAGACCATGGTCTTTGCTTTGTTGCTGCTGTGTCTCTATGCCTTGACGAGTCTGGAGCTTAGTCAGCACTCATTAATTCATATTGAATGAATGAATAGATGCATACCTGGCCTTGCTTATTTGATATTTTAGCTGTTATTCCATAGAATGTATTTGACAACATAGTTTTGGTTTGTTTTTCTCACATTTGACCCCTCAATGGAAGTAGACACAAAGAAAGACAGAGTCATCTGTGAAATTAATGAAAGAATGCAAAAATCCTCAAATTCCTCTAAAACAGGGTTCTAATAAGAGATTTCACACACATGCATGCATACACACACACACAATCCCAGTTTTTCAAGATATGAACTATATTTCTTTGGGGAGGAAAGGACTCCTTTATTTGAAGTAAGTGTTTTCTTTCAGAGAAAGCATTTCATTTTGGAAGGATTATGTCTTATTCTGAAATATCCAATGCTTGCTAAAGATTTCTTTATAGTATGAAAAGTCATGCAGTCTCCTATAGTTTAAGATGTTGAATTTATTCTCTATCACCGTTTCTTTTTCTGTAACTCAGATGCTTTTAAAAATGTACATGTTCTTGGGCGCCTGGGTGGCTCAGTTGGTTAAGCAACTGCCTTCAGCTCAGGTCATGATCCTGGAGTCCCTGGATCAAGTCCCGCATCGGGCTCCTTGCTTGGCAGGGAGTCTGCTTCTCCCTCTGACCCTCCCCCCCTCATGTGCTCTCTCTCTCATTCTCTCTCTCTCAAATAAATAAATTAAAAAAAAATCTTTAAAAAAAAGTACACGTTCTTTTTTCTAGAAAATTCCTTTTTCAAAAATTTAACACATGTCTGTTTAATGATACTTCAGTTTTCATAGGATAAAAATCAAATATTTGCTTTAAACTTTGAAAGAGAATAGTAGTAGTAGGGATGTCCTTCAGTTTGAACTTATCCATAAATTGCAATAGGAAAGAACAATAGCAGGAGGTTTAGATAGGATGAAATTTATTTATTTATTTATTTATTTAAGGGGGGGAGGGGCAGAGGGAGAAGAAGAGAGAGAATCTTAAATAGGCTCCATCTCACAACCCTGAGATCATGACCTGAGTCCAGATCAAGAGTTAGATGCTTAACTGACTGAGCCACCCAGGCGCCCCAAGATGTGATTTATTTTTGCTTTGTTCCATGAAAGAGTTAAAACAGGCTGAATAGTCTGCTTATAATCTGTAGGTTTGCATATTTTCTCTTATAATCTCATTTTCCCTGATATTTCCTTTTGATCGTCAGTCTAAGATTGTCTCTTAGTCTAAAAAATTGTATGTTGGGATTACATAGACTGAAGAGTCAGGGTGCATGTGTATTACCCTTTTTGGGGTGAGGGAGTCTCAGTGCTTCGTCTGGGAGTGAGAATTCTTAATGGTCAGTAGTTCTTGTTATAGAGGCTGTTATTGTTACCATCTTTCTATAAACTGTCTCGTAAATACAATCAATTTGAATAAATTATTTTTATTTAGCATTTTACTCAGCCAGATTATTTATTTATGTTGATTCTTTTGATATTGTCAATATCCACTCTTGTTTCACATTGCAGAGCAAGAAGATTAATATTTTTTTTTGAGCAAGATTATTATAGTTTATCTATATATAGCACTGGTACTCCTGGAATTATAATACTAAGTTGATTTGTAAACACCAAAAATGCCAGAGAAATGTCAACAATTTGGAAACATCCCAAAGAAATGTTAAAAAAAAATAAACTTTTTTTTAAACCAGGAGGAAAGACTAAAGTAAATATAAACAGTTTATTTAAATGTTGTAGGACAAAAGGGACCTTTAATAACAATATAGAAAGAGACTATAGATTGGAATAATTGCTTTGAAATATTATTTGTGTTATGTATGGGTAATATTTACTTTTTTCAAATTCCTCTCAATTGGAGGATGGTCATTTTTGGATATTGCACCTGCAAACTTCAAGCTGGGGTGGTGTCCCAGTCTTCTTGCCGTCCATCCCCCCATCTGGTCTGTGGTTCTACAACGTAGGCCAACACTCACTCTTACTTCCAAAATCTCTGTACAAACTCTCTGTTCCCATGCTTCCAGCTTCAGTCATCCTGGTCTTGTCTCTCTTCTACCATGTTATCCAGGAACTTGACTCTCACAGTTGTCTTGTCAAGCCCGGTTCTTGTCATTATCTTGAATACTTTTTTTTTTAAAAGATTTTATTTATTTATTTGACAGAGAGACAGTGAGAGAGGGAACACAAGCAGGAGGAGTGGGAGAGGGAGAACCAGGCTTCCTGCTGAGCAGAGAGCCCGATGTGGGGCTCTATCCCAGGACCCTGAGATCATGACCTGAGCCGAAGGCAGACGCTTAACGACTGAGCCACCCAGGCACCCCTATCTTGAACACTTTTAACATCTTCATTGATGACCTATTTAACACCTTCATTGAATGGTGTCAGGAATTAGAAATCTGGGTTTGAATGTTCATCCTGTCATTCAGTGTATCATTGGACATGTTGTTTGCATTTAGTTTCCCCCTCTGTAAAATAGAGAAGACATTGTTTTAAAATGGTGGTTATAAAATTGTGAAGTGATGGTAGAAGCATCACACGAATTATAGGTGGAACCAGGCTATGGTCTTGCTCAGTGCCTGTTCTAGAGTTATGTTTACTCAGTGACAGTTTGTTAAACCAATTTATATGTTCATATTTTATATTTTGTGTTATATATGAAGATTCCACTTTGGGCTGTATTCTCTGCATCTTCCACAGCACAAATTCCTTGACCATATTATCTCGTAATCTTTTAAACCCATCTTCCTATTCATTTAATCATTCACCTTTCTTTTACTCCATTTCCCCTGCTACTGTCCATAACTAAGAATAAGTTGATGGGTCACTTCACTATGTCGGTTCTGAGCTTGAGGTATCCTGTGTTCTAGCAGTGGTTTTCATTTGGGGTAGTAGTCCCAAGCCCTACTCCAGGGGAGTTTTAAAATGACATGTGAGGTATTTGGGTTGTTATTAGCATTTTAGTGCTTGGGGTTGAGATGGGTAAACATCCTTAATATATGGGATGGGATCATGAATCTAAGATTCTTCTTCCAAAATGTCATTGGTTCCCCTAATATCCAGGGCTTTTGTTCATCCTTTAGTTACTTAGCTTTCTTAGGCAAAACTTGGCCACTTCCGTTCCTATATAATTTTCATTATGCTGTTAATTGTATGTCTATCTCTGTCCTTAGAATATAAGGGGCATAATTCAGGGAAAGTGTTTTAGGACACTTCCTTTGTATCCTAGAGTATAATACTGATGTCCTACATAGTTGGTACTCACTGATGGTTTGCTACATATGAATTTGGAATCTCTCATTGTTCCAGGAAGGATTCAACTTCCATTAGAAAATAAGAGGTTGATAAAGTGTAGCAATCTCAATGGCATTTGAGTTTCTTTCTAAAGTTCTTTAAGAGACATAAAAATAAAAAGAGAATCTTTCCAATTGGGTAGACCACTTCATGTAAACATCTCATTCTCAGAAAATGTGAATTAGAGAATTTTTGGGTTGTGACTGTTTGGAAAAATATGGTAAAAATATTTGAAAAAAATGTACAGCCTGAGGTAAAGATTAAAAAGTATTTAAACAAGTTTCTTTCTAATGTTTTTGTTTTTTGAATCTTATAGTAGAAAGATCTTTCCCCTCCTTTTTTTTTTTCTATCTCAGTAAATGGTTACTTTTTAGAGATTTGTGTTTATTTTGAGTCATCGTGCTTTGAAAAAGTTTATAATCAGGGAAGATCCTGAAAAGAATGGCCAAAATTATCCCAGGGATATAAAATAGTGTTTTTTGTTTTGTTTTGATTTTTCTCAATGAAAGCCTGTAGGGACTGGATTTGTTTACTGTAAATAGGGCAAAGAAATAATTTGATTTCTGTTTTTATCTATGTTTGGGGAGAGAATGTGGAATAGTTATTTTCATTGTTCATAGAATAATGAATAAGAGAATGTGAGCTCACATCAGAGAAGAGATTTTAGTTAGCTGAGTGAAGAACTTTCTGACCATTCGGGTGTTGAACAGTGCCGTGCCTCAAGAAACAGGTCATGCCCTTTCTTCTAGCATGGTGGGGTGGAAAGATATTGGGCCTTGAGACAGGAATCCTAGTCGCACTTAACATCTCTGAACCTCATTTTTTTTTTTCATTTGTAAAAATGAGAATACTAACGCATGTCTTGAAAGATGTCCTCAGATTAAGTGAGATAATGTGTAGGCAAGCACTTGGGAGATAATGCTGGCTCCGTTCCCCTTTCTGGCACATGCCTGGTATGTACTAGACACTCAACAATGGTTCTCCTTTCTCTGGAGATCTTTAAGGAGAGAAGGATAAGCATCACTGTTGGAAGATTTAGAAATGTACCTGTCTAAAGGTAGCACGTTAGACCCGATGCCCCTTTGAGAGTTTTTACAGCTTTAGTAGTCTTTATTTACTGTTTTATTTTGGAAACTAAGCGATAGATTTTTTAAAGTTCTTTTGTGGGAAAGATTGACCAGTCAGGGATGTAGTGTTTGATTCATATGGTAATTATACACTGTAAAAAGAAGGATGCAGAGTGTCTTTTTTTTTTTTTAAAGATTTTATTTATTTGAGAGAGAGAGTGAGAGAAAGAGAGCTCATGAGAGGGGGGAGGGTCAGAGGGAGACGCCGACTCCTTGCGGAGCAGGGAGCCCAATGCGGGACTCGATCCTGGGACTCCAGGATCATGACCTGAGCCGAAGGCAGTCGCTTAACCAACTGAGCCACCCAGGCGCCCGCAGAGTGTCTTGAATTACCTTTTGAACCATAAAGAATTTTGGTGGAAAGTTAATGAGAGTTTAAATTCTGGGTTAGCCTCTCCACTAGGAGATTGGGCTGCAGATTACAGTGTGCATTCTGCACCCTGGCATTTTTATCTACATAAGATCAGGGTAAAATGACTATAAAGGAGGAGTTTAAAGGGGTCCCTAAAGGGCAGTCTGCAGCTTTGAAGAAATAAGATTTAGCTCAGTTAGTCTTAGTTCTGAACCACATTCTTTTTTTTTTTTTTTTTTTTAAAGATTTTATTTATTTATTTGACAGAGAGAGAGTTAGTGAGAGCAGGAACACAAGCAGGGGGAGTGGGAGAGGGAGAATCAGGCTCCCACCGAGCAGGGAGCCTGATGCGGGGCTTGATCCCAGGACCCTGGGAATATGACCTGAGCCAAAGGCAGACGCTTAATGGCTGAGCCACCCAGGCGCCCCGGTGAACCACATTCTTGTCACCCATTGTTGTCCCTCTGACTAGCTGCGTCAGGTACCATAACCCTGTTTGGTGGGAACTGAGAAATAGTTTCCACATTAATTTTTGAGAAGGAAGTTTAATTTTCTATCTTTTGCTACATGTTCAAAGAGGAATAGACACCTGCATTTTTGGCATGAAAAATTCTAAAATATTAGGAGGAATGATACTGAAGTCTGTGTCAAGAGCCATACCTTTCAGTAAGAGTCAAATGCGATTTTATTCAAATGCTGGAAGTAGTGTTTCCCTTTATAGGTTGAGGATAAACAAGTGCACAGGTATTAAATACTGGGCTTACAGTCACTGTCACTGGAGAACAGAACTTTGGATTTTTAATAAAGCTCACACTTGGGTTAGTAAATCATACTTCCTCTCCTGACAGGTAAGGGAGGTTGAGGAACTGTCACCACAGAAGAGGGTCAAGACTGCCGCTGGTATCCTGGTGTTTCCTAGGTACTCGATCTATGATGTGTGCCAGTTTTCTTCTTGGTCAGTTGTAAGCCCTGATTTCTGTTCTGCTAACAATCACTGTGTAATAAGTCACCCCAAAACTTAACGACTTAAAACAAGAACAGTTATTTTATTAACTCTCATAGTTTCCATGGGTCAGGAAATTGGGAAGGGCTTAGCTGGGTGGTTCTGGCTTGAGGTTTCTCAAGCAATTGTAGTAAAGCAGGAACAGGGAGGGGGGCTGGAGCAGCTCGGGGCTGCCAGGCATCTCTCCATGTAATCTCGGGGCTTCTCCATGTGGACTGTTTAACATGGGGGCTCAGGGCTCTGCTTGCACAAGTGTTCCACTGAGCCAGGCCGAGAGATCATTACATGTATGTTTTGTGACGTAGTCGGTAGTTGTGGAAGTCATGCTCTAACCCTTCTGGAGTATTTTATTGCTTCTCAGCATGTCACAAGCCCACCCAGATTCAAGGATCCAGAAGTGGCAAGGTACTAGAAGGGCATATGGGATGGGAGATGTTGTACCATCTCTGGGAAATACAATCTGCCACAGTCTTTCAACATGCTGCAATGCTACGTAAAGAGCAGGTGGGATTTAGGTGCAATCTTACCACTTTATGGAGAAAGCTATTAGTAACAATGGACTTTTTGTAGCTTTAATTGATCTTTTCGTGGCTTCGTGGTAAAAATTGGTTATGGGCTAAGCTTTAATGATCTTAACATAAACCTCTACTGTTAGTGTCATGACACACACACACACACATATATATATATTTTTAAGATTTTTATTTATTTATTTAACACAGAGCGAGCACAAGCAGGGGGAGTGGCAGGCAGAGGGAGAGAGAGAAGCAGGCTCCCCGCCAAGCACGGAGCCCAATGTGGGGCTCGATCCCAGGACCCCGGGATCATGACCTGAGCCGAAGGCAGACGCTTAACGACTGAGCCCCCCAGGTGCCCCTGTTAGTGTCGTTATTAACCTAATTACCAAGGAAGGAACCAGGATGAAGGGAATAGAGTAGTTATCTACTGACAGATTAGATAGCAGTTTTGAGCAGGTAAAAAGGATATGTTTTCGCCATTTATTCTTCACCTTTTAAAACTTGTGTCTTGACCATGGAGCGGAGGGTCCATTTCTGGAGTCTCTGTTTTGTTCCACTGGTCTATGTGTCTGTTTTTGTGCCAGTACCATGTTGTCTTGGTGATCACAGCTTTGGAAAATAGCTTGAAGTCAGGCAACGTGATGCCCCCTGCTTTATTTTTCTTTTTCATCATTCCCTTGGTGATTTGGAGTCTTTTCTGGTTCCATACAAATTTCAGGATTGTTTGTTTGAAAAAATGCCGCAGGAAAACACAGGAAACAACAAATGTTGGCGAGGATGTGGAGAAAGGCGAGCCCTCTTACACTGTTGGTGGGAATGCAAGTTGGTACAGCCACTTTGGAAAACAGTGTGGAGGTACATCAAAAAATTAAAAATAGAGCTACCCTATGACCCAGCAATTGCACTGCTGGGTATTTACCCCAAAGACACAGATGTAGTGAAAAGAAGGGCCATATGCACCCCAATGTTCATAGCAGCAATGTCCGTGATAACCAAACTGTGGAAAGAGCCAAGATGCCCCTCAACAGATGAATGGATAAAGAAGATGTGGTCCATATATACAATGGAATATTACTCAGCCATCAGAAAAGATGAATACCCACCATTTGCATCGACCTGGATGGAACTGGAGGGGATTATGCTAAGTGAAGTAAGTCAAGCAGAGAAAGACAATTATCATATGGTTTCACTCATATGTGGAACATAAGCAATAGCACAGAGGACTACAGGGGAAGGGAGGGAAATCTGAAGGGGGAGAAATCAGAGAGGGAGAGGAACCATGATTGACTATGGACCCTGGGAAACAAACTGAGGGTCTCAGAGGTAGGGAGCTTGGGGGAGGGGGTAACAGGGTGATGGGTATTAAGGAGGGCATCTGTTGTGATGGGCACTGAGTGTTATACATAGCTAATGGATCATTGAAAACTACATCAGAAACTAATGATACAGTGGCTAACTGAACATAAAAAAAAAAAGAAACCTAAAATAAAATAAAATAAAATAAAATAAAATAAAATAAAATAAAATAAAATAAAATAAACTTGTGTCTTAATGACTTGATAATCCATTTGGATAAAGCAAATGCACTGCCAGAGACACCAGAAAGATAACATTTTTCTTTATGTGCCAGTGGCTTATTATTGTGCACTAAGATTGGCCTTAATATGCTACTGGTTCCATCTAATCTTTGTCATGACTAAATAACAAAAATAACTAAATAATTGTTTTCACCAGATTATTTCATGCTTTTATTTGGCTTATTCTAGCAATTCCATGTATGTGGAGGGTTCAGGAAGAATTGTATTGGATAACTTGTAGTACTGATGTAGAAAGATTTTTCCATCAAAAGTGATTGCATTCAAAGTTCATAGTGTGGGTCTTTGAGACATCATTTATTGATGGGAAATGAAATTAAATGATATAGGTAAAATCATAGGATAGGAAAAGCCCTCAAGAGTTCATCTGTTTTGTTGCTTCTAGGTATGGCTTACTTAAATCGTCCCAGCTATAGACTACTCCTGACTGCGGTCTGGGGTGGTCTTGAGCAACTTGCTGAAATATAATATAAGACTGTGTCCAGAGGAGGTTTGTTAAATGTAGGATTGATTATATGCAGATCTTAGTGGATATGAATGTTGTTTTTCTCAGAAGTTGACTTTTTAGTCTTCTTAAATTTATAATCTTTATAATATTTGTTTTGTCTCCTTTTATGCGATTTGACCAGGGGATTCTTCCATGTGTACTTAGAGAAAATGTGGATTTTATTTTTCTTGGATGGGATGTTTTATATAAATCTTTTAGAACCATGTATTCTGATCAAGTAAAAAATGTTCTTGTTGAAAAAAACTAACTGAGGGAACTCATTTAAAATAAAGCCTATCAGAAGGGAGGTGGGTGGGGGATGGCTGAAATAGGTGAGGGGATTAAGAGTACATTTACCGTGATGAGCACTGAGTAATGCTGTATAGAATCGTTGAATCACTATCTTGTGCATCTGAAACTAATATAACATTGTATGTTACCTATACTGGAATTAAAATAAAAAACTTAATATAAAAAAGAAATATTGACTTTTAGATTTGTTTTTGCTTCTCTCTGATGCAACACAGAAAGCTATAACACAGAAACTATTCTTGAAGAACAACATGGAAAGAAGCAAAAAAATTTCCAAATTATTTCTTAGTCCATCTCTTAAAATATCACAATTCCCTAACCATCCATTCCATTTTCTCCCAGTCTTACCCTATTTAAACTCCGGAGGACAGCCAGGCGGGGTGATATTTTGGGCATCTCACTGTGGGAGTTAACTCAAAATGATTTAGATGGTATTTAATTGCTGGATAAGAAAATATTGCAATTGGTATGTTAAACATTTTTGAAAATTTGTAATTTTGTCTACTTTTTAATTTGGTGGGCTCCCAATGAGTGGATTTTTCCAATTTTCTGAAAAACATCTGGTTTACATTTTTCACACTGGTAAAATCGTATTTCTCGGTAAGTGCATTAGATTGTTTGCAACTCACTTGAATTGCATTGAACAATCCATCCACATCAGGACTGATTACTTGTACTGCAGTTGTAGAAATAACAAATCACCTCACATCTTTAAAATTTTTGCTCTCTAGTGATTGTCTGAAAAGGAAAGATGATGGATATTGGAATTAGAATAATGTATGGAGGCAAATGGCAGTGAAAAGAACAGAAGCTTTAGGGTCAGAATTTCAGAGTTCTAGTTCTAGTTGTAGCATTTGCTCTCTATGATTTTGACAAGTTCATGTGTCATCTAAACCCTTCCTTCATAATCTGTAAAATGGAGATAATATTGGTACTTATAGAATTATTGTTCAGAGCTAAATGTAACAGCATATGTTGAAGCATCTTGAAAAGCATGACATATGCAGAAGACCTGAAGGGAGCTTCTTACTGGCTCACCAAATAGAAGATAGTCAAGAATCCAGACCTGGTCATGAATCATTAAGGAACACAGTTGAACACAGTAATGTGGTAGATGCAGTGGACTCAAGGTCACTTGATTTGGGGTCTCAGCCTGACTCAGCTAATAAATGATTTTAACATTTTACAGTATTTAATTAACCTAGCTGTTCCTCAGTTCCTTGTCTATAACAGGGATTGCTTACTCCTGATTGTGCAAAGAGTTAGATACTGGTTTTAAAGTGCACTATACAGTGTTATATTCTGTAAGTTTAATACCTCTAAGTTATACTTTTAATGTTTAGAAGTACAAAAAGTTTTAATTTATTACCAGAAAGAAATTCATAATAGGTAATGAAGCGTTCACTAGCGGCCAGAGAACAGCACAAATTGGTTTATTACATTTTCCCTTGAGCTCCCTGTTTGATATGGACTCTCTAATCTTCTCTCCCTTGTCCTCTCAGTTTGTCTTTTTCTTTCTTCTTTCTGGGGTCCCAGTTTGTTGTGATTTTGGCTTCTGACTTGTGCTTTGTCAAGGTTGAGATGGAGGTGTGTGGGTAATGGATGGGTTGGGACTTCAAGTCTTTCGGTTTCTGATGAAGAAAAGTGATCTTCCTGTTCCAGTCTTTAGGTGAAACATCTGAAGATTTTTCTCTTGTTGGTACTGTCCACCCCTAAGAGCCTAGATTTAATGTATTACAGTGGGAACACTATTTTCTCTTTCTTACCAGGTATCTGTTTGCTAGTAAGTAGCAGAGATCGATATCTTAACAACTATACACTTTCCTGCTTTTCTATCTTCACTGATAAGGGAACTGAACTATTAGATCCTTTCAACTTCTAAAAAGATGTGATTTAGGCTGGAGGCCTCCATAGTGTCAGTGAGGCAGGTAACGATAGATTTTGTTGTGCCTATTTATAGGTGGGAAAGTGAAGGCAGTGAGGAGTTGGATCTATAGCTCTGAGTTCAGTGTTTTAGCCATTACATGGGATTTCCTTCCTGTAAGGGAAATACTGCTTTGTAGACATTTGTGTGTGAATGTCACTATAAGCATATTTTTAGCTTCAATGAGTGGTTTGAGGTAATGCATGTGTTTAGAATAGGAGGTTCAGATACTGTGTAATTCCAGAGCCCATGAAATGTGAAGGCCGTGACTATAGTGACTACATTCTTGTGCGCTAAAATACTTGTTTGATCTGAATATACCATTTTTTTGTTCTCCATGTTGCTCTTTGTACTAAAGATATTTTCCCTACTAGTTGGGGCTATAAGTCATATTTACAGTGGTTTTCATAATCAAAATACTACTTTCCTATTAAGAAACTTAATTTCCTGTTGATTGTTTTTCCAAATTAATTTAATTTTAACTTCTCTTTTCACCCAATCAGTAGTCAAAGTCTAAGAATTCAAATTTCTAAGTACCTCTGGAGTCAATGCATGCCGTCTTCCTTAACTGAGGTTCACTTTGGCTCTCTCCCTTGGACTATTGCTAAATGTTTCTGATGGGTCTCCTAGCATGACACCAAGTATCTTATAAAAAGTCACATTTGTACATAAAGTGTTTTTATATACCTTTTCTTATTTAATTCTCATACCTACTGATGAGGTAGATTTTATCATTACCTACCTTTGACAATTGGGAAAAAAAAATAGAAAGGCTAAGAACCTTCCAGAGGTTACACGGTTAGTAAATGGTGGAAGAATTCATATTTCAGAAAATAGGTCACTAAAATATTCATGGACCCCAAGGTAGAAACAAAATTTTCTGTAAATTACATTAGTATAATGAATGACTCAGTGTGAAATAAAAGTATGACATCTAGACAGATACCTTTAAGGATAATTTTTTTATTTTGGAAATGAAGCCAACTACTTAAAAAAAAGTTTTCACATTTTTGTGGTTTTATGAAGTAATTAGGTTGAGTAATATAACTTAAAAGAAAAATGCTTGTGTGACTTTTCAAATTCATGCTACTTTATTGAACATTTGCCAGAATTGATTTATAGTTTCTTACGTATTTTTTTTTTAACCAAACAAGGTTTTAAATAATAACTTAGAAAAACACATGATTTTTCTTCCTTCCACCCTTCCTTCCTTTAAAAAATCTATTTGGTAAGCTCTGAAAGTAGTGGGAATAGATATGGAGGAATGAGTGAAAACATTACGCAGTCTTAAATCATGTATGGGAAATAATATTTTTAAAATTCTTAATTTTATACTTTCGGTCACTGTGATGACCTAAATTCCTATACCCTTTACCAATACCCTTACCTGTACCCTGTACCCTTCAGCCCATACCCTTTACCATTTTGTAATGTTAACATGTTACAAAACCGTAGTACAGTGATCAAAACTAAGAAATTAACATTGGTGCAGTACTATTGACTAAACTCCACTTTTTTTTTTTTTTAAACTAATGTTCAGGTTTTACTTTTGAAATGCATGAATGAATGGGGATGAGAGAGTTTAAGAAAACAACATTGGTAACAGTGAGAGTGCAGAAATACATGAATGAATATGAGAAGTGAGTAATTGGGAAGACTTAATTTTTTTAAAGGATTTTATTTATTTATTTATTTAAAAGATTTTATTTATTTATTTGAGAGAGAGTGAGCGAGTGCACAAGGAGGGGGGAGCGGCAGGCAGAGGGAGAAGCAGGCTCCCCACTGAGCAAGGAGCCTAATGTGGGACTTGATCCAACTGAGCCACCCAGCTGTCCCTTTATTTATTTTAGAGAGATATAGAAAGAGAGAAAATGCGCATGTGTGAGTGGGGGGAGGGGTAGAGGGAGAGAGCATCTCAAACAGACTCCCTGCTGAGTGTAGAGCCCTACGCAGGCCTTGATCCCAGGACCCTGAGATCATGACCTGATCCGAAATCAAGAGTCGAACGCTTAACTGACTGAGCCATTCAGATGCCCATGACAATATTTTTAATACATACTTTGTGTTCCCGTTAAAATTGTATGTCTTAGTTCTTAAGTAGAGTCTTCCTTTTCTTGTGCCTTTGTTGATGAGAAGCATCCCTGTTTCAGTTTTATAGGAATATCACCACAAGTTGTTCTTACAAAAGGGCTATATCAATTTATTAAAAGAGCTAAGTACATTTAAAGCAGTTTCTAAATGACCGAGAAAAAAATTATTCTATTACTGATTTCAAGAATTAAAATTTAGTAAAATACAAATATTACTTAATTTCTAAGAGTCTACATATCAGTCTAAATCCACTTCTTCCAATAAATTATGATGGAATTCTAG
>NC_138380.1:83448682-83455799 GCF_054177405.1 Leptonychotes weddellii
CCCGCTGAGCAGGGAGCCCATTGCAGGACTGGCAGGACTCGATCCCAGTATCCTGGGATCATGACCTGAGCCGAGGGCAGACGCTCAACCGACTGAGCCACTCAGACATCCCTGAGTGGTACATCTTTAGTTATTGTTACCAAACAGCTTTGAATGAAATGTAACTTCCAGAGTTTCCACTACGTACATGTTCTTTAGCAGGCCTTTAAAAAGACTTTTTAAAAACTTAAATTCTAATTATTTCCCTTTTTTCTGTTTTGTTTCATTGTCATTATAATGGTGTTTAGAAAAATAAAACAGCTTTATGGAAATATCATTCATGTACCATATAATTCACTCATTTAAGGTGTACAATTCGATGGTTTTATATTCACAGTGGTTTTTATATTCACAGAATTGTGCAGCCATCACCACAATCAATTTAAAACATCTTCATCTCTCTAAAAAGAAACCCCAAACTCATTAGCAGCACCTCCTATATTCCACTTCCTCTCAGCCCCTGGCTCTACTTTTCGTCTCTATGGATTTGCCTATTCTGGACATTTCATGAAAATAGTATATCATCTGTGGCCTTATGGGACTGGCTTCTGTCACTTAGCATAAAGTCGGCATGTATCAGTACTTTATTTCTTTTTATTGCCTAATATATTCCATTGTATGGCTATCCCATACTTCATTTATTTATTGGTTGATGGACATTTGGGTTCCTTCCACTCTTCGGCCATGATGAATAATGCTGCTATGAAAATTTGTGTATAAGTTTTTTTTGTGAGGAAGTATACTTTCATTCTTTTGGGCATATTCCTGGAAGTAGAATTGCTGGGTCATATGGTAACTTTATGTTTAACCCTTTAAGGAATTGCCAGACTGTTTTCCACAGTGAGCACAGCATTTCCAATCCCACCAGCAGTTTATAAGAATTTTTATTTTTCCATGTCCTTGCTAACACTTGCCATATTTCTCTTTTTCATGACAACTCTTCTAGTATGTGTGATGTGGTATCTCACTGTGGTTTTGATTTGCATTTCTCTGACAACTAATGATCTTGAGCACCTTTTCATGTACTTACTGGTTATTTATATGTCTTCTTCTTCGGAGAAATGTGTGTGTAAACCCTCTGCTCATTTTTAAATCGGGCTGTCTTTTTGTTGTTGGGTTGTAAGCTCATTTTGGTTTTCATTTGCATTTCCCTGATGGCTAATGATATCGAGCATCTTTTCATGTGCTTATTGGCTATTTGTATATCTTTTTTTGAAAGTGTGTCAACACTGCTCATTTTAAAATTGGGTTGTCTTTTTATTGTTGGCTTGTAAGCTCATTGTGGTTTACATTTGCATTTCTCTGATGGCTAGTGATGTTGAGCATCTTTTCCTATGCTTAAAGGCCATTTGTGTATCTTCTTTGGAGAAATGTCTATTCAGATCCTTTGCAAAATGGCTTATTTGCCTTCTTATTATTTGAGTTGTAAATTACTGAGTTTCTTCATAAATTCTAGTTATAAGTTCCTTACCGGATATGTGACTTGAAAAAAAACTTTTTTTTTTTAAATAGACAATATACTATATTTGAAACAAGATTGCACTCTTGAATTTTAGAATATATCAGAATTGCATTATTATTTCATAAATTCTTCTTTTACTTAACATGCTGACATGTCCAGCTATTCCCAGATGGGTGTGTGGGCATGTGTGTATGTGTCTGTGCGTGTGTTTTTTTTTTTTTTGGTGTTCAAAAAAAAAGAAGCAGGCTCCCCGCAGAGCAGGGAGCCCAATGCGGGGCTTGATCCCTGCACCCTGGGATCATGACCTGAGCCGAAGACAGATGCTTAACGACTGAGCCACCCAGGCGCCCCTAATTTGTTTATTGTTACTGTGTGGAAAGACAGTTGATTTTTATATATTGCCTTGTATCTTGCAAACTTGCTGAACTCATTTGTTAGTTCTAAGAGTTTTTTAGTGGATTCCTAAGGATTTACTATATATAATATTATGTCATCTGCAAATATGGTTTTACTTCTTTCTTCCCAGTCTAGATTCCTTTCATTTCTTTTTCTCTCCTAATTGCACTGGCTAAAACCTCCAGTATAATGTTGAATTGAAGTGATGAGAGCAGGCATCCTTCCCTTGTTCTAATATTAGGGGGGAAGCATTCAATTTTTCACATTTACTTATGATGTGACCTGTGTTTTTTTCACATATGTCCTTCTTGAGATTGAAGAAGTTCACTTCTTTACCTAGTGTGTTGACTATTTCATCATTAAGGGTATTGGATTTTATCAAATTCTTTATCTGCATCTGTCAAGATGATCATTTTGTGTTTTTCCTTTATTTTAATGATTTGATTGTTATACTGATTGATTTTCAAATATTAAATCAACCTTGTTCCTGAGAAAATTGATCCCAATTACTCATGATATATAATTCTTTTGTATATTGCCAGATTCAATTTGCTAGTATTTTGTTGAGAATTTGTGTTTACGCTCATATATTGGCCTGTATAGTTTTCTTTTCTTTTTTTTTTTTTAAGATTTTCTTATTTTTTATTAGAGAGAGAGGGAGAATACAAGCAGGGGGAGTGGCAGGTAGAGGGAGAGCGAGAAGCAGGCTCCCCGCTCAGCAGGGAGCCTGACGTGGGGCTTGATCCCAGGACCCTGGAATCATGACCTGGGCCGAAGGCAGCCGCTTAACCGACTGAGCCACCCAGGCGCCCCTATAGTTTTATTTTCTTGTGATGTCTTTGTGTGGCTTGATCTCAGTATATTACTGGCCTCATAGAAGAAGTTGAGAGGTGTTCTTTCCTCTTTTGGTTTTTGGAAGCATTTGCGAAGAATTAATGTTAATTCTTTAAAAGCTTGGTAGATGTATGATTTTACTCATATGTGGAATTTAAGAAACAAAACAACTGAACAAAGGGAAAGAAAAAAGAGAGAGAGAAGCAAACCAAGAAATAGACTCTTTTTTTTAATTAATTAATTTTTTTTAAAGATTTTATCTATTTGAGAGAGAGAGAGAATGAGAGAGAGAGCATGAGGGGGGGAGGGTCAGAGGGAGAAGCAGACACCCCGCCGAGCAGGGAGCCCAATGCGGGACTCGATCCCGGGACTCCAGGATCATGACCTGAGCCGAAGGCAGTCGCCCAACCAACTGAGCCACCCAGGTGCCCAGAAATAGACTCTTAACTACAGAGAACAAACTGATGGTTACCAGGGGATAGGTGGGTGAGGGGATAGGTTAAATAGGTGATGGGGATTAAGGATTGCACTTCTTGTGATGAGCACCTGGTGATGTATGAAAGCGTTGAATCACTGTACTATACACCTGAAACTAATATTACACTGTATGATAACTAACTGGAACTTAAATAAAAACTTTAAAAAATGCTTGGTAGAATTTTCCTAGACTTTTTAAATTTTGTTGGAAGCTTTTTGATTACAAATTCAGTTTCTCTAATTGTCATATATCTATTCAGTTTTTCTATTTATTTGTTAGATTTATTTCTTACTTTTTTTTTAAAGTTTAGGTACAGGGGCGCCTGGGTGGCTCAGTTAAGCATCGGCCTTTGGCTCAGGTCATGATCCCCGGGTCCTGGGATCGAGTCCTGCATTGGGCTCTCTGCTTAGTGGGGAGTCTGCTCCTCTCTTTACCACTCTCCCCTGCTCATGCTCTCTCTCTCAAATAAATAAATAAAATCTTAAAAAAAAAAAGTTCAGGTACAGATGTGTCACTTTTGTTGATCTTTTCAGGGAGCCAACTTTTTTTTTGTTGATTTTCTCCATTGGGCTACTATTCTCTATTTCATTATTTCCTGCTCTACTCTGTATTACTTCCTTCCTTTTACTTGCTTTGAGTTTAGTTTGCTTTTCTTTTTCCAATGTCTAAAGGGGGAATGCTAGGTTATTGATTTGAAATATTTCTTCTTTTAAAATATAGGTATGTACAGCTCTAAATTGCCCTCCAATACTGCTTTAGCTCCATCTCATAAATTTTGGTATGTTGTACCTTTATTTTCATTCATCTTGAAACATTTTCTTTTAAAAGTTTTTTTTATTTGGGTATAGTTGACATACACTGTTACATTAGTTTCGGGTGTACATCATAGTGATTCCACGTGTTTATACATTATGCTATGCTCACCACAGGTGTAACTACCATCTGTTACATTCCTTATGTTGTGCCTTTCATTCCTGTGGCTGGAAGCCTATACTTCCCACTCCCCTTCACCCATTTTGCCCACCTCCCACCTCCCTTCCCTCTAGCAACCATTAGTTTGTTCTCTGTATTTATAAGTCTGATTCTGCTTTTTGTTTGTTAATTCATTTGTTTTGTTTTTTGGATTCCACATATAAGGGAAATCATATGATATTTGTCTTTTTTTTCTGTTTGACTTACTTCATTTAGCATAATACCCTCTAGGTCCAACCATGCTATCTCAAATGGCATGATCTCATTCTTTTTTATGACTATGTAATATTTCAGTGTGTGTGCATGCGTGTGTGTGTACGTACACATGTACATACACACCACATCTTCCTTACCCATTTGTCTGCTAATGGACACTTGGGTTGCTTCCATATCTTGGCTATTATAAATAATGCTGCAATAAATATAGGGGTGTATATATCTTTCTGAATTACTGTTTTTGTTTTCTTTGGGTAAATACCGAGTAGTGGAATTATTGGATCATATGGTATTTCTATTCTTATTTTTTTGAGGAAACTTTATACTATTTTCCACAGTATGGAGTGTACCAATTACATTCCCACCAATAGCACACGAAGGTTCCTTTCTCCCCATGTCTTTGTTCACAGTTGTTACTTCTTGTCTTTTTGATTTTAGTCATTCTGACAGGTGTAAGGTGATATCTTGTGGTGGTTTTAATTTGTATTTCCCTGATGATTGGTGATGTTGAGCATCTTTTCATGTGTCTGTTGTCCATTTGTATGTTTTCTAAGGAAAAATCTCTATTCAGGTCCTTTGACCATTTTTAATCAGATTATATGTTTTTTTGGTGGTGAGTTGTGTAAATTCTTTCTGTATTTTGGATATGAACCCTTTATTGGGTATATCATTTGCAAATATCTTCTCCCATTCATTAAATAGCTTTTTGTTTTGTTGGTGGTTTCTTTTACTGTGCAAAAGCTTTTTATTTTGATGTAGTCCCAATAGTTTATTTTTGCTTTTGTTTCCCTCGTCTTAGGAGACATATCTAGAAAAATTTTGCTGTAGTTGATGTTAGAGAAATTACTGTCTGTGTTCTCCTAGAATTTTTATGGTCTCAGGGCTCACATTTGGGTCTTTAATTTATTTTGAGTTTATTTTTGTGTATGGTATTAGAAAGTGGTCCAGCTTCATTCTATTACATGTAGCTATTTAGTTTTCCCAGCACCATTTATTGAAGAGACTGTCTTTTCCCCATTGTGTATTCTTGGCTCCTTTGTAATAGATTAATTGATCGTATAAGTGTGGGTTCATTTCTGGGGTCTCTATTCTGTTCTATTGATTTATGTGTCTATTTTTGTGCCAGTACCATACTGTTTTGATTACTACAGCTTTTTTTTTTTTTTTTTTAAGATTTTATTTACTTGAGAGAGAGAGAGCACGAGTGGGTTGAGGGACAGAGGGAGAAGCTGAGCAGGGAACCCAATGTGGGACTCAATCCTGGACTCTGGGATCATTACCTGAGCCGAAGGCAGACACTTAATGAATGACTGAGCCACCCAGGTGCCCTGATTATTACAGCTTTGTAGTATAACTTGAAATCTGGAATTGTGATACCTGCAGCTTTGTTTTTCTTCCTCAAGATTTCCTTGAGTATTTGAGGTGTTTTGTGGTTCCATATAAATTTTAGGATTATTTGTTTTATTTTTGTCAAAAAAACACCATTGGTATTTTGATAAGGATTGCATTGAATCTGTAGATTGCTTTGGGTAGTATGCACATTTTAACATTTACATTAAGTCATCTAATCCATGAGCATGAAATATCTTTCCATTTGTTTCATCTTCAGTTTCTTTACTCAGTGTTTTTTATAGTTTTCAAAGTACAGGTCTTTCACCTCTTTAAGTCTATTCCTAGGTATTTTATTCTTTTTGGTGCAATTGCAAATGAGGTTGTATTCTTAATTTCTCTTTCTACTATTTTGTTATTGGTATATAGAATGCTACCGATTTCTGGGTATTAATTTTGTATCCTGCAGTTTTACTGAATTCATTTATTACTGGAGTCTAGGACTTTCTTTCTTTCTTTTTTTTTTTTAAAGATTTTTTTATTTATTTATTTGACAGTGAGAGCAGGAACACAAGCAGGGGGAGTGGGAGAGAGAGAAGCAGGCTTCCCGCTGAGCAGGGAGCCCGATGTGGGGCTCTATCCCAGGACCCTGGGATCATGACCTGAGCTGAAGGCAGATGCTTAACAACTGAGCCACCCAGGCACCCCTGGAGTCTAAGACTTTCTATGTATAGTATCATGTCGTTTGCAAATAGGGACAGTTTTAACTTCTTTACCAATATGGATGCCTCTTATTCATCTTGAGGTATTTTCTAATTTCTTATGTGATTTTTTTTGTTACTCATTAGTGTTTTGGAATTATGTTGTTTACTGTCCACATATTTTTGGGTTTCCAAAATATGCCTCTGTTAGTGATTCTAATTTCATTCAGTTGTTACCTGAGAACATATTTTGTATGAACTCACTACTTTTAAATTTATTTTAGCTTGTCTTATGGCCTATGATATTGTCTGTCCTAGAGAATTTTCCATGTCCACTTGAGAAGAATGTGTGTTTTGTTGTTGGATGAAGTGTTTTCTAGATATTAGATATACTTGGTTTATGGTATTCAAATCTTTTCTTTCTTTTTTGATTTTCTATCTAGTTGTTCTTTTTTTTTTAAATTTTAATTTATTGTTATGTTAGTCACCATACAATACATCATTAGTTTTTGATGTGGTGATCCACGATTCATTGTTTTCATATAACACCCAGTGCTCCATGCAGTATGTGCCCTCCTTAATACCCATCACTGGGCTAACCCATCCCCCGACACCCCTCCCCTCTAAAACCCTCAGTTTGTTTCTCAGAGTCCATAGTCTCTCATGGTTCATCTCTCCCTCCGATTTCCC
>NC_138380.1:83455899-83466898 GCF_054177405.1 Leptonychotes weddellii
TTGACTTTCTCTGCTTGACTTATTTCACTTAGCATAATCTCCTCCAGTCCCATCCATGTTGTTGTAAAAGTTGGGTATTCATCCTTTCTGATGGCTGAGTAATACCACCTTACACCGGGTAGAATGGCAAAAAATGACAGGGCAAGAAACAACAAATGTTGGAGAGGTTGTGGAGAAAGGGGGACTGTTGGTGGGAATGCAAGTTGGTACAGCCACTTTGGAAAACAGTGTGGAGGTGCCTCAAAAAATTAAAAATAGAGCTACCCTATGACCCAGCAATTGCACTCCTGGGTATTTGCCCCACAGACACGGATGTAGTGAAAAGAAGGGCCATATGCACCCCAATGTTCATAGCAGCAATGTCCCGCAATAGTCAAGCTGTGGAAAGAGCCGAGATGCCCCTCAACAGATGAATGGATAAAGAAGATGTGGTCCATATATACAATAGAATATTACTATCTAGTTGTTCTATTCACTGTTCATATTTGAGTTTGAAACCTCCTTCTAGTATTCCTGATGTGTCTGTTTCTCCTTTCAAATCAGTCACTTTTTGCTTTTTGTTTTTTGGCAGCTCTGTTTTTAGGTGCATATATGCTTATAGTTGTTATATCTTCCTAGTGCAATGATCCCATTTTCTATTTTTATTTTCTCTAGTGACATTTTTTTGGTTTGTTTTAAGATCTATTTCGTCTGGTATTAGTATAGCCACTCCAGCATTCTTATGGCTGTTGTTTGCATGACATATTTTTTCCCATGCTTTCATTTTTTCAGCCGATTTGTATCTTTGAATCTGAAGTGTGTTAGTAAGTTGGTTTCAGTTGGTGTTTCACTGAAATTATTTGGCATAAATTGTCACTTCTAATAGTGATAATGTTGTCTCTAATATATTGATGTAAGTTAATGTTTGTTTAATGCTTATAATTTCATATTGTTATTCTGGATAATGTAATGATGTTTTTGGAATATTAATCAGGTATAGTCTCCCCTTTTCAGGAAGTTTAAATATGAGATAAAGGATTTATTATCTCATTTATTCCTACTGGTCTAAGAAGTAGAGCAGATAAAATATGAGTTTATTCATTTTATAGTGAGAAAATGTGTCTATAAACTTAAATTTGAACTTGTCTCTCATTTTTAACACTATACATAACCTTAAATCCCAATGATAAATTTAATTTTAAATTTACTGATTCAAGCCACTACAAGTTTTTTCCAATCATAATAGGTAGAAAACAGCCAGAGGTTTCCAATTTTAATTGCTTTATCTTCCTTGAAATTGAGTTGAAAAGCAGAGAAAAAGTTTAGTCATTAAATATTCTCGTTTACTTTCTTTTAACATTATTTAGCACTCTCATAAGATGATTGATACACTTCATGTATGGATTGCAGGAAAGAAAAAACTAGCTTCTGAAAATGATTGAATAACAGCTGGAATTAATGAATAAGGGAGTGATTGAATGAATGTATCAACCAGATGAAATGTAGGCTTTTTTAGGTATTCTGTGTGATGAAAGGATTAACAGAATTCAAGGTAGTGCAAAATAGGAACTCTATGATATAACAATGACTGATAATAATGTTAATGATAATGTTAGCTAATTTTTATAGGATAGTTATTGTTTGCCAGGCACTGTTATAATATCTTTACATATAGGTCAAAGATTGGATTGTCAGATCAGACTGACATGAATTGAAAATGTTAATCAGTATTAAGGTTTACTTTTAATTTTAAGGATACAAGCAACCAGAAGGCACAGGAAAAGCAGACAGGGGTCCTGGATATTGAGAGAGACCCCCAGATTCTTTCTTTTCACAATAGACAAAACTGTCAATCCCAGAGCAGTAGATATGATCTCTAATGAAGTACATGGGTTACCTCATACAATAGGGAACATTATAGGCTGCAAAACATTCCATTTTATACTCCAATAATTGCACAGGTGATGTCCCATCCTTTATAAACCTATAGATTCTAGGTTTGTTTTCCATAGTACTTCTAAAACAAGGGTATTCTGCTAAAAGCCTTCTATGGATAAGTACTTTTTTTTTTTAAGCAAATACCATTAGTATATTTGTCAGTAATTAGCGTGCTTATAAGGAGAATAGACCAGGTCTTCTGCCTTCTTTTTCCTGGGAGAGCCTCCTACCCAACAAGAAAAAAAAAAAGCTCTCTTTCGTTTCCAGTAGATTTACTCATTTAAATTCAAATTCAGTTATTTATTTTTTAGGATAAACAAGGTAAATACATTAAGAAGGAACTTCAGACATGTGTGTTTTTTTTTTTTAAGATTTTATTTATTTGACACAGAGAGAGAGATAGCGAGAGAGAGAGAGAGAAAGAGCACAAGCAGGGGGAGCGGCAGGCAGAGGGAGAAGCAGACTCCCCACTGATCAGGGAGCCTGATATGGGGCTCGATCCCAGGATCCTGGGATCATGACCTGAGCGGAAGGCAGACGCTTAACTGACTGAGCCACCCATGCGCCCCTAGACATGTTTAAAAATATTTGATATGATTTGATTTGGTGTAGTTTGGTTGGTAGGAGATGGAGTGAAAAATACAGTAAATATAAATATATTCTTACCACCAGCAGATAATCACCATAGCAGCTTGTTGTATTCCTTTTGTGTGTGTGCATGCATATGTCATAAACAATTTTTTCTTCTGTTTGATCTTAGAATATTTGAGAAAAGGGCGCCTGGGTGGCTCAGTTGGTTAAGCGACTGCCTTCGGCTCAGGTCATGATCCCGGAGTCCCTGGATCGAGTCCCGCATCGGGCTCCCTGCTCGGCAGGGAGTCTGCTTCTCCCTCTGACCCTCCCCCCTCTCATGTGCTCTCTCTCATTCTCTCTCTCACAAATAAATAAATAAAATCTTTAAAACAAAACAAAAAAAAGAATATTTGAGAAAAAATATGGTGGTTTCAACTTTCAATTTTCTCTGTTATTCTCACCCCAACCCAGGATGGAGATCCAGTTCGTCCAGGAGTGGCCATGACTGATCTTGCTACTGGCCTGTATGCATATGGAGCCATTATGGCTGGACTGATACAAAGATATAAAACGGGGAAAGGACTGTTCATTGATTGTAACCTACTGTCATCTCAGGTACCGATCCAAAGAACTTTTGAGATTGTGGTGTAAAGACATGTATCTGGGTTATACTCTTTCATATCAAATCCTATGGTCACATGTGCAAAAAAAAAAAAACAAAAAACCAAAAACAGAAAAAACCCACAAACAACAACAGCAAAAGCTGTTCTATTTTGGTATACTTAATTATTATTAAGTTAAAATAAACAGACCATGAAGATTTTGTTGTATGTAGACATTGCTGTTGAATTAGAAGTTTAAAGACTATTTATATTAAAATGGGTCTATTACTACTTGTGAGACAGGAGTACATTTGGTTCTATTTTATTGTCACATGAGCTCTGTAACTTCTTTTGACCAGGGTTTCTTCACCTGTTTTGTACTGTGGATCCTTTGAATAGTCTGGTGAAGGCTATGGACCTTTTTTCAGAATTATGTTTTTAGATGCATAAATTGATATATTTAGGATTGCAAGGGAAGCAAGTTATATTAAAATACACTTATTTCAATGTAAAAACCAATTTTCTGTTGTAATAACATATATGATTTTTTACTAACACATTAAACCATAAGATCTATTTTTGGGCTTAGTAACTATTGCAATTTTGAGGTAATGTTGAACATAAATGATGTTTTAAGATATCTGCAATAGCTAGAATATGATATGAAAATATGGATAATATTTATTGGTGATCAAGCCATAGGTACTACTAATATTGCTATGGTTTGTTGCCTACATTCATAATTGAAGAAAATGCTAAATTTTAGTTAGAAGTTGGATGGACATAAAGATATATTTTTTTTCCATTCAAGTTAATTAGTTCCCAGAATTCTTTCCACGGACTCTAGGTTAAGAACCCCTGGTTTGGATAGTTATTAGTTATGTCATGCTAAATACTAAACTGCTGGAATTAAAAGGTTAACTAACTCTGAAATTGACATTTTGCCTCCTTTTTATTGGAGCAGACCCAGATGCCTATTCAGAATAGATAATTCTTCAGGAATAGAAAAAAAGAAAATACCAAATTTGTGCAAGGAGATACTTTACTATGGGAAAAATTACTTTATAGATGGAGACCTCAGTTGGGAATTTCAGATTTAAGTGGCATACATGGGAGACTGGTAAACTTGGAAAACTGCTTTGGAGATTTGTTCTCGTAGACAAAATTAAGGAGTTGTCTAGGGTAAAAAAAAAAAACCATCAAAATGGTTAAAGGTAAAATACTACATATGGGGTTTCAACATTAGCTTTGAGTCACAGTGAGCATTTTAGTGGTTATATAAAAGGGTAAAATAATTCTCTCCAAATGAATGAACTGTCTTCTAAATAGAGAAACACAGATGTTAGTTATGGGAAGAAGCTGAAAGCCTTTTCTTCCCTCCTCTAATTTTATAGCTGTAAGGAACCTGAGGTAGGGTAAGTGACTGACTACAAGTTACACATTCCTTAAGGATGGAAGCCAGGAAGATTTCAGGAGGTTTGACCTGTGCAATCACAGAGAGTTCTAAGCTTAGTTTAAATGCTCTGTTATCACTGCCTTGAGATTCTTAATTATTTTTGAATTAGAGGCCCTACATTTTTTTCACTTTGCACCAGTCCTTGCAAATTATGTGACCAGTCCTGGATTTGGGACTCTATTTAAGTCTCCTGATCTTTACCTAGTCTGCTTTACTTATATGTCAATGATTAATTACCTTTGGAAGAAATTCTCTTGTAGCGTTTGGTAGAGTTTAATTCTCTTCCGGCTCCTAACACAATGATTCATGATGTGGAGGTGTGTGGTTCCCTGGGGATGAGAGTGGAAGGGGATGGTATCACTGGTGGGGCTGTTTCAAAGTGAGGGTACAGGAAATACAAATGCATGCATGTATGCTCACATACATGCTTTCTAGTCATTTTGGGTATGTGTCTGTGTTTGTTGTTCATGTTGTCCCCTGAGCCTGTAAGTCCCATGAATGCAGGAATGTTTGTTCCTGCTTACAGTGGTATCCTCAAAATGCAGCCTAGTATTTGTCAAATAGTGGGCTCTCCCAATCTTTTGAGATCAATAGGATGCCCACTGTTAGCAATGTGTATGTCTCATGGCCCTTAGGTTTGCTAGGAAAGGTTAGAAAAAGGTAGAAAACCATGGAGTTAGGATAAGCACTTGATAAACAACTAATGATGAGATGATTTGCTTTTAGCAAACCTGGTAGCAGTGTTTTAGTCTATTTGCTGTAGCTAATCTAGTTAAAGGTTGCTAAAGTTATTAGTGTGATTAAGACTCATTAGCTACTTTTTTTTTAATTGAGGTAAAACTGACATAAAACATTATATTAGTTTCAGATGGATAACATAATGATTTGATATTTGTATATATTGCAAAATGATCACCACAATAAGTTTGGTTAACATCCATCATGATACATAGTTGTGATCTTCTTTTCCCATGAGAACTTTTGCAATCTACTCTCTTAGCAGCTTTCAAATATGCAGTACAGTATTATTAGCTATAGTCACCATGCTGTACATTACATCCCTGTGACTTATTTATTTTATAACTGGAAATTTGTACCATTTGACGCCCTTCACCTATTTTACCAACCCTTTGCCTCTTGCAACCACCAATCTGTTCTCTGTATCTATGAGCTCAGTTTTTTGTTTTTTTTAAGTAAAAAAAAATTTCTTCTAGATTCCACATATAAGCAAGACTGTATTGTATCTGTCTTTCTCTGACTGGCTTATTTTACTTAGCATAATGCCCTCAGGGTCCATCCATGTTGTTACAGATGGTGGGATTTCCTCCTTTTTTTGATGGCTGAATAACATTCCATTGTGTGTATATATGTACAACATTTTTTTATCCATTCATCCATTGATGAACACTTAGATTGTTTCCATATCTTGGCTATTGTCATTACCTTTTAACAATAAAAATCAATTAAGTCTTATTTTAGAGCTATGCATTTTCAGATCTACTATTTTATATGATCTCCATAATAATCACTTGAGGTAGGTAGGGCAGGAGTTTTTTTAAAGATTTTATTTATTTATTTATTTGAGAGCGAGCACAAGAGCTGGATTGGGGTGAAGGGCAGAGGGGGAGGGAGCGGGAAAGAATCCCAAGCAGACTCCACGCTGAGTGCAGGTCTGGGCTCTGTCTCACAACCCGAAGATCATGACCTGAGCTGAAACCAAGAGTTAAATGCTCAACTGGCACCCAGGCAGATGGGGCAGGAATTTTTATTCCTATTTTACTTACAAAGAAACTGAAGCTAGGAAATGTTGATCTGCTTGACCAACAGAGTCACAGCGAGAATTCTGGTTTCTGATATCCTGACTGGTTCTCTTTTACCTATGTGATAAAGACAAAAGCTTTGGCACTGAGGGACAGGCAAGATCCAGCTTTCCTGTGGTGAAGCTCCAGGGGAGAAGGCAAATTTAGTAAGAGGCAGAGGAAGCAAAAGACCCCCCAGTAACAAGGGAACACAGAGCAGGACTGGCCCCTTGTGCCCCCACGTTGCATGCCAAGAGTCAGAATAAGACAGTGTGACACAGTGGGCCCCTCTGAAGCATTATCTAATCATGTTCAGATCCAGTGAGTGAAAACTGTCATGGAATTTAACCTGATGGACAAGTGTTTCTGTTGAAATATGAGAATTTTGAGAAAGAGAACATTTGGAGTGGGTTTTTTATGAGCTCTGGTCAGCCGAGGACTCACTGTGTCCCAGGCGCTGTGGTAGCTCAGTTGGAGTGAGAGGTGACACATCTGTTCGAGGCTTCATACCAGAGGTGGTGGTGTCATGTAGGAGAGCTGGAGGTGACGCATGTCGTTCTCTGTAGCATAGGGTCTTAGAACGCAGTTGGGCCAAGAGTATTAAGGGCCTCCTATGTCATGCTTAGGAATCTGGATTTTAACCGCTTAAGTCCTCTGTTTCTTTTTCTAGCAATTCTGTTGGTGATGGTCTTTTCAACCAAAGACACTGTCTCCTTGGATACATGCTATTGTTCCCACAAGCTAGAATAGCCTCTGAGCTATGAATAGTGCTAGAGCTTCAAAGGGCAGTGGTACAGACAATAGTTTATGTTGAAGCCAGTCTGAAGTGCAAGGCAGTGGGTGATAAGATTTTCTTTTTTTTAAGGATTTTATTTATTTGAGTGAGAAAGAGAGATCACGAGCAGGGGGGAAGGGTAGAGGGAGAAGCAGGCTTTCCACGGAGCAGGGAGCCCTCTGCGGGGCTCCATCCCAGGACCCTGGGATCATGACCTGAACTGATGGCAGACACTTCACCGACAGAGCCACCCAGGAACTTAATAAGACCATTTTCATTCTCTTCACCCACTGCCGCCCAAGCTCTGTTCATCTCTTTTTGCCTCTACCCTATTTCTTGACTCTGTGTTACTTCTTTTCTTCTCATCTCATATGTGCTTTTTGAGCCTTGGGCATCTCTTTTCTCTCTTTGTCTTTTTCCCACTTGTCTTTCTTTACTTTTCACTCCTATCCTGCACTGTCTGCCTTTTCCAAGTCCCTTTTCCTCCGTCTTTTATTATGTGGAGCTGTTGTTGAAGCAGTTCTGGTACCAGATCTTACATCTTTATACTATACCATGAAGGAGACTTACAGAATCTTTTAGCAGTTTCCCTGGAAGAAAAAGGAAGACCTTTTTTGTAGAAGGCCCAGAAAACAAGACCATATATTTCACTGGTTAAGTGACCATTCCAGAACCAATTAATGAGGGCTAAAAAATATGTTATTTGGCTTAAGCTGTTCTGTGTACTAGGGATGGGGTTAACTCCATCCAAACCATATGACTATAACTGGGGAGATGTGATTCCTCCAAAGAATGGTGTGGTTATTTTTTGGCCAGAGGCAGGGGAAATTGATGTTGGGGGGCCAATCAACATTATACTAACAATACTGGGCTGTTCTGAGAATCTAATGCCACTAAAGAATGTGAAAAATTCTTTGTAAATTGGAAAGTTTCTGATGACTAGCATTAATTTTATTAGGTTACTGAAAAAATATTTTGCAATGTTAGAAATGTGCTGAGATTAAAAAGGTAGTTGTTGACATAATTATTATAACTTTTCATAATAGAGAAATCTTGACTAACTTAGTCTTTCAATTTAAGATAACATTTATAGATTCTAGATCAAAATACCAAACCACAGAATGATTAAACTCTGCTTTATGTAAATGCAAAGTGCTATTTCTAAGTACTTTTCAAAGTAATATAATAGGAAACTTCACCTTTTAAAAAATGTGTTCATTTTCTTTTTTTTGTATAAATGTTCACCTGCATTGAGCAGATAACATTTGAACTTAATTTCAGCTGCCTGGAAAATGACTGAGATTTCATGCAGTGGGCAAAAAACATACTTTTCCACTCATTTTGATTCCATTACATAGGATGACGAATGATTATAACATTCAATATCAGTTGCTAAAAATGAAATTTTGTACTCCTTCTCTTAAAAGTGATCTAGTGTACAATTACACAAATTGCACTTGATTTGAATAGTAGTTAATTATTAACTCGGAGTTGATTGTCTCAACCACAACAAAACCATTTCATTGTAGAGACACGACAGTTGCCGGGATGTGGTTCACAAGTGGGCACCAAATTTTTCGTAGTTTCAAGGCTATGAACTTTTAACCCTTGCCGTAAAATTCTTTGATTTTTTTTTAGTCTTAATATGATTTAAAGTTGTCAACTGAAGATTGTCTAACGTCAGCATCTAAACAGTATTCTTTAGATGATATTGGTAAATAACAAGGAAGTGGGTTTGGATGTGGTTCCAATTATTCTGTTGCTCTTATTCTTCTATTGTGGCTTACAGAAATATCTTTGGGAAGTTTTAATATCCTTCCTGTACTTAATTGTAACCAGGCTCCCCTAATTACTACGACAGTGAGTCTTTTTAGCACCAAACTTCCATAATTATTTTCACATATAGAATGTTTTGGCATTTTTGATGTCATTATTCTTTCTCCATGTTTGTAATACTGTTCATATTTAGGGTAGATAAAATTTCAGCTATCATTATTGTAGCACACTTCTGTGGATAAATTTCTGAATTTCAAACAAGTATAGTAATCTGAAATTCATCTTTTTGTGTCTTTAGATACCTGTGTTTCTGCTTTTCTTTTTTTATCCTATGTCTTTTTTAAAAACAGCTTTAGTGAGGTGTATTTTTTAAAAAAGATTTTTATTTATTTTTTTTTTGAGAGAGAGTGATAGAGCATGAGTAGGGTGAGGGATGGAGGGAGAGGGAGAAGCAGACTCCCCACTGAGTGGGGAGCCTGACTCGGGACTTGATCCCAGGACCCTGAGATCACGACCTGAGCTGAAGGCAGATGCTTAACTGAGCCACCCAAGCGACCTAGTGAGGTATGTTTTGCACATCATAACATTCACCCTGTCTCAAGGGACCATTTAATAATTTCTAGTACAGTTCATGAGTTATGCAACCATTACCGTAAATCAGGTTTTGAAATAAATACTCATACAGTCACTTCTGGTCTGGGTTGTACCCATGAGGCTAGAAAGGACCAGTTTTTAGTGGGGAAGGATGTAGGGCTGGGTTGACTCAGAATTCAGGGCCCATTATGATTCTGTGGGCCTTAGATGATTTTACCTTTGTGGGTCCTTTCCTCCATAAAAATACTAAGAACTGTAGCTGCATTGGTATAAAGATGAATATAATTCATTATTATGTATTATTATTGTGTTAATTTTTTTTTCTCATTTTGAAATTAAAATTAGAATATTTTGTGTCCTTCTGAAGTATGGTGAGCACTATGCCTAATTGATAAGTCAGCTCTGGAACTTAGGAATAGTGTGTAAATGTGCCAGATTTGTGAGGAAAGAAATAATGTATCTAGGAAGGAAGTGGAGGTTGGAAGTTGAGATCATGCTGAAGGGTGAACAGAGGATGGTAAGGGAGAAAAGCAGTAGCCTATGACCAGGGAAGTTGACAGCATGGAGCAGGGAGAGGAAAAAAGAGGAGCTCATATCAGAAAGCTTAAGAAATCAGAGAACTGTGAGTTTGCATTTGAACCTCCCTTTTTTGACAAGCCTGATGCATTCCTGCCATGAAGGCCCATGTCAGCCTGATCGTCCTTCATTACTTGAGGCCAATTTTTAATCCTTGTCCAGTTTCCATTCTTTAACTGGCATTCTCCCTAAGGCCTCCCACTGCTTTATTAAGTTCAGGGGGTACAAATAGATATTAACATTTCTGATATCAAGATGAATAATTAGGTAAAGGTAAAGACACACCCAAAAGTGAAAAATCAGATGACTTCCAAAGAAAATAAGAATTTTAGATAATCTATTATTTTATGTTATTATTTTGTACTATTGGTCAGATTGAATACAAGTTGGCTGCAATATAAAACATTTTTTTTTTTTTTTAAAGAAAATCCAGTGAAATGTAAGTGTGTTGGGAGGATGCTCTGGTTTTGTGTAACTGAAATCCTTAGTTATAGTCATTGGCATTGCATATTTTTATATGACATGAACCATAGTGAGGGAAACCAGAGCTTTTAAATTATAATAATTGATAATTACTAGTAGGAGAGTATCTCAAAGGAGAAAAGAATAAAACAGGACAAATTTCATTGTGATCTAGTTTAATTCTCTTATTAGATACTTTAAAACAATTTGGTCCTTTCAAAACTTTTTGAAAAACAGAAACATAATTAAGATCAAGATATAAAAGAGTCAAGGAGAAAGATCCATTGATGTTGACAAATATTCACCAAATTTAGATTTTGTCTTCGCAGAATCTTGTAGAATAATGAATTTAATGGACTGCTCCTAAAGGTGGGTTTAACAGTATTAGAATCACCTATATTCTCTGTTATTAGAGTTGGAACAATTTGTTTTTGTTGCTAAGTTAAATGATTCTACCTTCATCCTTGTA
>NC_138380.1:83467398-83482724 GCF_054177405.1 Leptonychotes weddellii
CATGGCCATACTTTCCCATTTCTTTTCATATCTCATAATTTTGTTGTTGTTAAAAGCTGGGTATTTTAAATAATAGAATGTAGAAACTATGGAGTTTGAATTTCTCCTGTCCCTGGGGGTTCATTGTTGTTGCTGTTGTTTGTGTAATGACTTTACCAAATGTATTCTATAAAGTCTTTATTCTTTGTCTTGTGTAGCCACTGAAGTCTGTGCTTAGTTAACTTAGTGGTCAGCTGCTGATCGGGCAGAAAATTTCTTTCTTGCCTTTTTTTTTTTTAAGGGATAGAAGTTTATTGAATACATAGGGAGCCACAGGCGGACAGCAAAGGAGAGACTGTTTGCCAGGCGGCAGTGATGGGGGGTGATAGTTAAGAGGGGAAGTGAGGTGGTATGGGAACATATGGAATTTTCCTTTTTTGGTACCTGTGCCCAGTTGTAAGCAACACATTGGTCAGCTAGGGCTTACAGATATTTTGAGGTGGGTCACCTAATGAGTCTGTTTGCATCCAGCCTGGTGGTCACTGTGGGCCCTTTTACCTACTCAGGTTTCCATTGCTCAAGCCTGTTGCCTAAAAGTGGCCTCTACATTTCCCCTGACAATGACAAATTGGCATTTGGGCAGAGGTCTCATCTTCAGTAGTTATTCATGCTGGATAGGGGCAGGGGCAGGCTGTCCCTACCTAAAGTTGTTGGTCCATCAGAGGAGATTCTGTGCAGTTATAGACCAGAGCATGGTATTATATTAATGTGCTGGTAGACGATTTGAGTGAAATTCCTTGGTGGTCAGGTCCATGGGATTTACGGGGAGGGGATCCTCTGATGGTATGTGCTGGAATCCTGTTGAATCATCATTTGTATATGGAATTGTTGGATTCACTCAGACGTGTAGGAATGTATTTTGCCTGTAGAACAAGATGGTGTCTGGATCCACAGGACAAAAGGGGGGCCCGCAAGAAGTAAGGCAGCTAAGAGTCAGCCAGCATCAGGAAAGGGTCCCATCTGAGTTCAAAATGTGTGTGGATTCACCCTGGACAAGCTTCTGCCATCAAATGCATCACATGTTGGGAATGGAGGCCTCAGAAGGACAGAGTAGGAGAGGAAAGGAAAGGGGTCCTTAGTCCTCACAGGCATGGGCAGTCTGACCTCTTTGCCCTCAGACCTTCAGACCACACTGGGGAGCCGACCTGGCCAGAGATCTTCAGTTGCCTGAGGAGTAGTAGGGTTAGACTGCTGAAGGTAGGCAGAGAATTTCTTAACTGCCTTGAGCTGATGTATCTCTTAGCTTTTGCTCTGTGTGTGTTGGGGCAGAGTTCACAACTCTACTTTAGCCTTCACTTCATGTTTGGCAGAACCCGAAGGTCGGCTGTAAGTGAAACATTAGGCCTTCTCAGGTCTTTCTTGTTCATGCACGTGGCTTAGCATTTGCTTGTGGCCTTCTAGATTCCCCGGGAATATGTTGGAGCTTTTCAATATTCCCCATGGACGTCTCTTTACCCAGTGTTTCTTTTTAAGTTTTTGGGTAACCTCTTGTTTGCTTCAGTCGGTATTGCCACCTCAGCTAGCTGTGATGTTAAACAGTTATTGCTGATTGTTTTTCACAAATGTCCTCAGGTTAGGGCTTTTCGTATTGAGTAAGCTCTGAGGTAAGTCAAATTAAAGCAACCCTGAAAATGGGGCTTTTCCAGGGCACTGCCAGACAGGTTAAATAGTGGCAGATTTCTGGTGATGGGGCTTTTCCGTAAGCTTCAAACTCATTCTGCTTACGTCTGTGGCTTCTAGGTTGCTGGTATTCAAGGTTGCCTCAGAGCTGGTTGAGGTGGAGGGAATTATGACAAAATAAGACATCATAAAGCTTACTGTTGTTACTTAAATTCAGTCATTTTTCTTTTTTTTTTTCAAGATTTTATTTATTTATTTGAGAGAGAGAATGAGAGAGAGCATGAGAGGGAAGAGGGTCAGAGGGAGAAGCAGACTCCCCGCTGAGCAGGGAGCCCGATGCGGGACTCGATCCAGGGACTCCAGGATCATGACCTGAGCCGAAGGCAGTCGCTTAACCAACTGAGCCACCCAGGCGCCCCAGTCATTTTTCTTGAATAATCATTCATCAGTTGTTCCAAGGCTTTGCTTAACTTCCAGGTTCTGAAAAGGTTGATCTTGAGAATTTTTCCAGTATTTCATTTTGGAAGTTGTATTGATCAGAGTTCTCTAGAGAAACAGACCTATTGTGTGTGTGTGTGTGTATGTGTGTGTGTGTGTGTAGCCACAGACATATATATATGATATAGAAATGCCAGTAATTTACTTCAGTCCAAGTCTGAAGGCCCAAGAACCAGTAGCACTGATGTCCAGGGGCAGGAATAGATGGATGCTCCAGCTCAAGCAGATTGGATGATAGATTGGATCAGATGATGCCCAGTTGAATTGGTGAGGTGATCTTCATTTGCCCTTCATTCAAGTGCTAATTTTCTCTGGGAACACTAGAAATAATGTTTTACTAGATATCTGGGCATCCCTTAGTCCAGTCAAGTTGACACATAAAATTAACCATCAAAGAAGTACTACTTCCCTACATATGTAATTTAAAATTGTCTAACAGCTACCTTAAAAAAGTAAAAAGAAACCAATGAAATTAATTTTAATTATATATTTCATTTAACAAAATATACCCAAGATATTTTTATTTCACACTGTAAAATTGATATAAAATTAAGAAAGAGATATTTTACATTTTTTTCTGTAGTAAGTCTTTCACATTTGATATGCACTTTATGCTTATAGCACGTCTTCATTTGGAATATCCTCATCAAGGGCTCAATGGTCACATGTGGCTAGTGGCTTTTGCAATGGGCAGAACAGTCTTAGAATGCAGGAGAATGGGTAGATATGTTGAAATTCTAGTATTAGAAATTCTAGTAAAAGAAATCCTTGCCCACTTGTGTTGAAAGGGACAATGTTTAACCGTCTGCTTCTTCGCTGTTACCATCTGTGGTAGACTGAATAATGGCCCGAAAGATGTCAATGTCCTTACTCCCAGAACCTGTGAATATGTTACCTTACATGGTAAAAGGAACGTTGTGGATGTGATGAAGTTAGGGGTTTGCGATGGGGAGATTATCGTTTGTACTTACAAAGGTCCTTATAAGCAGGAGGGAGGAAGATCAGAGTCAGTAGTTTGAACTACGACAGTGTTAGCAGGAAGGGAGAGTGGTGTGAGGAAGGAGGCCACACACATAAGGAATGCAGATGGCTTCTTGAAGCTCTGAGGGGAAAGGAAACAGATTCTCACTAGAAAGTCTCCAGAAAGAACCAGACTTGCTGGCCCAGTGACAGTGATTTTAGATTTCTGACTCCAGGACTGATTTCAGTCCTCCAGGACTGTAAGGTGACAAATTTGTGTTGTTTTTGAGCCCTTAAATTTGGGGTCATCTATCTGTAAGAGCATCAGTAGGAAACTAATTCACCACCTTAGCAGGCCCAAGTGGCTATGGCAGAAAGTGGCAGAAAGTTTGGTTTTATATATAAATTTTGGTTGATATTAAAGAACTCATGTTCTATGCAAGTTAAGGTCCTTATCAATTCTGATTCAAGCTTTGCATTACCAATTAAGGTACTCATTTTTAGTTTCAGCAATTTTATATTTTAGATGAATTTTCACAAGGGCAGAGGACTTAAAACACATTGCTGAGAGACAGTTGCCAGAAATTTCGGGGCAGCTCTGGAATCCATAGATTTATCTCTAAAATTCCAGGAACACTGTGTCCTCTGGGTGGGATAGTTTGTTTTCAGTTCATTCAATTCTTTGTGAAACTGAACCACACTTACGGGATAGATGATAATACAAATGCGTTCTGAGGTTTTCTCTAAAGGAAGCTGCAAAAACTTAAAGCATGATTTGAAATATAAATCATCGAGTCTTTTCTGAAATGATGACTTCCTTTCCACCAAATAGTTCTATAATTCTTTATATTTTTGATTTTATTGAACTCAAGCCAGGCCACAATAGTAAAGTGAGTACATTATCCTTTTGTGTTCTCTTCAATCTGTAGGCCCAGTTTGAATCTGAAATTTGCACTTCTTTGGGTAGAAATATGCTTTTTAAATTATGTGACTGTAGTTTTCCACTGTATTCGGATATATTGTCTCAAGTTTAATAATGTAGTGTCTTGTAAGCCACTGAGGGAAAACCAAGTGCATCTGTCAAGTCTTTTCAATCACAGAAAAAAGATTTGACCTGACAAATCATTTTATTTCTCTGACATTGGTACTGAATTGAATAGTTTGTTTTGATACACATTCTGCTTCAGCATCTTATAAATAACCCCAAAGTGTTGCAGATTGATTTCTAACAGTATGAAAAAAAATGTACAGTATTTGTCACTTCCTCCCTCATAATGTGTAATGAAACTGATTTGCAATATTCAGAGCATAAGTTTTCTGTCAGTGAAAGCTGGACTTAAATAAGTTTCCTTTTTGTTTGACTCAAACTGTTGAAAAACTCCGCTCCCCCTTATATGTTGTCGTATTGGTAGTAAGTACTTTTCCATGTTTAAACCATACTTAACATTTTTCTTAATGGCAGGGTGTTAGGTTTTATTTGTTGCCACCATGACTAAGTGGGCATTAAATATTTTTTCTTGTTGTCATTGTTAAAAACTTTAGGTTGAGTATGCCTAGACACAAGGAATACTGAATTTGGTCTCTGCCCTGTACTTTTTTTTTTTTTTTTATTCATGAGAGACAGAGTGAGAGAGAAAGGCAGAGGGAGAAGCAGGCTCCCAAGGAGCAGGGAGCCCGATGCGGGACTCGATCTCAGGACCCTGAGATCATGACCTGAGCCGAAGGCAGACGCTTAACCATCTGAGCCACCCAGGCGCCCATCTGCCCTGTACTTTTTTAACCAGTGCCCAAACTGGGCTGCACATCGGGATCACTTGGCAATTCCAGAAAGTGTTGCCTGTGTCTCACCCCCAGAGATTCTGGTTCAATTGGTATGGGATAGGCCCTGGGCATTGGGATTTTTAAAAGTGCTCCAGATAATTCTAATGTACAGCAAAGTTTGAGAACTGCTACTCCACAATCTGTGGATTCCCAAATTTAGGATGTATGAAAATCATGGAGGAACTTCCTTTTTTAAAAATTTTTAAAGAGTAGTTTTAGGTTTACAACAAAATTGGGAGGAAAGTACAGCGATTTCTCATATACTCCCTGCTCCTACACTGTTATCAACATCACTCTCCAGAATGGTACATTTTTTACCAAGGATGAACCTACGCTGACACATCATAATCTCCCAAAGTGTATAGTTTAACTTAGGGCTCATTGTTGTTGTACATTCTATGGCTTCAGATAAAAGTATAATGACATATATCCATCATTATAATATATAGAATATTTTCAGTACCTTACTTATTTGCCTACTCATTCCCTCCCTACCCCTGCAACTACTGATCATTTTACTATCTATCATTTTGCCTTTTCCAGAGTGTCATATAGTTGGAATCATATTGTATGTAACCTTTTTAGATTAGCTTCTTTCACTTAATGATATGTATTTAAGGTTCCTCCATGTCTTTTCATGGCTTGACAGCTCATTTCTTTTTGATGCTGAATAATATTCCATTGTCTGGATGTACTACAGCTTTGGTAATTATGAATAAACAAAGTTTTGGCAATTATGAATAAAGATAAGGTTTGGGAATTATAAATAAAGCTATTATAAATATCCACATATAGGTTTTTGAGTGATGTAAGTTTTTAACTTTTTTGGGTAAATAACATGGAGTATATTCCTGGATCATATGGTAAGAGTATATTTAGTTTTGTAAGAAACCACTAAGTTGTCTTTTTTTTTTTTTTTAGATTTTATTTATTTATTTTAGAGAGTGTGAGTAGGGGGAGGGCCAGAGGGAGAGGCAGAGAATCCACTGAGCGTAGAGCCCAATGTGAGGCTCGATCTCATGACCCTGAGATCATGACCTGGGCTGACATCAAGAATCGGACACTTAACCAAGTGAGCCACCCAGGTGCCCCTAAGCTGTCTTTCGGTGTGGCTGTACCATTTTGTGTTCCCACCAGCAATGAATGAGAGAGTTCTTGTTGTTCCACATTCTTGCCAGCATTTGGCATTGTCAGTGTTCTGGATTTTAGCCTTTTTAATGGCTGTGTCGTGGTTCAGGGGAGATTAAAGAACAAACAAACAAAAAACCCAAACAGCTTCCTGGGCCTCACACTCAAGCATTCACTTCCAGTGGGTCTGGGGCAGGACTCAGGAGCCTGCATTTTGTTTTTTTCTGTTTTTTGTTTTTAAGATTTTATTTATTTATTTGTCAGAGGGAGAGAGAGAGAACACACACAAGCGGGGGTGGGGGGAGGGTGGCAGGCAGAGGGAGACACAGGCTCCCCACTGAGCAGAGAACGCAATACAGGACTTGATCCCAGGACCCTGGCATCATGACCTGAGTTGAAGACAGATGCTTAACCAACTGAGCCACCCAAGTGTCCCAGGAACCTGTGTTTTGAAGCAGCATCCCAGGTGACTCTGATGCAGTAGACCCGTGGGTCACCATTTTAAAAGAAGGTGTGTGTTAGAGTAAACCTGCAAGGTGTATCTCTTCCATATACCGTCTTGATACTCTTAAAATTAAGTGGCATTAAAATTCCCCCAAATAAATTTTTTAAAAAAGATTTTATTTATTTGAGGGAGAGAGAGAGAGGAAGTGAATGCACACAGGAGCCGGGAGAGGGGCCGAGGGGGAGGGAGAGGGAAAGGGAGAGAAACTCAAGCAGACTCTGTGCTGAGTGCAGGGCCCTGAGACAGGGCTCAATCTCACAACCCTGAGATCTTGACCTGAGTGGAAACCCAGCGGAAACCCTGATGCTGAACGTACTGAGCCATCCAGGCGCCCTGCTCCCAAATAACTTTTAATCAAAACTCAAGTCATACCCGATGTAACGTTTTTGGCTGGCCAGTGGGTTTAGTTATAGGCATCACTGTACTTCAGGTCTTTGCTCTACAAGCTTCCTTTATCTAGAGAGGGAACTAAAGAACATAAAGTGACTTAGAAAGAACCCTAGTTTTCTGACTGTAAGGTAAACTGAGCACAACTTTAGGCAATGACAATGTGGATTAGCTGCAAATCAGCAGCTGACTGGTCAGTGTGATTTTACAGTCTTGAGGAGTGTGGGAACTCTTCTTGATCCTGAACCCTTGACTTAAAGGAAAACAGCTGGAGAGAGGGACATTCCAGGGGCCACAGACATGAACTTCAACTCAGACTCCACTTCTCACATACTGGCGACCAGAGTTCACATATTTGTCTTCTTAATCATATTTACACCCATAGACGTGTTATCAATCATGGCATGTTAAAAATGAAAGAATTCAAAAGTCTGGCTTAGCTGGTGACTGGGAAATATACTTGACCAAATAATTAGATTTGTAAGTAGTTCTTTGTTCTTTGTGATTTTAAGCAAAAAGCTGAGTTTTAGAAGTGTATGTGAAAATATCAATTGCATTATGATTGAAATGTACAAGGGATATATATAGAAAAGAGAGATAAATGTCTTATTCAGTGTTTCTTCCCGATGACTGTAATAGAGTGAACATAGGAATTTTCTGCATTTTCAGCAAAAGAAATGCATGTTCAGAAAAAAATGTTAAAAATATACAAATGTGTATAACTTAGTAACTGAAAGTTTTTTTGGATTTCCACTCCTTAGCAATAACTATTATTAAAAGTTTGGTGAGGGCGCCTGGGTGGCTAAGTCGGTTAAGCGTCTGCCTTCGGCTCAGGTCATGATCCCAGGGTCCTGGGATCGAGCCCCGCGTCGGGCTCCCTGTTCGGCGGGAAGCCGGCTTCTCCTTCTCCCACTCCCCCTGCTTGTGTTCCCTCTCTCGCTGTGTCTCTCTCTGTCAAATAAATCAATAAAAATCTTTAAAAAAAAAAAAAAGTTTGGTGAATATTTCAGAAAAAAAAAAGGTTTTATTAAAAGAACTCACTAATGAATTTTTCTTGAATGGCTTCTAGGGACATATATAATTATTTTATCGTAGGACATAACGAGCTATATAATATTATGGTTTTGGATGACAACTAAACCTTAGAATTCAGTTAAGTCATATGGTAAACATTCTCAGTGTGAGAATTTTTAAAAAATAATTACCTGTCTATTTAGGTGTGTCGGTAAATTTTGCCTTGTTCGATGCTTGCTCAGCTCCTCTCCCTACACCTCTGTCTCTACCACCACCTTGTGCTACCTCTGCCTCATTTTGGAGGTCCATGGTGCAGGTCCTGCTGATGGGGGGCTCCCGCCAATTTGGGTTGCTCTTTGGAGTGGATGTTTTAGCCCTCGTCCCTGACTGCTTTTGAACAGTTACCACACAGTTACCACTGTGCTTTTGAACAATCCATGGATTGAAAAGTTTTATTAAGAAGAGCTGAAGTACTCTCTATGGTGATAGTATTGTAATGTCACTGAGTGACAGATGCTGTTAGTAAATAGTTTGAATGATTTCTTGAGGAAAATGAAGTACTCTACTAAATTACCAGCAACTTCTCTTACCTCTCAAGTTAATAGTTTGGGTTGTTCTTGTCAAAGTCATATTATGTTTAATTAAGAAATGAGTGGGGGGAAATTTAAATGTAAGGGTCATTTAGCAAAAGTTATAGTAAATTAAAAGATAGGTATTACTCATGTAAGTTTCCTTTTTTATGTGAAAATTCTAGATTAGTTATGGAAAAGATTATGGTAACCTGCAGAAGATGATGGACACGTGATTCACCTACCTTATCACTGGATGGCACTGTGGGCTCAGGAACTGCACTAGAAATCTGCTCTCTTTGGTGGTTGAAATCTTGTGCTCACATCTTTCTGGAGAAGGCTTTTTATATGCATTTCTAATGTTTATCATTGCACGTGTTACCTGTTGCCAAATACACATTAAAATTTGTATTGTGTTTATTAGGTAGAACACTTGAATCTGAATGCAAAATGTATTTTTTTTCCTTATAAGATAAAGTCTCAGCTCTTGCTTTTTTTTTTTTTTTTAGAACTTAAACTTATTGTTGAATTAACTTCTCTCCATTTGGTAACCTTCCTATTTAGACTATGGAGTAGTGGTTAGGAGCATGGACTCTCCAGCCAGGGTGCTGAGATTTGACTCCTCAGTATACTACTAAGTAGCTAAGGCCTTGGGCAAGTCATAAAATGGCTCTCTGCCTCTGTGTGCTCATTCAGGAAATGGGCTAACAACAGTGTTTGCCTCCTACAGTGGTTGCGAAGATTAAAATGCAATAATGTACGTCAAGTGCTTACCGCAGAGCCTGTTACATAGGAAGCACTAAATAAGTGTTCACTTTTATTATTATATTATCATTGTTACCATTGTCTCTACCTTAGTTTTCTTGGCCCCTCTTCTGCACACTCTCACTTTACTACTGCCTTTCTTAATTTTGCATGTCCTGACATTCAGGAGCATATTGGTTGCAAGCAGAGACTGATTTTTTTACCCAAAGCCTTTACTTTTGATTAAATCTTGCAATTATTTAGAATATAGACATTAAAAAGTAAAAGTCATACTTTGCTACTGCTTTTTTTTTTTTTTTTCAGTTGAGGGAATGTGCATGCTACAATGCCTCAACCAAAATTAAACTAAAAACACTGATGACATATTGCTTATTGTTATGCAGGTGAGAGCCGCGGATGCTGGCTGAAGCTTAGTCTAGGCAGAGGGCTGAGATCATTGTTCTAAGTCCAGGAAATACATCCTTACCAGTTAGCTGCAGTATAAACCTGAGCATTTTGAGTAGAAGTACTCGGGCTCACCTTGAGTTCTTTTACTGAAAGAACACAGTATACCTGAAACTAATATAACCTGCATGTTAACTATACTGGAATTAAAATAAAATAAAATAAAATAAAATAAAATAAAATAAAATAAAATAAAATAAAATAAAGAACTCTGTTAATCTTGTGGTAACTGAGGCCCAGGCCTTTAGTATTAAATCAGTGAAAATCAATATACTGAAACAAAGCTCCACATAAATTAGTACAGCTAGTACAAATTACTGAATATAGGTAAAATTCATGCTCCTTTTGTTACTGTTTTGCTTTGTTTTTGTTTTTGGCACTATCAATAAACTCTTTGTAAGTGTAGCTGGATCATTTCCTGAGGTTTTCCATATATACTGGCGAATGTCCCACATATGGGACACGATGTCGAAAATCAGAGGTAAAATGTTTTTCATGGTGATCAATAATAGTATTTGGATTCTACCCCAGCTCAGAATTTATATTAAGAGCAATCTGTTGCTTTCTCTCTTCTTTTTTTCCCCGCTTCTTTTTTTCATCTTGGTCCCTTTCTCTCATGTTGCCTCAAAACACGCTTATGTTCTTTCTTTGCTCTACCCCTCTGCCCCTCCCACCTTTCCTCCCTATTTCTTTCCTTTCTTCCTCTTGCTTTACTATCCTTGATTTGTTGCTACAGTAAAATTGAGCTTATTATAATTTTGGGGCTAGGATAGAATTTCAAATACTTGTTATTTTTGGGCATCTTGGAAAAAAAAGAAAAGGCCAGTGATTATGCTAAAGTAAGTCTGAGACTGAAAACAAGTTTAGTGGGAGGTAGAGGAGAGGAGATCGAATTTAAAAGTGGTGCATTGAGGTGAGACTCCTGACAAATGCCCATATTGCCCCTTCCTTATGGTGGTGGTGATTATTGCTAAAACAGTATTCAGAAATACAAAACCCATCGGTGGGAACTGTTCTAGGAACTTCCATTGGTCTGTGTTCTTTCCCAAATTTTGTCCTCTGTCTTTGTTCTTGAGACTGTGGTAGTGGTTTCTGGAAAATGCTTTTCTTCTGGTGGGTAGGACTCTGATGCTCATGCCCCAAGGGAAGGCAGGGATAAATGAAAGCATTATTGTCTTTGTCAGCATCGACCTATGTATTAGGGCAGGCTAAGCAACAGTCATCTGTATGTGAACCCACGTAATGGGACATGAAAGGGAGTTTTCCTGACCACTATCATATCTGATTTCATGTTCAGACATTCTTATCAAGAGTCATTTAATCAGAGGTTTGTCTTGTGTTGGAGTTTTTCTGCCCAGGTTTTCAAGATTTCTGTCAAATAGCCATTTGTCTGCAGACAAACTGAAAGCCTTCATAGTTTTGTGAAGCAATGATGATCTTTCCCTCCTGGAAATAAAAATTCTCAGTTTTTCATTTTTTATTTCTTAGGAGTATACAACTAAACAATACTCTTCTCATTTACAAAATACCTGTTTTTGCTAACTGTTCTTTATGACTTGAAAATCATCACAGTGTTCTTGTTTGCCTAAACAACACCGTGGTTAGAAAAGGGAGAAGAAGGAATCTAAAGATGGGATTTCAGTTTGTCCAACAGTATTGAATTTAAGCCTGATCTTTGTTTTTAATGATCAAGGAAGCATAGTGGCTTAGTGGTTTTTTTTTTTCTTATCATCTAAGAGTCTTTTTTTTTTTTTTCCATCTGAGAGTTATTTTGAAGAGAGTAGGACTATAAACCAGGACTTGCAAAGTTAAATACTAAAATACACCAGGCAGGTAATTAAAATGAGTGAAGTGAGCCAGATAAACGGTAAGGAATGGTGGTGGAGATGGGCTAAGGAGGGATCGCACTACTCACTCCAGCATTTGCTGCCATGTGAGATTGTGGTCCCAAGTGTGGCGTATGCTTGTAAATGTTCCACTGGCTTTCTTCAAGAAAAAAAAGAGCTGTGATTTGTAACATTTGACAATTCTCATTTGTGTAAATTTTTCCACGTAGCTGATTTCAAGCCTCTACTGAGATTGTTACTGAACATGTTTGGAGGAGGTATTATCAGTCACCTCTGCAGAGCCAGCATAAGCTAGTTCTACCATACCACTGCCCAGTGTAGCCAGATTTCCAATTTTTTGAAATAAGAAATTTGAATTTTTATATACAACTTTTTAATTTTGGAAATACTACGTAGCCGAAACAAAATATAGTCGTGAACTGAATCATGCTCATGAGCTGCCACTTTGCAGCCCCTGGAGGTAAATCGCTGATAACTTGTCTTAGAAATCTTATTAGAATTCATTTTTTGCAACTTTATAGTCTAACTGCAGATTTAATCAATGGTTTTATTCAAATGGTTTGATTCAATCAAACGTTGATTTTTTTTTTTTAAATTTTAATTCCAGTATAATTAACATACAGTGTCATATTCCTTTCAGGTGCAAATGTTGACTTTTAATAATTGGTTCCACTGGTATTTTTCTGAACCAACAGAGTTTTAATGTGTGTTTATTATTTATAAAAGTTAAAAAGATTTGCAGTTCAGACATTTCTTTCATTTATAAAAACAATCAATATACTTGGAATTTCTAAAGCTGACTGACCTGTTTTGCCATCTCTGGGAATTGTTTTTCCTAGGTGGATTATTTGTATCCATGAAAGATGGAAAACACCAATCTAATTCATAGAAATTACTAAATTGTTATATAGTAAAACCCCATGTTAGCTGTTTGGTCTGTATTTGCTTGGATAATATGTTTTTTTAAAAGGGTAATTTTTCATGATTCTTCCTTTTGAGTATTTTGAAAGTGCTTTTACAGTGTTATTCTGAAATCATAAACAAAGCTGTGAGAAAGTTGGTTATGTTTTGCAAACTTGAGTCAGGGTTCAGAACTTTGTTGTGAGAAGCTAAGCTGAGACTGAGACTCAGGATCCAAATTTCTTTACACCAAACTGCTGAGGATGTCAAAAAGATTCAAAGACTCTGCCCTCTTCAGAACTGTCTCGCCCTCCAATTGTGGTTAAGGAGTAGGTGGAGGATGTGGCTAAGAGAATGATCATTGTCTGATGAATATGAGAATTGACACAACAAAGCAGAGTGGCTCCTTAAGGGTTCTATCATGTTACAGTCTTCCAGCATATAAAAACAGATTTGTGGATATGTTAGAATGCAGATCATATGCAAATGTCCCAAATGAGGGGCATATGAGAATATGGTTATATGATACAGTGTATCATCAAAGGCTGATTATGTCGGTGTACCTTTGAGGTCTCTTAGAGGTGATATTGAAAAGTCCAAACACGTCCACAATTTGCAGCTTAGATCTTAAAACCCATCCAGCTTGTGCCATGCGGCCTTTTGTTGATGATGAGTTCTGACTGTGATGTAAGTTAGCTAAGGTCTGATATCAGTTTCCTTGATTTTGATCTCTGGTGAGATGTTAGTAAGAACAGAGATGAGGTTGTGTTCGTATAGATAGCGGAGTATTCTCATTGTTTCTGTTCCCGGGAAGAGACTCTCAAATTAGTAAAGATGGCTATAACGTGGCAGTTTTATTTGTCAAAAGCATTTTGTGTGTTGGTGGCAGGAGGGGGCAGGGAAGTGTGAAAAAGAATGTGCTTATCATACAAAGTCAACTTTGAGACAAGTCCCCGAGGCCTGCTTCCAGTCAGATTGCTGCCCCCAAAGTCCTCACGAGGCTTCACATGTTTAACAGGTCTTCTTACTAGATTCTGTGTTCCGTGAGGGCAGAGAATCCATCTCTTTCACGACTATGTATCTAGCACCTAGCGTGCTGCCTGCAACAAAGTAGTCACTCAAAAAATATTTGCTGAATGAAGCAATGAAATGTAAATTCAAGATTAAAGTTTTCAAGTAAGACAGAATTAGTATATAAAATTACTGAATGTTTTTTTTCTCTCTTGGTGTCCTTAGAGTTGTTGTTTTTTTAAATCACTAAGTTGGTTTTGTTAACTAACATGGCAGTCCCTGGCACTGTGTACCTATATTCACTGCATGAATTTTTGCTTGAAGTGTAATGACATAACACATATTTTACCTGCTGAATCATTTGGTCACTGGCATGATTTCTTGTCCTAATTCACACTGGGCTTTGTGCCTTTCCCTTGAACTCCCATGAGGACACTTTAAGAAGAGTCACCACTAAAGAACTTAATCAGGTGCTGCATGCTGGTGAGTCTGTTATTCTGGGAACCGTTCCACAGAAGCTCGGGACAGCAGTGCCCTGCAACATGGCCAGACAAAAATCATCATCTGAATCACCTTTACATTCTTGGACTTTAATCAGTGAGACGGATCAGATGTAGGCAGAGTGTGCAAATTAATTTTTGTTCTCATATCAGAACTTGGTTGATAAACTATTGTTGTATGCAGGGTTGTTTTATATAGCTCTGCAACTTAAAGGTTTTAGGAAAATGACTCAATTATAAAATCCTTCTCCCATGAACTTGGGGGAAATGCCTGAAATTCCACTAAGAGAGATTCATTCCTTTAGCTCTAAGGCTTTTGTGTCTTCATTAATTTTCTTTTAAAGACGATAGACCCTGTAAAAGGTAACCTCACAAACAGTCTTCACTTGACACCATTTTTGGTAATTTGGCTACACATTCCAGCTATTGTACTGTCTCTTTCCCCCTTTCACTGCCAAACTTAATTAATTATTTGTATTTGAGTTTTCTGCTTTCTGCCTGCTTTTCTTACTCCTTTTCGTTATGATACCCACTCCAGTCACTCTTCCGGCAGATACTGCCTTTGAAGGCTAATTTCTTTTTGTTGAGTCCAAGATTCTCAGTGTCCTCCTTCTTGACACACGTTCAACACTATTCCTTCTAACATGCTTCTCCTTTGGCCTCCAGACACCACACCTTCTGTTACACTTACTACCTTTAGATTCCTTACAGTTCTGTTCTTTTTTTGTCCCCTACTTGGTTGACTCTAGTGCTGTGCCCTTGTCCTCTGCTTTCCCTCTTAGTACTCATCCTAGTCATCTACTTTGATGGCTTCAGCCTTGTGTTAATTCCCTACTGCCACATAATAAATTAACACAAATGTGGCTTGAAATAACACAGAGTTATCATCTCATAGTTTCTGTGGGTGAAGAGTCCAGGAAAGGCTGGATCATCTGCTCAGGACTTAAAAGCCTACAGTCAAGGTGTCTGCTGGTCTGCGGCTCTCACTTGGGACTCAGTCCTCTTTCAACCCCATTCGGGTTGTTGGCAGAATAGTTCCTGTGGCTGTGGAGCTCATGCAGGCTCTGTTGTCAAGGCCAGTGGGAACATGTCTCCCTGAGCTTCACTTTAATCAATTAATTATTTTTAAAGTTTTTATTTAAATTCCAGTTACTTAACATACAGTGTAATATTAACTTCAGGTGTACAATATAGTGATTCAACACTTCCATACAACACCTAGTATTCATCACAAGTGCGCTCCTTAATCCCTATCACCTATTTCACCCATCCTCCCCCCACCTCCCACATCCCCCCCTCCAGCCCACCCCCCTCTGGT